>NW_005371082.1:4111-30659 GCF_000412655.1 Myotis brandtii | reverse complement strand
GGGGTCCCGCTTGGATGCCTGGCCAGCCTGGGTGAGGGGCTGATGGCTGTTTTCAGGCTGGCTGGTGACTGAAGCTCCCAGCCTCTCCTTTTTTTCTTTTCTTTTTTTATTCTGGGATTTCTTTACCTTCTATAATTGAAACTTTGTTGCTGTCACTGGTCTGAGGCCACGGCCTGCTGAAAGCAGGTATCTGGGGTTTGTTTAGCTTCTATAATTGAAACTTAGTTGCTTTCAGAGCTCAGAGCCGGGCCGCTGCAGGTGGGGAACCTTGGCTTCCTCCATCACTGGAGCAAGCAAGCCTCATGTTCACTTCAGCTGCGTGGCTGCCAGCTGCCATCTTGGTTGGCAGTTAATTTGCATATCGCCCTGATTAGCCAATGGGAAGCGTAGCGAAGGTACGGTCAATTACCCTTTTGTCTTTTATTAGATAGGATAATAGTATGATAAAGTTGCACAATGACAGATGGTTACTAAATATAGTGTGGTGAGCACATCATAAGATTAAAATGGCAACTGTTGTACACCTAAAATTAATAGAATCTTGCACACCAGCTATACTTTAATAAATATGTGCATATCTTTGTGAAGTTAATGAATTCTGTTTTCTTCATTTTAAAAGGAATACAACTGAAAACTCATCTGCTTTAGCAACCAAATTATCTTAATTGTGCTTTTACGATGTGAATTTTGTGTATATGTGCATATATTTGTTTATTTGCATTGCTTTCTGTAAGTCCTCAAAACTTTTTCTCTTTATATAAGTCATTGAAAAATGTTTATATATTCAGATATTTGAAGAAAAGGGTAGATATAACTAGCAAACTAAAACATAACAAAAAGAAAACATTAAATTATTAAATTAAATTATTAAAATATCTGACTCCTCTTCAATGTGTTTATAGAGATGTATACTTCAGAGCATTTTAATCACAGACTCTGGTAAAAATGAGTCTTTTAAAAAAATTCTTGACACTATTATAGATGTCCCCCACTTTCTCCCCTTTACCCACCTCCATTCAACTCCACCGGGGTGCCCCCTCTCTCTGGCCATCACCACACTGTTGTCTGTGTTCATGGGCTATGCATATATGTTCTTTGACTAATGAGTCTTAAGTTGTGCTAAACTGAAATATTTCATCTTCAAGGCTAGAAATGATGGCAAAGAAGAAGAAATCTGCTCTTCTAGAAGCACCATTTTATGATCTGGTTAAAAATGAGTAATTGGCCCTATTGAGTCAATTTTGTTGACAACAGATATTTGAAACAGATTCACCTTTACTAGGGTATTCCAGTTCACAAATGGTTTGCCTGAAATGTACCAGACCTTTACAGGTTGCTTACATGTCTTCTTCCTTTCCTTCCTCTTCCCCTCCTTTCTATCAATTCATGCAGGAAATAAGTATGCAATTTGCAAAGGTCAAAATAGCAAAAATGGGCAACCAGCTAGATCAATGTTTTTCAAACTTTTTCATCTCATGGCCCACATAAACTAATTACTAAACTTCTGCAGCCCACCAACAAATATTTTTTGCTAATCTGACAAAAAAGGTATAATTTTGATTCATTCACAAAGGATGACTATTGTTGTATTGGCTGTTGTCATTATTTTATTTGACAATCAGAGGGAAAAGAGGTCAGTGTCCTGACTAATTAGTGAGGTATTGCATGTTTTAAAAATTATTGTGGCACACCGGTTGAAATTTGCTGAGCTCGACCAAGCTTATCTAGAAATACCAGTGTTTGCCCATGACCTAAACCCAACATAATTAGACCAATAAATTCCATAATTATCTCTAAGTGTTTTCTCATACTCAAGCTAAACTTTTAACATGTGTAACAGATAAAATTTCACATATTGAGATGTATACAAGAAAATGAAACTTTTACTATTGCAAATAGTGATAGACAAAAAAACTTGCCAATTGAAGACAGCAACCATCTAATTTAAAAACTCTGTCAAATAAATATTCAGTCAATTCACATGCAAATTCCTTAACATGGTACTTGTCTCTTCTTCATCACTTCCCTTTTTCTCTCTGACCCACCTGCACTCTAATCTTACTCTCCCGGAGGATGCAGATCCTTTTCTATTCTGTTCTCCCTCTCATAGATCTTTAAACATGTCAATCAAACGGCCTTTTAAACTTTGGAGTTGGGTTGGAGCAATTGAAAAATCTTTCAAGTAATCACATTGTGCCATAAGGTGGAAATTCAGTGTTTTCCAGGCAGAGAAAAATAAGAGATTTTTTTCTGGTACATATATTTCTAGAATTTCTGTATTATGTTTGCCTTAATCACAGAGAGATTCTTATAAATTTTATGAGTATACTGTAAAGCCAGCTGAGGTCATTCTCTATCCTGTGTATTAACTCCATCATTTCATGTATTTTTCCAAAAGAAATCTTTGTATCTGCCCTGTAACTTTCCTAAATTTTTAAAAAAGCAACCAAAATCTGAATGCCTAACTTACATTCTAGTTTTTGAATATGTAGCAGATGCACATGTTGCCCTTAAATTTGTCTATTTTTCCAGAAAAGTTTGTGTTTTAACTAAAAAAATAATTTTACAAAGTTATTCACAAATAGCATTTTCTTCTGGTGTGCAATGCCAGAGTGCTTAACCATGCCGTCTGAAGCCACTGCATAGGGTTAGGGCTCTCTACTGTTTTATCTGTTTTTAGAGGATACTATTTCAATAGACTCTCACTGATAGGAAGTGAATTTCTTTACTACATTTTTAGAGGATACTATTTCAATAGACTCTCACTGATAGTCTTTACTACACATTATCTCTGGATTTTTAAATAATGTACATTTTATTAGCATTCAAGAATGATGTGAAGATACTATATATCTTATTAATCATATTTTCTGTGCTAAGCTGTTCACTGAGGCATTCTTGGGGTGGCTTTTTTAAATACTATTTTTCCTTGGTTTCTTTCTCTCATTTCAGATTAGAATCTCCCACACGAAGTCTAAGCATGGATGCCCCAAAGGGTGTTCATATTAAAGCTCATGCTGGGAAAATCAAGGCCCTTTCTCAAATGGACATCATTTTTCATAGTAATGATGGAATGGTGAGTTCAATTGATCAAGCTCCTACTGCATGTCTTGACAATACTCATGTCCGTAAGGTATCGTATCTTAAATTTGTGGTAGTTTATAAAGAAATGTTACAAAAAGCATAGAGTAGAAAATGTGAAACAAAGGCAATTGTTAATTTAGCATTGAAAGAAGGTCCAAGAAAGTTTAAAATAATTCCATATTGGATCCAGACAGCTTTCTTTGACTGGTATTTGTGCCATCAAGTCTCTTGTTATTTTCAGCTTTGAAAAAATACTACAGACTTTCAGAGTTTACAGAGAATATCAACTTTCCATTTCCTAGTGATTCAATTTCTCTCAATATGGTCACTGGAAGGTACCTGTAAGTGACAACCATTATCTGTTACCGCTTATAGCACTAGGCTTTCTTATGCCAAATTATGTTTAAATGAAAATATGATCTTTAAAAGTCAATTACAATAAGGATAAAATCTGGAACTTCAAGTCCAGAAATAAAACATTACTGATAGAGGCCACAGTTATAGCAAGGCAATGGAGCACATGCTACTCAACCTGGATTGTTCTAGTGCTAGGTCAATTCACGGATTACCTATTTGAATTCAGGAAAGATAACAGGGTTCACTGGGCCCTATGTTCTCATTTGTCAAATAGGGGAAATAATATTTGCTTAACTATGTCATAGGGTTATAAGACACCAATATGGTAATATGGGTGGCAACATTTTGAAATTATGTAATTTAATATTAAGAGGAAGGTGTAGTTGAGGCAACAAATGGAGGCCAGGAGAGGCAGCTCATTAATGTAGACAGGACTCGGCTGACAGCCAGTGAATGGAATTTAAAAGTTCTCTGGCAAAGCTCCTGCAAGTTTTAACTTAAAAAGTTATGATACCATTAACAGATAAATGCAAAAATGGAAATCAAGACATTTGGAATCTTATTACTAATTCATAATGTCACTACATTCTTAAAATGCATTAACTTGAAAAAATTTATATGGACTGTAGTTTTTAAATAACATGACTTTTCCCCCCATGAATTATGTGTCAATTTTAGCAGTCTGACTCATAAAGTTCCTCTCCCTTATTACTGGGGGCCAGTTCAGAGTGAAGCAATGTGTGGCCTCCTACAAAATATTGTCCCACAAAAGCATAAGAAGATGAGCAATGAAGCGGTACATGAACTACCAGTGACTAGAGTTTGCTGGAAAAAAAATAATTAGAAAAAAATTGACCAATTATCCATAAAAAAAGGAGAGAGGAAAAGCAGACAAGCTAAAAATAATCAAACACACATGGGAAAAAGCAAGTACCCACAGAACCCAAAGCACTGGGCAATAACCTATTAAATAGGTTCTGCTTTTTAAAAAAATACCCATTTTATTCCTTTTATTCTAGGAGTCCCAGACCATAAGGGTAAAGCTTTTCCTGTAATGCCACTAATACTGTTTCACCCACTGCTTCACATGGCAGTGGTCAGTGTCCTGGGAGGAAGGACGCTTGCAAACATCAATTTATTAAAAGATTGGAGTTCAAGGATGAGAGCCACATAAAATAAAGGATCTAACTTTGTTGGCAAAAAAGATCATTATGCCTACCCACAACATGCTTTAATTCCTTCTAAGAAGTGAGCAACCTAGAATAGGTACGGTGTGCAGCTCAGTGCGACAATTCTTATTGCCTTCAGTTATCAAAAAACATTTCCAAATCTCAACCAATAGCCATTTGTTTGCATTTCAGTTTAACTGTAATAGGAACATAAAATTCAGTAGCTTTTATTTTATTTTAGTTGGCTTTCATCAGTATCTACTGCTTTTCTGCATCTAATAGAAGGCAGGAGTTTCAAATATGTTTAAAGTTAGGGAAATGGTTGCTAGCTAATAGGATAAATGTAATTGCTTTTCACAGAAAATAAAATCAGGAGAAACGCCAACATTCACAGGTAAAAATTATTTAGACTAATCTATTTCTGTGGCTTGTAATTTATCCTAATAATGACGAGATGATTTAACATAACGTCAAAGTGGATCACAAGATAAATGTGAATCAGCAAAATAATTCTATTTTTACTTTTGTCAGGTAATTCTGAAAGGCATTTTTGTGAGTGTAGCATTATAAATTTTCCTAGTTCAACTGGCACAATGGGTAAAAGTAAAAATGACTTCAAATTGAAGAAGGAATTATTAACACTTTGTCTGAATGTAAAATAGAAATAGGCTATAAAAGATTCAGATAATTATAACAAGTAAAAGCAGGTGCTTATTTCATTTTCTATGGTGAGAAAAACTAATTTGTTTAGAACATTTTGAGAATATGAGTTTTATCTTATCATATTCATTTCTCCTTTACCAATTAATCTCTCATTTTCTCCCAAACAGCTTGTGCTTGATTCTGAAACTGTATGTTTACCCAAGTTGGTCCAGGGGATTTGGGGTCCTGTTGGCAGCTCACAAAGACTCTATGAAATTTGTGTGTGTCCAGATGGGAAGCTTTACCTGACTGTGGCTGGCACAAGTACCACATGCCACGAAAACAGTCACATCTGTTCCTAAACTACCCATATCTTCCATGGAGAATCTGCCTTGTTTCAGTGAACTTTAGAGACTTCAAGCCTTCACTCTTAGAGCAACTTGACACCCTGGAAAACTGAGGTGGTGGTTGGAAGTAGGACAAAAGAAAACTGTGCCAATGAAAGGGTTCAGATGAATGGTGTGTGGGTGGTAGATGCAAAAGCCAAAGAAATAACAAAAGAAAGTTTATTCTACTAGATTGATTTCATCAGAACCTTGTGAATTTTCTTTTCCTTTCTTGTACATGTCAATCTACAATGAAATAGTGAATTGCTGTGTGGAATTAATTTATGATGTTCAATTGTGGCTAACTCCCCCTAAAAGTAGCATTAGTCAATACAAGATGACCTAAAGTTCTATGATGTGTTTTCATTATATCACTCAAACCTGTGAGTTCTCTATTCATTTTAATGCGAAGTATGTCAAGTTTCACAAGAAAATGTTCATATTTTAAATGGACTTTAAGGTTGATCTGATTTTCAATATGTAGTCAAAGGAATAAATATACAAAATTATTCATGCTTTCTTTATAGTCAATGAGCAATAACAATCAACCTACATTTCCCCCCAAACTTCACAGTTTGAGCATCTTACTTTCTTTAATCCTCACAACTCTTTGAGGTAGGTATTATTTTCCCCAAGTTACTGGTGATAAAAAATGGTTCAGGTAGAACAAGTTACAAGGTCATACAATATCTACTGGAAATTAAACTGTGACCCTACTTTTGAACAGCTGTTTTCATGTGGAAAAACTTTTATATGTTGTTTCATTCCATCCAAAATACCAATCTACATAAATGTGTAGATGGGATAATAATCTTTTGACAAATGAAACAACTAAAGTCCAAATGTGTTTTGTCATCCACCAAGATTAAACAGCTAGTAGTTGGTAGGACTCATAACTGTCCATCCTGTGTATTTACCTATACACAATAGATAAAAGACTAGATATAACTTCATAAAATCAGACTCTTGTTTTGTGAAATAATATTTAGTATCAATTGGTTGTAAACCCTGATTAATACATGACTAATTAAAATATTTTCTATTTTTTATTTTTATCAGCACTACAAATTTTATTCTTGACATCTAAAAAAAAGTACAGCAAACTTGCACAGATAGAAGAAAATCCCACCCACCCCCAATCAGACCTGGGAACAACTTTATTTTATTAAACACAATTTGAACATTTTACCAACATCATTCCTGGGCTCTCACCATGCCCTGCTCCCCCTCCAGCTTGGTGTTTAAACTAATTGGACTGCGCAGGTGTTCACTAGTTTTCTCATGGAGGCTATGAACAATTCAGCCCTTCTGCCCAGGAAACTTTCATCCCTCTCTAACCTGGCAGGACCTGCTCAAGTGCAGGAGCCTGTTCCAACCGTTCTAGACTGCATGCTACTCAGGAGCAGCTACTCTACATACCGCTGAGTTTCCATTTTCCTTTTAATACAAAAAGCATAACAGGGGAAAAGAAAGAAAAAGCATAAGATGATTAGTTCAGGCCCCAAATTTCTTGCCTTGAATTTCAAATTCTAAAATGCTCCCCAAAATGAAAATTTCCCAAATATGTCAGTAGCAAAACCTGACCTAAATTTAGATGAGGCTATTTATCTGATCTATGTATTCAAATCAATGTGAATATTCATTGATTTCACTGCAAAAACATCAACTCTGATGAGAATGCTTCATTAAAAACTTCCTAAAACTCAATCCAAGGGTTTGAATCCAAGGGTTTGAATCCAAGGGTTTGATACAAAGGATTGTGAACCTGTAACTTTACTTAAATTTTTTTAATCGAATTTTAGAGAGGAGAGGAAGAGAAATACGGATGTGAGAGCAAAACATCTTTCAGCTGCCTCCTACATGTTCCCTACCAGGGATTGAGCCCACAACTCGGGCATGTTTGCTGACTAGGAATCAAACTGGCAACCTTTTGGTGCACGGGACACCCAACCAACTGAGCCACACATGTTAGAGCTGAACCTGTAATTTTTTAAAAAAGAAAGCCTACATGGACACGGGCAATAGGTTAGTGAAGACATTGAGGGGTGGGTAGGGGCTGGGAGAGGGGGTGAAGAGGGGGTGTAGAATGGCAGATATCTGCAATACTATCAACGATAAAAAAATATTTCTTTTAAAATAAAGTCTAAAAAAAGAATCCCTCAAAAACTCCAACTGGATCAACTCTCATAAAGGCCAGACAAGGTTTCCTGTGTAAGTTTTAATACCCCAAAACAATAAAATACATTCTAAGTGCTGAAACTGAGTTCCAAAGTAGCAAGTACTTCTTTAAAAATGCCCAGAAAGCTGAAGATCCAGAATTTGGGTAGTCCTAGAAGACAGAACTCTCAGCACTTCTCTGACTAACTTTGAAGACTTGAATCTCAGATATAAAGATGAACATTTCCTACCTGTTAGGGCTCAAGTGTGAATTAGCCCCAAACATGAAGCCCTCTCCTGAGACAAGGAAAATATCAATTCAGCCACTACCTACAGAAGAATCATATTTAAAGTATTTCCAAATCCATAAATATATAGGTGGGGCAAAAGTAGGTTTATAGTTGTTTTTATGGAAAATAATACAATTAATAAATAATAATACAGAATAAACTTTCACATATTCACAACTGTAACTTACTTTTGCCCCACCTGTATATACCATATATATCAACTAATCTTATTTCCTAAAATGTAAAATGAACTCTTTAATCAATAAGAACCTAATAAACCTAGTACTTTATGTTCAATCATACAAAAAGAAACCTATTAAAATTCCATTATAAAAATATAGGGCAACTTAATTGTAATATTTCCTATAAACTCATATATACAATACACATATCAAAACTTAATATAAAGAAATAGTTTGATTTTCAATGAACTATTTCTCAGAAAATACCAGTTACAATTATTTCATATGTATATTTGCTTTATTAAAATTATGGCACTTAATATAACAGCAGAAATAATTACAGGGCTTCACATCCAGAAACAATAGAATCATGGAGGTGCATTCCTTATTACCAATAAAAGTAAAAAAGTTTTATTGTTCCATAAGTCTTTAATTGCATAAAATATTATATTTAGCATCATTTATAGCCTGCACATGTATTTAAACTAATTATCATTACCTTTCTTTTACATTCTTCAAAAGAAATATGTTAAGTAAATACCTATGGTAGGACATTCAAACATAATTTAGTTGTCAGTTCAGAATCACTCATGGGAAAAATACAAGCTGATAATTCCTCTTTTATAAACTACTGGATATTGTCACAATACATTTTTTTTTCAATGTTTTCCAAAGTAAAATCCAAAAGGCTCCACCAAGTGCCATGTTGAAAGACAAAAGATTTTTTTTAACTGCAGCACCTTTAGACAACAAAGGATTGCATCCTGCTCAACCACACTATATAAATTATGACACTTGTGGAAAATATGTACAAACTTAAAGCAAATGTTCTATCAGTTGATAAATGTTGTTTTGGTAAGCAGTTCTTGGAAGCAATATAATAACATCTGGTGATAAGAACTGCCACAATTTTGAGTTTTCCATATGCTATCTTCATGAAAGAGGAAACCTGTAAACATTAGGTGTAAAAAACTTTTAGAATAAAGATGCAATGTGCACTCAGTGCACCCTAGAAGTACTATCTGCCTATTCTAAGTCAAGTAATATTCAGGATTAAAATATGGTACCATTTTTTAAATGTACTGAGTATTTAGGACGTAAAATTGCAACAAATTCATAATCAGATCCAGCTGATAAGAAAACAGCACATCCAAGATGATCCATTTAAATAAAGGATAAAATTCCAAGACTTAATTCCCCTTATTTGTTTAAAGCAATGATATTCCAGTGTTTCATTAGCCCCTTCAAAAATACCATGTTAAAAACATAAAATTCGCCCTAAACAGAGACATATTCTTCTCTAACAAACGGCTAAGCTTTGATGATATAAAGTGCAGTTCAAAATGGTGCCATCCTAGCCATTCAAATACATCTAGCAATTTTTCAGTTCACCACCATCTTCAAAATAATTTTCTTTTAGATTCTGTAAAGATCTTCTATTGATATTGATATTCATAAGAACTCCAAAATTCTTCGCAATCTACAATTCCTAAATAAGTGGCAATGAAGTCAGGAAGCACAGCAATTCATATCTGTGTTATAATACATTCAAGATCTAGCTCTACTTTTTTCTTAAATACTTTCACACTTTTTGTTGTATAAAATTTTCAAGTTTTATTATGATACAGGCAGTACATTCCATCACCCTCATAGCAACCTCAGAAGTAAACCTGTCATTTGGAATCTGTGGGAAAGGAAGCAAGTCAGGATATCTTGTTTTTAAACTGTCTACACCGTAAGCTTCCAATGTGTGGACATCATTTGTCAGTCCTTCAAGTTGCTGACTATATTCCTCTATTTTTTGTGCAAGTGCAGTTGGCTTTACATCTTTATCAGACTTCCCCCTCACAGCATAGTCAGCAGCAATCAAAGCTAATTTAGTAGAAAGGTAACATTTAAAGCATACCCATTCATTGGCATTTTTATGAAGGTCATTCCTGGCAGCTGAAAAATTTGCTCTGGCTTGTCTCAACCACCTACGTGCTTCAACTGGATTACCAACTGACTTGAAAGTTGGAGGAACAAAGAACCGTTGAGAGTAAGTCTGTCCAGCTGAGGGTGGGCATTTTTCTTTATTTTGTTGTTGCCTTTCAGATTTATGGCTTGTTGCTTCTTGATTCCATGAAGTATAAAATCTTTGAAACGAGTACTTGTCTGACTGAAATCGGGCTGCTGAGGTTGAAAATGTCCGCCTTGAGGCTCTGTCTGTATTTTGATCTACAAAAGCCTGTTTCTCTAATCTGTTAATTTCATTCTGCAAATGTTTAAAAACTTCATTAGCAATGTCATGATTCTCTGGATTTTTGTCAGGGTGCCATTTCAAATATAACCGTCTAATAATCTTTTTTCTTTCAGATTCTGGAAGCTTCCAAGCTTGCTCCACCACTGTTGTCACTTCTTTTAAAATCTCTGGTAAAGAATTCACCTTAAGCTTTTTGGGAGAATGATGTTTTGAAGATGAGGTCTTATGGCTTTCTTTTCCAGAGAAAAGAGGAGGAATGTTTCGTACACCAGGTGCTAGGAACTCTGTAGGGCTGGTTGGTGTAGAAGGGGCACTGTCTCTGCTTTGAGAGCTTTCCTCAGGCCTTGAAAACTTATACAGATCAAGAGAGCTAACTATTTTATATTCACTATAACCAATATCAATCTGATAGATCTTTCCTAGAAAACTAGAATTGTCAGCATCTTCTCTTTCAACTTCTTGTACAATAATTGCATATGTGTATGTTGGCTGGTATGATCCATAGATATCACCACCTTCAGCATCAACAAGGTACCCAACATATTCTCCTGGGTAGAAAACATTCATTGGATCCATAAGCAAAGTATAATGAATTTCAGCAGGTATTGGAGTGCCCGGCATTGGAAGTTCAAGTTTTGATGGTTCTGAAGAGTCATATTTTACTCCTAAACTGTCAAGTTTCTCACTGATTCTATAAATATCATTGCATCCTAGCATAGCAATTAAATATGAAGTATCAGAAATCAAATTGTCAGTGGCTGATTTAAGCGTCATAGCTAATGCTAATAGGAAATTAATGTCTTTACTGTCTGAATGTTGTATGTAGAGCAGGATGACAGCATTACCAAATCTCTTCAAAAAAGCAAAAGTTTCACTTTTACTGTGGGGAATAGGATTAAAACCTTTAACTCTTAATGTTGTTTGAAGCTTTTCAAAACAGGACACTTTCAATCCTTCTCTTAGAGCTTTGCAAAGTCTTATGGCTTTTTCTTCATTGGCCAGGAAAGCATTATCATTTTCATGCTTCATAATTCTAATTAGTCCTGTAATGAATTGTTCAGAAGACAAGAGTAACTGCAGTCTTCCCTGAAGAGAACACAAGGCTCCAAACTGACAAACTTTGGGGGTCTCCTCATCTAACTGCTCTTCAAGAATACTGCTCAATAAACGAGGTCTGAGTTTTTGAGGAAAAAGCATTATCAACTTAGTATGAAATCCGTGGTCTTTCCCTAAATAGCACTGGCTAAGATCAACCAACATTTGCACACCAATATTCCCCTGGATTCTACTTTTGTAATGTGGCGCATCGTCAAACACTAAGATGCTGGACTTGACCAATCTACCATCCTGGCTTGGAAGGTAGAGTGCAAGGTCGCGAACATTCTCAAGATCACTCCTCACCTTTACTGAATCATTTTGTAGACTCTTGAACAAGCCAGAAACTACTCTTTTAACTGTACGCATTTCATTAGGATCTAATTGTTTTCCTTCAGAACTTTTGAATATGCGGCTCAACACTTCAACATATTGCTTAGTTGAAATAATATCTTCAGTACCTAAATGTTTGAACAACTGATGAAAGGTACCAAGTTCTAAAGGTAGTTTGTACAAATAAGGTTTAAAATCAGATTCATATTCTAGATTTATCACCACCTCTTCAGGCTTCAGAAGTTTCCAACCATCTTCAACCATCACAAAAGCAACCCCCCGCAGCTGAAAACGAAACTCCCTTTTTTCTGTACTGAGAAATTCATATATACTCCTTAAGACCTTTGCTCTCGTTTTAACCATTTCTTCATCCAAAGTTGTAATGTTGCATATGTTTCTGCAGTTATTAATGACCTTATCAAGAGGGGGGTCCAGGTTAACATTAAGCATACTCAAGACTTGTTCAAGCTGTTCTTGAGGACCAAGGTCACTACCTTCTTGTTCTTTGATACTCAAAGGTGTGGCTTTCTCTGGAAGAATAGGGCAGGATGTCCATAACAACTGAAGTACATCACATTGTTTGAATTTTGGATTCACTTGTGCTCCACTGAACTTTATAAGAGGAAGTGTTCCATTTACCTCTTGATACTGAGGATGAAATCTAATGAATTCAGCAGGGGCCCGCTCGGGACATAAGAATGGTATTAAAGACAGTTCTTTCAAAAAATTTCCAGATAACAAGTCTATTCGTTCTTGGAATATATGATGGAGAAGTATATCAACTGTATTTTGCAAAGTTTCTTTAGACCAGTTTTCTGTATTAGCTCTCACTGAGATTTCCTTAGCAAACTGTAATAATTGCTGCTGAGAAAGCATGTATTTTAGTCCAATGTTTCTTAAGAATTCCACCCAGGAGGTCATAAATGCAACTTGATTTTTGGGTTTTATAAGTTGTTCCAATTTTTTAAAGAAGTCCTTAGGAATAAACAAATTTTCTGGAAGCATAACTTCAAAAACCCTCACAGTTCTATCATAGAAATGTTTTGCTTGCTTTAGTCGACTGTTAGCATCATAGATTATCAATAAACTTTCCAGTTTTTCAAAAAGTTGTTCTTTGATCTCTGACAATTCCTCAATATTTGACAATCTATTCTTAAGATAGATCAAATGTTCTAATTTTGCATCATATGAGAGATTTTCAATTCTTGGTAATAGGTGTTTCAAATATACCTCTAAATCGTCTACAGGTACACAACCAAGCACCTCATATAGTTCTTTTAAGTGAATTTTTTCTTCAAGAAATGCAGATGATGATGATTGTGTCCACTTTTCCACTTCAGCTGAAGGAATACTTTTTGTAAGTACATAGCATGTTCCAAATTTTGCAATGCTCATGTAGCGACCACTGATGGATTTGTAGCATGGAAGTGACTTTAAAATTTTTACATCATCTTGGGACATCAGGTGACTCAAATTGCAGTTGAAATACATCAAAAGTGCTTCAAAGTCATTTTCTACTAATTTTTCAGCTCTAAATGTTGAAGTTTGAACCATATAATGTACAGCCCTCAAAATGCTTGTGGGGCTCTCTATGTTTGCTGTGTGACATGACAACAGAGGAACAAATGTACTATCTTTTGAACATATTTTGTTCAAGGCAAGCTGAATACAGCCAGCTTTCATGAGAGCATGAAAGACTTTATCACTTTGGGCATTTGGAAAAACTGCAATGTGCATGAGGCTTAGAGGAAGCAGAACATCCCCTTCAGGAACTACAAGCTGATTGGCTGAAACAGTAAACTTTGTTCCTGGAAGCAATGCCCAGTCTTTTAGGATATCAACAACAATGTCAAATGTTGGTTTTGTTTCTTCTTGTTCTTCTTTCACATTTACAGATTCACTGATAAAATGCCATGCATTCTTAAGCCAGGACTCGCTTGCAAAATTATCTTTCCACTTTGTACAATTTTTGGTCTTATATTCACGAGGCAATACAGAGGATAACAAATCAGCAAAGCTGGAAATGTCAAACACTTTTGCAACTTTACAGTTCAATAAAATATTACCGTATTTCAAATATAATGTATTCATGAACAAATCTTTGCGTGATGGAATCAATTCATGGTATGTTGTTAGAAACTTCGGTCGTTTTGCATCAAAAGTTTGCAAAACACTGTCCAGTGTAATGAGAAGGGGAAGTCCCTCCACTTCCATCTCATTTTCTTCTGCATCCTTAAAACAATAATCAACTAAAAGCTTTAAACTATGAAAAAGTTTTAGGTTAGTCTGTTGGAGTCGGCAAGGCAGCTTCCCAATATGGCAATTAGTATCAGGAGAGGAAAATGTCATTAAAAAAGACCTAACATCAGCAGGAGTTACATAACTAACAGGAATATCTGCATCTACAAGACAGTGGAACAGATTAGCTGTTTCATCACAGTTGTAAACCAAGTTGAAACCAATTTCTAAAAGTAGGTGCTTCAGTCTATAGACATTTTCTGCTACTGTTTTCCGTGTTGTGATATTATAATCTGCATTTTTAAGGTGTTGTAATTCATCCTGCAGTAAATTGTCAAAAAATGGTCTAGTTTTATTTGAAGTAGACATATTAATCCAAGTAATTATAACTGCAGAATGCAAATCAGATCCATCAATATTTGGAGCCCGTACAACAGGTAAAAGACGTTTCATATCTTCATGAATGCAACTATAAAGTGCTTTCACTAGACAATATAAATCTGGTTGTAGATCAAGCCTGTTAACTGGGAAAAATGATAAAAACTTCTTTAAAGTGTCCTTTACAACATGAATAGGCGTGTTCTGTAAAACTGATAATGTTGGATCAGAACCAGGGAAATACCGCTTTTTTAACTGGATTAGTAATTCAACATATGCAGGAGCTATTAATGCTGTCATTAAGCTGTTATTCCAGTCACTTCGAACACCAACTCCATTATCATCACGCCACAGATTTCTTCTGGCTGAATCTAGAGCAAAGTGGCCATTCATATGAAATGGTAATCCCGTCTCTAAAGAGAGGGGCAAAAAACAGAAGGCCCTGTGGGGTTTTTTATAGTTGTGAGTAATGCAGGCAGCTACTCCACCACGAGGGAAGAGGGTAATATCTTGGTTCTTGTGAGCTGATATAACACTCTTAGATACTTTTTCCATACTTGAAAAACCTGATCTATTACAAATTAGCCATGTAGTAAGATTTCCTTCAGAGTCCTCAGTATCCATTGTATAGGTGATCTGTTGAACTGGTATGTCTTTGAGCTGCCTCTTTTTAGTAACACTGTCAATTACAGATGCATGAAATTGTTTCCTTTTCAATCTGTCTCCATCAGTGATTTTGCCCTTTACGGAATACAGCACATTTAGAGCTCCAGTAGTTTTATCTATTTCACAAATAGAAATTTTTTCCATGTGATTAAGAAACATTAAAAGTTCTGCCCCATCTGATCGCAATTTGTCTAAAAGATTCTGGACCATTCTATCTGATGATGGAACTGAAGAAATTTCTGAAATTTTTGCCATTTCTGCATTACGAAGAGGAAATCTAAACATTGTGCAATTATCCAGCTTAAAGTGGGTTCCCAAATAAAGATCCAGAACATCTGAGAACTGTGTCCTAAAATCTGCATCCAAATCTCTAAACATACGTCCAGGACTAATGGATGTGGCTCCTGGTGCGTATCTGGCATGAGGATCAAAAATACACAGGATATCATTGCCAGAAATAAAAGAAGGACAGTCTGTAATATGATACACAGAATTGAATCCTATTCCATACTGTCCAGTTTTATAAGGATTTCCTTCTTTGGTGCCTTTTCCAAGATTCTGAATTCCTCTCACATCATCGTCTGTAAAAGGTTGGTTGTTATACACACAAAGTGCTGGCCCCTGCAATGGGGCCCACTTATCATCAAATATTCTATCTACTGGATGCTGTCTAGGATCAAACACAAAACAGATTTCTGTGGCCTTTGCATCATCAGCATTTTGAAGAAGTTCTTTCAACATCTCCTTTTCTGAAGGATAAGCATTAAGGATACTCTTAATTCTGCTGGTGAGTTTTTCTTTCTGTCCAAATTCTGAGCCAAGTGTTGTAAAACAGATGTTGGATGCATATCTTTCTAAGGCTTTATGCCGTTTTGGTACTGCTCCTAGTTTTACAGCTACTTCCCTGGGTATATCAGCATGACAATATTTTACAGTGGTATCCTTTACTTTTATCCAGGGACAATCATTGTAGCATAAAGATTTAGCAGGAAGAAGTTTAAGATTAGTATCTGGCAATAATATTTTGCCATATTTTTTCTCACAAAATTCTTGTTTCTTTTCTCTAATGACACTCCATATTCCTTCACTAATTATTCGCCGGCAAAGCTGAAAAGTCTCTTCTGTTATTTGCTTTGTTCCCCTTTTTTGATCAATGGATTCCAAAACAAGGGCAAAATCTTCAACAGTAAATGACTGCCTTACACCCACACTTTCAAAAAGTTCACGGAAATTATTTTTATATTTATTAGGCAACTGATAAAGGTAAGGTGCTGCTTCAAAATTCAAATGAAAAGAAACTTTTTCTGAGTCAACATATGCATTCTCAACTAGAATGAAGCTAAAGGTTTTTAACTTTTCAACAATGGATAACTTAGTGATTTCATTTTGCATCATTGCTTCATGAAGATATTTATAGCAAGCATTGGTGATATTCTCCTGGTATAATGTAATTCCATCATTAACTGATTTTGCAACTTCTTTCAATTGGTTTACAACCAGATCAACTGTTGGCTTCCTTAGTAATCCCAAAAACTCCTTAACAGCCAATGGTACTGAACCACAACCTCTGAAGGAATGTGAGTTTTCATTTAGAATTGGCTGCAAAAGACAAACTATATCTTGATGCTCAGCGGTGTAAAGGTCAGTTGCTGCAAACATGGTTTCAGGCTTAAAACTGTTACCTTTCCAGTCCAAAGAAAAACCTGCTGGTTTTGTTAGAAATGGAAGGAAGGGGATTGTTTGATACTTTGCAGCAAAGTCCTTTGCTCTAGGATCCCTTATTTTCAGTTTTTCATCAATAAGACTTAATAGGATACTACTTCTTAGACAAGCAGCAGCATGATCACTTTTATTGATTTCAGTTACTGACTCTGTACGTTCTAGCATGTCATCCCATAAAATATCATCTTTTGCCATACCTAACTGAACTAGCTTAATCAAAATAATAGGATTAAGATAATCCTGAGTAGAACCATAAGGAAATCGTCCATCTTTAGTATCAAATAACTTTGCAACTCGTCCTTCAGGATGAATTAATCTTGATGGTAAAACCAAAGGATGTCCCTCTAAAGAGCAAGGAATACATGGAGTAACACGAAGAATTCCTGAGAATTCATCAATTTTTTCATTTAAAACAAAATTCATTAAAGGATCTCTGAGTTCTGCTTCAATTTCTTGAATATTTGGAAAAAATACTTCTGAAAAAAACTGTTTCTCTGAAAATGTGTTCTCAAGCAGTATCTGTTTGCAGCCAGCTTCTTCAAATCCTAATTTTACTGAAGAAGGAAGTTCAACAGCACAAAGGTTTTTTGACCCAGTCTTCTTGAGGTATTTTAAAAATATCTTGAAGGCTGCTGGACCAACATCTCTTCTTTTAAGTATTGAGTCATCTAGAAATCTCACATTCTTCATGGAAACCCACATAGATCCATCAGAGAAGACTCTGGCCAATTCTTTCCCTTTTCCATGAGCTATATCTTCATAAAATCCTTGACAAATTACAGAAAAATCATCATGAACTAAATCAGGATCAGGCCACACTGCATAGTAAGTATAGTCCATTAACTCCCCACTGGTGGCCAGGTCACGTAGGACACTGAGTGCCTCTAAGTAAGCTTTCACAATAACATGTCTCATGAAGGTGGTATTCCATCGTCCTTTTGTATCTGTCTTCCAGATTTCTTTTCTATTGGAAGTTACAGCAAAGCACCCATTGATGTGAACTGGCAATCCTGTTTTTATTCGTAAAGGCAAATAGCAAAACACCTCTCCAACGTGTGGTTTCACAGCCCACTTCTGGTCCTGGACTTCAGACAACAGAACTCCTACTGCACCACAAGGAACCAGTCCTAGTCTTCTTCCACTTTCATTCAGGGAAAACTTCAGAGCCTCTCCTGTATCCATGCAGGTACATATAAGCCACGTGGTGCACTCTACTGTTTTTTGTGACAACTCATCTGATTGCTTTTTTGATTGGCCAGATTTAGCTATTTCAAAGAGAGCAGCTGGGTCATCATCTGGACCTCTAAAAAGTGGTGAATGTAAATCAGCAATCCTTCTGAACACATGGTGAAATTCTTCAACTGTGATCTGAAGAATGCAAGATGACTTTGGTGCATCAGTAGGAGGCTTTTTATTACTGCCACTGCAAGTTTTCATAAGCTCAGCAGCTTCTTTTAAAACACTTAAGATAGGTGTATTCAATGCTTTGGAAGAGCATATTTTTTTTTTAATTATTACTGTATCTTGTGCTAAGCTGGGATTGCTTTCCTCAATTTTCAAGTACTTCAAATACATTGAGTTTACACTCTGAGTGAAAATGATAAGCCTGTGTCCACACAGACTAAATTCATCCACAAGAGAGTAAATATCTGCTGTATTATAACAGGTATTACTAACTTCACTCACTTTTGCTTCCTGCTGAGTTCTAAAGGACAGTCGGAAAAGAGTTCCACTGTAGCTGTAAGGTGTTTCTACAGTCAAGGGTAACTGACAGCCAAAAACATCTATAAATGGTTTGAACTGATTAGGAAACTTCCTAAGTCTTTTCTGTTGTTTACTCCAATTAATTTTGATCCCAGGATTAGATCTGTCTTTAATGTGTTTACTGATATGGTTTATGTTTGGATCGAACATTATCATGAATTCTCGACTCATAATGATAGGAATGTCAGTAATATGGTACACAGAATTAAATCCAAGACCAAATTTACCAACTTTGTCTACTTCTCCTCTTTTTAAAGATTCCCCTAACCTAGTTATGTTAACAAAATCTGAATCTGAGAATTCAGAATTATTGAATGACCACAAAGCAGGCCCATGACACGCTGCCATCCCTGGGTCCAGAAGATTCTCTCTAATATCCATATTTCTTCTCATATCAATCATGAAACTGCATTCTGTTGCATTTGCATCATCAGCATTTTGAAGTAGTTCTTTAAAAATATCTGACACTGAAGGGTATTCTTCCAAAATATTTTTAATTCTTACAGTAAGTGGTTCTCTTTGTCCAGACTGTTCAAATCCCATGTTTTCAGGATTGATCAATCTTGTACTAAGGCATGGAACTTTCAGCCATTCTGCAGTTTTCATGGGTATGTCCTCATGTACCAAAATGATTGGTTCCACTGAATCTTCCAATAAGTCATTAAGATCATCAACTTTGATGTCACAATAACAGCATTCATGAATTGACTTCATGATTAGTTTAGAAGGGTTTCTGTTATGATGTATAGGAACTGGTGTGTTCGGGCTTACTGGAATCTGATTGCTATATAGCCATCTGATAATATTCAACATAAGATGAAGATTTTGTTTGCTTTCTTGTTCGCTGAGATCTTGATCACTTTTGAGATATACCTTCTGAATAACCATGGATATATGATCTGATGTTAGCTCCTCTATTGAACCACAGACCTTAAACAGTTGGTGGAATTTTGCCATGGTTTTGGGCACATTATGCAAATAAGGCTGAAGATCAAGATCATGGAATGGTTTTATCACAGCTTGGGCGAGGGGACAAAATTTTTTGCCAGTCCAAACCCAGGGAAATTTTAAGGCTCTGAAAGCATCTTTCCCTTCATTTAAATGATCATGCATGAATCCATAAATTTCAAGCAAAATATGTTGGAACTGGTAGTAGTCTTCATCACTAAAAGTTTTCGAAGTATACCACTCAACAACAATTTTAAAGTGTTTCAAGACTGCACTAATGCTAGGTTTTGTGAAGATATCTAGAGCTTTTTCCAAGTTTACATGGATACTTTCAACAAGAGGAAGTGCTGAGCCAACTAGAATTGCATGGGTTGCATCACACATATCTGGTGGTGCACAAAGACTACAGAGATCCCCTTTCCATACTAAAGAACCTGGATAATTTGGAGGTCTTTTCTTGCAAGCTGGAACCCATTTTATTTTCTTCAGTGTCATCATTCCTTCAGATGACTGCAACAATGTATGATTCTTATTTAAAACCAGTAAGAGTGTTTTGGCTTTCTTTGTGAGAACTTCCTGATTTGGACAAGCACTGACCTGTAAGGCTTCAATTTTTTTTGCCACTTGTACAACATCTTTCTCTTTGAGACTGGCTTCGTTTTTTAAACCAATCTGTCTTAAAGAGTGAAGAATATCTGGTGAGGTGAAAACTGAAGGTGGGAAGCAAGTTTCTTCTTCACTATAAAAGAGATCCTTTAGTACTTCTATATCAGGATCAAAGAGTTCACAGGCTGATACCATTCTTTCCTGTGAAATCTGGATGAATTTTAATGGCATTAACCAATCAAGTACATTTGGATTCTCATTTTTAAGAGAGGACAGATTCTCAAGGATCCATAACATAAGGTGTGTTATCTCTACATGTGAATAAAATCCATTTTCAATATCTTTTAAAACAAGCTTTAAGCAGCTAGAGGTCTTTAACGTCTCTATTTTCAACATGTTTGCCAAGCGAATAGTAGCTTCATCATTGCTGTCTATTACTGAAATAGAGAGTCGCAGATCTGGAGGAAGTTTGGCAGTATGGTGCAAGACTTTACAACCTTTCAGTTTTGTATAAGAGGAAATTCCCTGACCAGATGAATTGTTAATTCGTTTAAATATTGCCAATTCCTGAATTATTCTTTTTTCCTTTTCGCTGCTATCAGTTAAAGTGGCTAGGAACTTCCTCAGGGCATCTTTGTGTGTCGGAAGTAATGAAGCTATTTGATTACACAATTTCTGCAATGGCATCTTCTCCATTATCTGCAAAACAGCACTTGGTAATGGTGAATGAATGTAATTTTTAACAAGTGGATGTTTTATGAAGGCATCTAATTTCTTAAGGACAATCCCTCCAAGTTTCTGTACAATGTCAGCTAAAAATTCCGGAAGTTGTGCTTCAGATTCATCATCTAAAATGACTAATGATGGAATCCTGAGTCTAATGAGTTCCACACATGTCTGACCTTCTTCTAGTGTAGTTCTGGGGATAAGTGGCATCTCATCAAATAAAGTCAAATCCTCTGAAAAATGTATATAGAGATTCCTCCAAACCATTTTAAGCCATGAAACAGATGGATGATTTTTGTCTTCATCAAATGGATACCATTGAACGATCAACTCTCTGCCAGGCCAGAATGTATTCATTACTTCTTTGATTAGACGTGCAAATCGTTCTGGATTTAGAAGCTGCAGCTGAGTACATGGTCTTCCTGTAAATCATATACAGACATGTTATAAATATGTAATTCTACTATAACTTATTTAGCTTTCTATTCCTTCAGATTAGACAGTGCTAGACAGTCATTTTGAGAGTTTTAAGTATATTGTAAAAATGCAAAAATTCAGCATAACTGGACTAATTTTTAAATAACAGAAATTCTACCCATAAATCCATATTTATAATAACCTCAGAGATAAATAATTCTTTCTGGAAAGTGCTTATTTTAAATAAATATGTAAAATGTATTTACATGTGTTTTAAAAATTATCCTATAATGTTCTACAAATGGGATCAACGTGGAAAAGAATTTTTTGTGGTTATTTTTCATAAATAAAAGTACCAAAGAAAAGTGGATAAAGTTTAAGTAAGTACCATTTTATTTAGGGGTAGATAAGTAATTTATAAGGAACCACAACATGAATTTCTTTTTTTCATGTCTGCAGGAGCCACATGGCTGCACTAGATAACAAGAAGGGCCTGAAGTAAGAACACAAATGTTGTAATGAAGTAAGACCAACACTCTCTGAAGCAGAGACAGCAAGGAAACTTAGTTTTCTTTCAATCACACGTGTCACTTAAACTTTCTGGGACTTGCATGCTCTCATCTGGAAAAAGGATGAGGACGAGGTTCTAGGTCTCAAGACTTCTATATTTACATGCCCAAGTAAGGAGCATATTCATAACTTTAACCACTGGTCTAGAAATTAACACTTTATTTCTAAGTGTATTTTGTGTTTCAGAGTATTTAAATTACCAGTAGGAACAAAATTTTGAAATAACACTATATACCTATAGGTATGTATTTGCCTAAATAGGGAAATAAGAAATATCTTAAATTCAATCCTATGGAAAACTAACATCATTTTCTCCCTGTGTACATATAATTTCTAGACTCTTGAAAGACTAATTTTGAAAAAAGATATAAAAGAGGGCACAGCTCAAGCGCCTTGAAATTTCTGTATATCAGTATATTTTAACACCCTTATTTCACAGGCTTACACATCAGGAAGATGACTTTACCTTTGTCCAAAAAATTATCTTTCATGTTACAATAGACATTTTAAAATTACTGCCATGGAAGTTTAAGCAAGGGCACAGTTTTACAACTTTTGAAATCTATAAATACCCAAATTCTGAATATTTTCAGTTTCTACATTGTATGATTTAGGGTAAATCAAGTAGTAATATTTGAGAAATAAATTTTATCAGGAATTTGATTAATATAGTCTCCTTGGTTGATAAGTACCATTAAAATATAATTTTTATAATTAATTTTTAACAACAATGTTTTAAACAAATGCTTACTGAATTAACAAAATAGAATATCCAAATCATAAGAAATGTAAAGATATAACACCAAAGATACAAAAACGAGTTAAAAATTAAAGTTCACAACACTCAGAAAACAAAAAAAAAAAATTAAATATTCACTACACTATGTTCTAGGTTAATAATTGCCAAATAATGCATTTTTAAAATAATTCTACCCAAAATCCATGCATGAAATTTGACAATTTATAAAAGACATACCTACCTTCAGAAACATTATATAATATTAACATATAAACAAAATGCCAATAAAAGAACACACCCCACACATAACATGCGATTAACACACCAGTCATGCTGAACTAAAACACATAATAGAAAATAAAGGAGAGAGAAAATGTAGTAAGACACAATTCTAAGTACCTAAGTCAATCCAATCTGAAGTTCTAATTTCTATTTATTTTGTATTTAATCCTTTATAAAGTTTTTAACTCTAAATTATAAATGTTAACCAGAAAAAAGTCTTCATGTCCTGGTTTAGAAAGTCATTGAAATTACAAAGCACCTCTAACAGTATCAGCAAAATAATTCTTAGCTTTCTAATAAATGACTTATGTGTTTGTGGCCTTGCCTTTAAATTTATCAGCATTGTCAAAAGTAGTTAACTATACAGAATTGAAAGTGTTCCTAGAGACAGAAAGCTTTTATCTAAACTATTATATGATTATTTAATTTAGAAAGAACTCTTCTAAGAGTAGTTTCTGCTTTAAACTACTCTTCAGTTCAAAATAATGATATCAATGTACTGAATGAAAGACTGCACTGTTTTTTGTTGTATACATTTATTTATGTGTTTATGCTCAGTACTAACTTTGAGAATGATTTTCAACATGGATGGAACCAGAATACTATAGACTCCTTCAAAATTTACTTAACCAAAAAATCTCAGTCCTTATTACTTTTATGAGCTAGGAGTTTACTACCTGACCAGGCCTTTTCAGAGTTGCAGCCAGCTGACTACTCTGATGACCCAAGGCTGTAAGTACAGCAACAGTTTTTTATACTTTTTTTATACAGAAAGTGTACATAACCAGAGCCCATGGGGAGGTGAGAACGATGTATGCAGCCCATTTCCATGAGATTTTGTTTTCCTCTTTGATTACACCTTAAAAATGATATATTAAATAAGGTTTAATAATACATAATAATAATAGTTGTAAATGTAAGCTACTTTTTAATACAAGTTAGAAACCAAATTTAATCTTTGTATGAATTATCAGTATAACAATAGCTAAGTTTCTAAATTAATTGTTATATAGGTGTAGCCTGCTTCAAAGAATAGATTGATTCCAAAAAACATTTTTTACCAAAAATTTCTGTAAAGCAAATCTTGTACCCTCTAATTTTCCAAGTAAAAAATGAACTAAGAGAAAAATAATTCAGGTTAAGTAAAAAACCTCTTATTTTAAAAAAAGGACAGTCAACAAAGTGGCACACGAGGAATTGTAAGAGTGATCAGCTGATTGTTCCTAATAAAGCTGTCTTAGCCACTGTAATTTTCCTCTGCTATTCTCCCCTTCAGGACACTAAGCCGTAAGGTTCCCTCCCTTCAGCGATCCAGAACTGATGCCCCCTCAACCCTTTTTATTCTCAATATTTATGGGTATCATATAACAGAGGTATGTTCACTCTCGTACTTTCCCACTAAATATCACAGCTTGAAATAAAGATTTCCACATAATTCTTCCATTTGAAACTAATTTTTTTATGAAATTAATGATTCCAAGCCATTTAAATATGGTTTTATTGTGGTATATATAACTACCACCTATGTACCTATATCAGTATAGTTTCCTCTCTCCTTTAATAGTTATTACCACTAGAAAAAAAGTGTTGACATAATTTCATTTTAGGTAAATGAAAAAGTATGATTCAAAGAATCAAATGAACAAAAACATCAGGCTACAAATGAACACAACATTTAGTCAGTTATCATACCTGAATATCCCCAGAGAAGTTGTTGTGCTAGAATATAATTAAATCTTTTCTTAAAAAAAAGAAATGTCACAATTTTCACATGATGACTACAGAAATTATGGTAGTCTGTATCTTAAGATAATACTGTTTTGTATTAACACTGTTTGTCTTAATATATCATTATATAAAACAAAAGCCATAAACATAATTCCAAACATAGCAAATTTTACATTTTAGATTTAAAGCTGTATTTCAATGCAAACTAAATTTAAACTATATAAGGTCAGGAAATCTTAGTTTAGAAAGAAAGCAAAGAAAGGAATATGTACTTTATATGTCCAAATCACATTTCAACAACAGAAATAAAGTCATTTAATAAGCTCCCAATGGGCTTTATGTACAGGCCATAATCACATATATATTCTAGATAAGAATTAAGAAAGGAAAGACATTTGATTTTTAAAAGTCTTGGAGTATCTTTACAAAGTATACAATTAATTCATTAATTCTGACTTTATAATAAATAAAGGGAGGTTTTATATATTTCTACGGCTTGCTTATGGTAACCACCAATAATTAAAAACATCAAAGAATTACTCCATGGACATCTAATCCATCCTCTGCCTAAAGCAAGCCATTTATTTGATCAAGTACATCTCTACAACTTTGTGAGATGTTTGTGTATTTGGGTGCCTCTGGCTAAACTTGGCATCAAATGCAGAGACCACTGGTCTTACCAAAAAAAATTTAAACTCTTCAAATCTTAACATCATTTCAATTACCTTAGAGTGCTAAATATAGAGAAAAGAACAAAACTAACATGATTCCAGACTTTGCCTAATAGTATAACAAAAAGGCATGTAAGTAGATAATTTTTTAAAATATATTTTTATTGATTTCAGAGAGAAAGGGGGGCGAGAAAGAGAGAGAGAGAAGAGAGAGAGAGAGAGAGAGAAACATCGATGAGAGAATTGTGCACCAACTCTATTCACTGCTCGACTGTCTCCTGCACAAGCCCTATTGGGGATCGAGCCTGCAAACTGGGCATGTGCCCTTGACAGAAATCGAACCTGGGACCCTTCAGTCTGCAGGCCGACGCTCTATCTACTAAGCCAAACCAGTTAGGGCAAATTTTTATAAACAAACAGGTACAGAATATGAGTGTTATGAGGAGCTCAGTACTATGTTAACACACATGGTCTATGTGAAAGATGAGCAAGAGGTAGTGAGATGGAGGAATGACAAAGGAAACCATGTGCAACACACCTAAGGGAGAAAAAGAACATGTTGCTTTCCAAATATGAGAAATATCAGGAGAGATAATAAAGGATATAAGGAGATTATTAATAATTATCATATAGCAAACACTGATGTACTCTTTCCATGTTCCAGGTATCTTTGTAACACCCAGAAAATGGACCCAGATGAGCCAGATAAACCAGAGGAGCCTCAGAAGAAATGTTAAGGATTTTGGCCTTTGTTCCAAAGAAAAAGGTAAAGCCTTTGGAAGATTTTCAGATAAGAAATGGAAAGATAATATTTTACAAAGATAATACCAGCAGTACTGTTTTATTAACCAGAGAGGCAAGAAGGGATGTAAGGAGATTGAGATTATTTCTACATTCCAGGTGAGTACGATGGTCTCCGGAATGAGGCTGAAGATGGGGTTGAGAGGCAGAAAGACTTCCTAAAACATAACCCTAAGCCCGGCCTATAAACCAGAAGATCATGGTTTGATTCCCGGTCGGGGCACATGCCCAGGTTGCAGGCACGATCCCAGGTGTGGGGCATGCAGGAGGCAGTCGATCAACGATTCTCGGTCATCATTGATGTTTCTGTCTCTCTCTCTCTCTCCCTTCTTCTCTGAAATCAATAAAATATTTT
>NW_005371082.1:0-4077 GCF_000412655.1 Myotis brandtii | reverse complement strand
ATTTTTTAAAAAAATGATCCTGTTGTCTGAAAAGCAGCTGTAAAAGTAGTGACCTAGAACATCCTAATGGCACAAATCTGGCAACAAAATCTTTGGAATACTGCTAATCCATACAGCTGAGGCTGGCACCTAAAATTGCAACTTTTTCTAGAGATTTCTACATACATATGTAAGATTCCATTATCTCTGTAATAAACACTATAAATCATCACAAGTTGTGTAAAATTGGACACTGTGAATATGCTATCCCTCCAGACATGATGTTTGTAGTCCTTTTCTGAACGTTTGAGACAGAACATGTGCCAGCTCATCTCTGAGGTCCTCTGACTTGCCACCCTCTCCTGCACCAACTCTATTCCCAGTATTTGATGGAGAACCAACCATACTAAATGGCAGTATTATTGACAGCCATTATGAGTGGGTTGTCCCCACTCATCTCTAAGTCCTTCAGTTTATTCATTTTTACATTATCTCCATCTAGTACAATGCCTGATACAAGGTAGAAATTCAAACAAATGTTTATTGAAGAGTCTTGGTCATGAAATGGAACAAGGCATGAGGCCATCTATAGTAATAAAAGGGTAATATGCTAATTAGACCAGACGTCTTCCAGACGTCCTCCTGGACAAAGCCTCAGTGGCTGCAAGGGCCAAAGGCAGGCAGCCATGGTGGTAGCTGCAAGGGCCGAAGGCAGGCCACCACCGCAGTGGCTGCGAGGGTCAAGGGCAGGCTGCTGCAGAGGCCATCAGTGGCAGCAGCAGCAGGGTGATGGGGGTGGCACCTTCCCCTGATAGCCCAGTCGCCTCCTGCAAAGGGAGGCCAGAGGCAGCAGCAGTGGCGGGGTGATGGGCCAGAGGCAGCAGCAGTGGCTGGGTGATGGGCAGTGCCTTCCCTTGATCGGCCTGGTCACCTCCCGCAGAGGACATCTCCTGAGGGCTCCCGGACTGTGAGAGGGGGCAGGCCAGACTGAGGGACCGCCCCCCTAGGTCCTGGTTGCCTGTGGCCGGCTGCAGGAGGGAAGCCTGGGTCCCGGGTGTGGGGGCCAAGGCAGAGGCAGTTAGGGGTGATCAGGCAGGCAGGGGAGCAGTTAGGGGTGATCAGGGGTTCCGGGTACCTGTGCTCGGCCTGGGTGAAGCCACCCAGGGTCATGGGTGCCTGCGGCCAGTCGGAGGAGGCAAGCCTGGGTCCCGGGTGTGGTGGCTGAGGCAGAGGTGGTTAGGGGTGATCAGGCAGGCAGGCGAGCAGTTAGGAGCGATCAGGCAAGCAGGCAGGTGAGTGGTTAGAAGCCAGCAGCCCCAGATTGCGAGAGGGATGTCCCAGATTGGAGAGGGTGCAGGCCAGGCTGAGGAACCCTCCCGCCACCCCCCACCCCGTGCACAAATTTTGTGCACCGGGCCTCTAGTCCTATATAATAAAAGGCTAATATGCAAATCTAACGAATGGCAGAACGACCGGTCACTATGACGCGCACTGACCACCAGAGGGCAGATGCTCAATGCAGGAGCTGCCCCCTGGTGGCAGAATCTAGGCTCACAGCTGGCGAGCGCAGCGGCGGTGGTGGGAGCTTCTCCTGTCTCCATGGCCTCGCTAAGGATGTCTGACTGATGGCTTAGGCCCGCTCCCCGTGGGGGTTGGGGGAGCAGGCCTAAGCCATCAGTTAGACATCCCTGAGGGCTCCCGGACTGTGAGAGGGCACAAGCTGGGCTGAGGGATCCCCCCCCCCCCCAGTGCATGAATTTCGTGCACTGGGCCTCTAGTATGTAATAAATACATACAAAAAATTTTGAAATATAAATAGCATCTTGGTGCCAACCTATTTTGCATTCCTACCATTTGTCTGACCTGACTGCTGTTTTCCTATTTATTTCCTCAGAAACCCATTTACCTGTTCTTCTAACTATTCCCCAATTTCTGACAGTTATCTATTTACTCAAGTGACTTAATACCAAAATAATCTAGACTTGGAACTAGGAGAAAAAAACAACAGAATCATAATTCCAACTCTGCAACTCAAATGAGTCATTAAAGTCTTTCATACATACTCTTTCAGCTTTAATGTCTCCATCTCTCAAATGAAGATGATAATATAGGCTCTTTTATGTCATCACTGTGAAGAACAATTTAGATAATAGACACTTATTTGAAAAAGAAATACTAACCCATAGGCACAATACCAAAGGTTTGCCTTTTCATTTTTGTATTCCTTTCCCTCCAATACCATCATATGGGAAGCATTAACATGTCCAACCAAACTTGTCAACCAGGCACTGTGAATACAAAAACAAAAGACTGCCCCTTCTCTCAAGGATTTTATAATCTAGCACAACAGAAATATGATTATAATGAGGCAAAAAGGATTAAATGGACTATATACTGGGCTCCATGAGCAAAGTAGAGGCATCTACCTCAGATCTGCAATGGCAGGGGCAGGGGTGTGGGAAGAGATGTGAAAGAAAGCCTTTGGAGGAGATGAGCTGAATACTAAAAGATGAATAAAATTCAGCAAGGCAAAGTGGAGAATGGAAAGAGTATTCTAAGCAAAAGGAACAGTATGTATAAAAATACAGATATAAAAAAATTTCATTTGGGTAAAAATAAAAATTACCAAGCACTCACCTTAAAGCAGGCACTGTGCTACGTGGTGGTGACAAAGCTTACAGGGCTCTGCTCTCACAAGATTAAGAGAGCACTAGTTTATCAATCTCCAAAGGCTTGGGAAAACAGAAGAGGGACACAAGATGAGTCTCAGCCAATGAGATGGCAAATTCACAATCATGAAAAGCCTCACAATCCATACTAGCATGATACTGGAAAACTGTCCGCAGGAGAGGAACATGAGCAGATGAAGAGCAAACACTGAGGGAGGGAATCCAAAGAGGGTTCAGTAATAATGCCACAGAAATTTAGGCCCTATAGTATAACAGTGGCAGTACACTAAGAGAAAGGGTCCGATACAGAAAATTTAATCAACAGAACCTGGAAACTGTGGAGAACAAAGAAAAAAAATTGAGGATTCATTCTTGAGTAACTTTATGGATAATGAGTACCTTACCTTTCTCATTAAAATCAGTCAAATGAAGAAAGAGCTTTGGGGAGAGGATGAGGACTCAAGTTGTGAAAATGTTATTTTGATATACTTATGGAACTCCAAGTGAAAAATGATAATACTGCCATTTTGTCAGCATTTATTATGTGCCAGGTATCATGTAAACTATATATATTATACATATATCATCTGATCTCCAGAGTAATGCCTACTATGAATAAAATATTACAACACAGCTTGGCAATAGCCTACCCTGCTGTGATAATGAAAATTAGATAAAATTCAATTAGAAGTTGATTGCCTGCTATCATCTACTCAACCCTATTCTTATTTCATTAACCTTCTAATAAAGCAATCTTGTATTTTATGTAACTGAATCTTGAGTGTCTGATATACTCTTAGGGAAGGATGTTACTGTATTACCATGTTATTGATGACAAAGCAGCTTCAGAGAGGTTGGGTAATTTTTCAGTCACACAATAGAGGCGTCAAGTTTGAGCCCAGATTTTTGTGACTAAAAAGTCTAGGCTTATAACCACTATACACTACTCGGCCTGAGACTGGAGTGGCGACAGAAGATCTGGAGGTGATCATACATGCATAATAGTAGATGCCTGGGAGGCAGTGAGTATACTCAAAGAAAGTGAGGAACAAAATAAAAGAGCTGAGGAAGGAGCTTCTAAACAAACCCATATTTAGGGGGTAAACTGAATATAATTAATAATATAATTCTAAAAAGCAGGCAAAGAAGTATAGGATACCAAGTAAGATGAGCTTCAGGGAGATCAGGAAAAAAGAAAAAAAAAAATCCCATTAGATGTAATAATAAAAAACAACAACCATTCCTTGGTGACCTCAGCCAGGCAATTTTATTGGAATGATAATAGAAAAGTTTGTTTGTAGTGATAATGTCTGATGAAGAAGTGCATCAGTCCCCCTTATCTGTAGGAATTCATTCTAAGACCCCAGTGGATGACTGAAACCGTGAATAGTCCTGAACTATCTACACTAATAAAAGAGAAACATGGTAA
>NW_005371081.1:0-858 GCF_000412655.1 Myotis brandtii | reverse complement strand
TTTGTATTGTTTAAGTAGCACCCTTAATATCTGCAGTAACAGAGGAGGGTTCTAGAAAATTAGCTATTAAAAAAAATAAAATGTTAGCTAGGCATGCCTGGTAATTATATTAGTCCATTACTTCCTCTTTTGCCATCATAGCTTCTTCTCTATTTTCCATGTTCATCCTCTTCCTGATTCAGCTCATGACAATTCAAAATTATGGGTACAGTAGAGGCCCGATGCACAAATTTCATGCACAGGTGGGGTCCCTCGGCCTGGCCGGCAATCAGGACTTATCAGGTTCCCTACCTCCCCACCTCCCCCCTCCTCCTTCCCCTGCCACTTGTGTCTGCCACCACCCAACCCCAGTTCCCCATCCCAGCCCGGTGCCCAGCCTCGATCGGGCAATCTGGGCCTATTGGCTGGGGGACAGGGGGAGGGACCCAGGAGGTTGACTGCTGGACCCAAGGAGGGAGCCAACCCTTGGCCCCCCTGGGAAAGGGGCCGTGTCCATCGCCACCCACCCCCAGTTCCCCATACCAACCCAGTGGCCCAGCTTCTATTGGGTGATTTGGGCCTGCCAGCCAGGGGGTAGGACCAGAAGGTTGGCTGGCAGACCTCATAGGTGATCGGGGCCTGAGGGCTGGGGGCAGCTCCTGCATTGAATGTCTGCCCCCTGGTGGTCAGTGCGCATCATGGTCATTCTGGTTGTTCCAGTCGTCCCGTCATAATGGTCACTTAGGCTTTTATATATATAGATTTTTGTTTTTTCTTGTTTTTCTGTCTTCTTGCAGACCAGCCTACACCCTTGCATTCATCACCTCAAAAGTCTTTCACTAAATTTTTTTTAAAGAATGACAATATCTGCTATAAAAA
>NW_005371080.1:3936-5350 GCF_000412655.1 Myotis brandtii | reverse complement strand
TTGAAAATAAAGGCAGAGTATGGACGAGAGGGTGACGGGGAGGCTATTTTATTTGTTTATTTTTAAAGTTTTAAAAATATATATGTTGATTGATTTCAGAGAGGAAAGAAGAGAGAGACAGAAACATCAATGATGAGAGAGAATCACTGATCCGCTGCCTCCCACTCGCCCCACACTGGGGATCAGGCTGCAACACAAGCATGTGCCTGACCAGGAATCGAACCGTGACCTCCTGGCTCATAGATCGACGCTCAGCCACTGAGCCACACCAGCCGGGCAAGGAGTAAGGGGAAAATAGGGGAAGGGCACCCCAGGCAGATGGAATGGCCCCTGCGAAGGCCCCGAGTCCAGAAAGAACAAAGACGGCGGTGTGGCTGGAGCAGAATGAAGCAGAGGGAGAGAGGCAGCCGCGAGGGAGGCCCCAGGAGCCAGGCGTGCAGAGCCTTTCAGGCCGGGGGACAGGAGAGGAGGACGAGTGGGCGCCCCCCACCTCACCCTGCCTTCCCCCGGAGGGTGTCCAGGCAAGAGTGACAAGGTGTGATCTCTGGGCGCCTCTGAATACACAGGAGACAAAAGAGCCAATGAGGAGGCAGTTTCAGTGCGACTGGCATCCGTCTGAGCCAATCAGCGCCAGATCCCGCCCCCCCTTGCCCGGGAGCCTGGTTCCCAGCCCAGGCCAGCCCCGCCCAGGCCCCTCGCTCACCTGGACTCGCGTCCCGCCCCCTCCCTGCTCCCTCCTCGGTCTCCCCAGCATCCGGCCGGGCCTCCTCGTGGGCCCCACAGGAATTTCTCTAGAGCATTCACCGGATCATGTGACTCTCCTGCTTGAAACCTTTTCAATGGCTTCTCAGTGCCCCAGGAATGCGTCCAGCGTTCGGCCTGGCCCAGGAGGCCGGGCACAGTCGCAGCTCTGGCCTCTGTGCCGCCCCAACCCAAGGCCCCCCGGGTTCCCCCAGCACACACACACCACGCTGTTCTCTCTGCCTGAAATTTCCTTTCCCCACCACCTCCATTCCTGAATTCGTTACCCAACATAAGTAAGCCTTTAAAAATTGGATGACAGACCTAGCCGGTGTTGCTCAGTGGATAGAGCCTGGGTCTGCAGACCAAAGGGTCCCGGGTTCGATTCTGGTCAAGGGCACTTATCTTGGCTGCAGGCTCCTCCCCAGCCCGGGCCCTGGTCAGGGCTCCTGCAGGAGGCAACCAATAGATGTGTTTCTCTCCCATCCACGTTTCTCTCTGTCTTTCCCTCTCTCTCCCACTCTCCCTAAAAAAGAAAAAAAAATCAATGGAAAAATATCCTCGGGTGAGGATTAACATAAAATAAAATAAATTGGATGACGAAATAACAAGCATGCCCCCTAGGTATATAAAACTGTCCCTGCCCTGACCGGTTTGGCTCAGTGGATAGAGC
>NW_005371080.1:0-602 GCF_000412655.1 Myotis brandtii | reverse complement strand
CCCCATCCCCGCCCCCAGGCTCACCAAACCCTTGGCTGTGCTGGCCGGGCACAGTGCCACAGCAGCCAGGGCCTGGCCCCTACCCTTTTTCCAGTCCCTGGGAAATGCAAAGACTTACTGAGGCTGGCTGGCTGGCTGGGAAACCTTCATCACCTCTCTTCCCCTCATGTTCCCGCTCTCTGAGCTGCGAGAGTCACGTTACCCACTTGCTAAGGCCAGAAGGAACAAGGGGGCCTGCATGGATGAGGCACAGGCAGAATCAGCGGTTCCCCACTCTCCTCTTATTTCTCTCACCCTCCATGGCCTTCCCCTTGACTTGGAGAAGGGACCCCATTCCACAAGGTTTCAAGCTCGGACAGTACAGAAGGGTGGAGCGCGGGGAGCTCCGGTCCTGGGAGTCAGACAATGTTGCTAGTTCCCTCTCTCCTCCTCCGGGTCCTCCAGACACAGCCCGAGATCAGCGTGGACAGAACAGGCTGCGGGCGGGGCCCCTCCTGCTCCTCCCCCTCTTCACACGATCACGCAGAGCCTCGCCAGGTTTTTGCACAGCGAGCGTCCTCATCTGTTCTTTCTTTTTCTTTTTTAAAAATATATTTTATTGA
>NW_005371079.1:0-311 GCF_000412655.1 Myotis brandtii | reverse complement strand
CATCATAGTTATTCGTCTATTCAGGTTTTCTGATTAAATTTTCCATTGATGTCAATAGGATATTAAAGTCTCCTTCTTTGATTGTGTTGCTGTTGATCTCTCCCTTGATATCTTCCAGAAGTTTTTTTATGTATTTGGATGCTCCTGTATTGGGTACACATATGTTTACCAGAGTTAAAACCTTTTGTTGTATCAATTCCCTTAGTATTATGAAGTGGCCTTCCTTACCTCTTGTTATGACCTTCGCTTTGAGGTGTATTTTTCTTAGATATAAGTATTGCTACCACAGGTTATTTTTTTTTTCATTTCAA
>NW_005371078.1:833505-835387 GCF_000412655.1 Myotis brandtii | reverse complement strand
TGATGAGAGAGAATCCTTGATGGGCTGCCTCCTGCACTGGGAATTGAGCCCACAACCAGGGCATGTGCCCTAACCAGGAATGGAACCATGTGCCCTAACCAGGAATTGAACCATGACCTCCTGGTTCATAGGTCAATGCTCAAACACTGAGCCATGCTGGCTGGGCTCAGTTTTCTTTTTTAAAATGAAAGCATTGAATTAGATCAGGATGGCGAATAAGTACAAGCAAGGGGCTAATCCACCATCCTGTGACCAAGGAAGGCATGGATAATAGAGATCAGTACACTTTCCCGGGGCTCAGAATTTGTCCCAACACTGCTGGCCAGGAAGTCATTACCAGTTGATTGGTGTTGATAAATGAAATAAAACCTATATCCCACTTGTATCATAGACTCCCAAAGGCCCTTCCAGCTCTACTCAGAAGTGAGTAAACATGCTAGAAGGTGATCTTTATAGATTTAATATTGCTGGCATTGGGAACGTTCCAGGACCAAAGGATATGGGAAAATAGGAGAGCTTTCTTCACAGTCAGGATAAAACAGTTCTCTTACTGCTTACCATAATCCTCATGTTTGAAAAAGAACTTTGAGAGGCAAAAGAAGACCCAAGGAAGGAGGAAGTCTGGGTGTTCGAAATTCCTTCACCTAGCTATTGCATCAAATTGCTTTTTGGAAGGCTCTAATATACCTCCTAGGTGGGGTGTAGGCATTTTGTCCTTGTAACCCTGAAGATATTGGCATGTACTAATGGTAGATTTTGGGGCATTTGAACAGGAGGGTTTCCCAACCACAGGTCTGATGTCTGATCTATAAATTGAAAGTGAATCTATGCAGGGGAGTAATCAGAGGTCAGTAACTTTTTCTGGCTTCTGTACATGCCTGTAGATTTTTAAAAATATATATTTTTATTGACTTTAGAGAGAAAGGGAGGGGAAGAGATAGAAGCACCAATGATGAGAGAGAATCATCAATCAGCTGCCGCCTGCACATCCCACAGTGAGGATGGAGCCCAAAACCCAGGCATGTGCCCTGACTGAGAAACAGACTGTGATCTCCTGGCTCATAGGTTGATGCTCAACCACTGGGATACACCGGCCAGGCTCTTTAGATGTTTTAAACAGGCATTTTTTTTTTACTAGAAACTGATCATCTTGGTAAGCCTGGCTTTGTTGTCCTTTATTTAGTTTGGAATTCAAGCCTATTTGTAGGAATATATTTCAGAAAAGTGGTGATGTGGGTGACATTAAGAGAATGTCATACATTTTGAGGGCTTTGGTTCCAAGTTCCCCTCTACCCCTCATGTCACTGGGATTTATTTTTACTCTGGAATTGGACAGCCCTGGAGCACTCACTTCTGTTTGTGTTTGTTTTATGTAACAGTTTTTGTTTATGTGAGATTGGTAGATAGCAACACCTGAGAAATTAAGCATTATAGAACCAGAGAAAGTCACTGTTTCGACAGCATCAGGGAGGAGAAATTTGAACATCCAGACTACTTTCACACTGAATCTTATTTTAATCACTTGAAATTTTCTTTCAGTGTCTAAATAGCAAGATTGCTACATACATGAAAAACAGACTGACTTTGCTTACCCTTAACAGGATTAAGCATCAATTTCAGCTCTCCACCCATCTGGAGAGAAATGCTTTGTAAGGAATATACTTGGCAACAGAGTATGGGGTAGCTAGCATTTTCTACAGGTCCACATTCATCAAGAACCATTACGCACCCTGGCCAGAGTGGTTCCGTTGGCTGAGCATTGACCCGTGCACCAAAAGGTCACTGGTTGGATTCCCAGTAATGGCACATGTCCAGGTTGGGGGTTTGGTCAGTGTTTGGGTCAACTGATTGATATTTCTCTCTCACATCAATGTTTCTCTCT
>NW_005371078.1:807610-832870 GCF_000412655.1 Myotis brandtii | reverse complement strand
TGTACGGGAAGCAACTGATTGATCGATGTTTCTCTCTCACATTGATGTCTCTCTCTCTCTCCTTCTCACTTCCTTTCTCTCTAGAATCAATAAAATAAGGATTAAAAAAAAGGGAAGTCTTATGCTTTGTGGTCTATGAGATAGTAGGTAAAACTAGAGCCACAAATGGCAGCAGGAGAAATAGATAAACTAGACCAGCTCTTGGGTGATAGGGATGATAGAGTTAGGAAAGTGAAGTGTGCCTCGGGTTTCCTAGTTCTACCAATTTTGTAAGCAATTCCCCACCCCTCATGGGTTAGTGTCTTTGTATGTCCCTATCATTACATTTGTCAAAACTTTGCTTAAGAAGAGCAAAGGAGCCTGATTGACTCACTAGCTCTCAGGACCAGTGACTGGTTAGTCTCACGGGGCCTCCTGGGTAGCAGCCTGAAATCACTCTGTAAGGAGCGGAGTAGCCAGCACCCACATTACAGGGACAGCTAGCATTTTCTGAGCACTGACTATGCATTAGGTGCTGTGCTAGGCACACTGTGCGCTTCCCCATTTAGTCCCACAACACCTTGGAGCATTTGGTATCACTATCATTCCCATTGTAGAGGCGGGGCATTGGAGGCTTAGGCTAATTAGATAACAAGTTGCCTGGCCCATGCAGCCAATACCTGCTGGAGCTGGGATTTAATGCTTTGTGCCATGCTCTTAGCCAATTAACTATCAACAGGATTCCAGCATTTTTCTGAGGATGACGTTTGAAAGTTGTTTGATGACAGTGAAATATTGTAATTGACAAGAGATAGGGAGATGGCTAAACGTTTCCTTTGTTCAGCCTATAAGTGACTTAAAACCTATTTGCTTGGCCCTCTGCTTCCTCTTCCATTTGATTATGTTTATGTCCTGAACCCAATGGGTTCTCCTTGAAAGTGTGATAAGAAATCTGAGGAGGAAATATCCCTGGGGAAGAAAGGAACCATGGCAGGTAGACAACAAGGGTGGAGATGGAAAAACAGAGAGATAGCCCTAAAGTCTAAATGCTAGTGTTGCACTCCAGGGAAACTTTAATACCACGCATCTAGAAGTCAGCCCTCCTCGTCATATTGGGTATATAATTTGCGTGGGGATTACAACCTGAATCTTCTTAGGTGCCTCTGGTTTCTGACACAGCAGCAGCCTTTGAATCACAGAGTGTTTTTTCCCTGCCGCTTAATCTCAGAAGCAGCCCGTTTACAGACGGGAGGGGTTTTAACTTTATCTGTTCCAACCACACTCCCTCTTTAAGCTTTCGTATCAGGAAGCAGCTTGGACCTGATAGTGGGGGGTGGGTTTGCTGAGGTGTGTGCACTTTTGTGTGTGTGTATCTGGACCTTCCTGAGGATGCGGATGGTGAACAAGGGTGGGAGGGTGAGGACCTATATTGTGTAACAAACTGAAGGCACCAAGGAGGCTGCATTTGTTGTGAGTTAAAAGGTTTACACAAAGATTTCTTAGTAATGTCTAAGATTGTAATAGGGTAATTAATCTTTCTAAGTGTTAGTGCCAGAGTATGGGATCAGCTATTATCCCTGACTGCAGAGGAATCCTTTGTGTGTTGCTCTGAGCAGGACCAAGCGAAGAGAATACTCAGGTTGCCAAACAAAGATATGGCCGCAGCTGGCTTGTTGAGGTTTCTTACATGCGTTTTCTGGTGCAGGTAAAAGAACTCCTGTTTCTGTGGGACTATCATTGCCCTTTCATAGCCATTAACTTGAAGGGAAAGGCAGAGAAATAAATGCACATGCTTTGTGTTTTGTATTCCTTAACAACCAGTTATTATTATTTTTAAGAGAATGACAGGCATATTCATTGGAGACCTTATTTTAAGCAGGAAAATACAATTTATCAAAAAGAAAGACTTTCGGCCTGGCCAGTGTGGCTCAGCAGCTGAGCATTGACTCAAGAACCAAGAGGTCACTGGTTTGATTCCCCTGTCAGGGCACATGCCTTGATTATGGGCTCGATCCCTAGTAGGGGGCATGCAGCAGTCAGCAGATTGATGGTTTCTCTCTCATCAATGTTTCTATCTCTCTATCCTTCTCCCTTCCTTTCTCTCTAAAAATCAATAAAATCATTTTTTTTTTTAAAGAAGGACCTTCAGGAATAAAGGTAAAAAGGTTTTATCTAATTCTAAAAGTTCTGCCTCTTTGTCTTTCCTTAATCTCAGTTAGGTGAGAATGGCCAAACAATCCAGCAAGTAAGCAAAAGTTGAAGGGAAAACACAGCAGTGATTGAGACTTAGCTATAGCCTTTGCACAGGATTGGTTATTTCATATAACCAATCAAAATATTGATTATAAATAGATGCATCCCCCCATGTAGTTTCTATATGTATTTAAAAGAAAAAATTCAGAACATACCATACCATGAGAAAACTTTGAAGGTATAATGATTGTGTTGCAATCAGCCAATGGCCTCTGCTCTGGCTTTGCTTAAAGTTTCCCTTGACGTTGATGAGGATTTTGACTCTGGCTGTCTAAATGAGCAGTTATTCAGAACTATATGTCTATTGGTTTGGAAATTGGTTGTAGTTACTCCTTACTTTCCCCAAAGTGTTCCAACTATTTTGTGTATGATCTCTTATAATTCTCAACTGCTACTATCACTGCTGGGGTAGAAAAGATTTCTCCATTGAGCTGTAACTCTTTCCCTGTCCGTGGGGCCACACCCTCTGTGCTGGCTCCACTGTTATGATTGGCTGCTTACCACAGAATCCATAGGCAGCAAAATATCAGACATATGTCGCAGCGATACATTTCTTAGGACAATGGAAACTAAGGAGAAAATAAACAAATGGGACTACATCAAAATAAAGAGCTTCTGCACAGCAAAAGAAACAGATTAACAGTTGTCAGAGGGGAGGGCAATTGTGGGACTGGGTGAAAAAAGTGAAGAGATTAAACAAACAAAAAAGCATTTATCTTAACTTATATTATTGGAACTCTATGAAGGGTACAAACTTTCTCATGTCTTATGACTAGATATAGTTCCTGTTTCATGAATATCTATACGTCCTTTGCTTACTTATGTTTTGGAGTTTTGATAGTTTAAGTGTCACATTTTATGTATTTTTAATAGAACAAAGATAAAAGTCATTTGGCTGTTTTATCTGTTATAGTATTTTTTCCTGGTTATTTGCCTTTTACTTAACCCAGTTTTATCTTTTCCTTCTTTACCAAGGAGTAAAACATTTAAACTGTAAAGAGTGAAACTAACATGAGTAAAGTTAACTAAAGTTCAAGAAGGTGATAAACACTTTGCACCTTCAAATGTGTGGAGCCACTTCCCTGATGTAATACCTTTAAAGGTAATGAAAAAACTTGGAGATATAATCATGGGAACAATATTGCTCATCTTTGAAGAAGATGGTATTTTAAAAAATGAGCAAAACTATCGGATGTAAGCTTACTATGCTATTATTTTGATGGTGCGCTTACAAAATTCTACATGAATTGTTTATAAGAAGTCTTCACAAAAGAAAACAGTGACCAGTTAGAACCAGAATGGGTCCATAAACAATAACTTATGTTAAAGTAACTGGTTTGCATGGGTTATTATATTGAAAGATGGAAAGAATTCTGTGAACATAGTCAACTTTATTTCTGCAGGTAATTTATTGGAAACTTTTATAACAATTCTGTAGACAAAATAGAGAAGTATGGGCTGGATAATATTCTGTTAGATGGATTAGCAACTGGTTAAAGAGCTCACATAATAGGATACTGATTGATAGGAGCCTCAAGTTGTGTTCAACAAGGCTCCAATATAAGCTATAGTTTAATAAACATTTTTCTAATTACTAAGATGAAGAGATCAAAACCTTCTTATCAAATGTGTGTAGGTCCCAAACTGGGAACCTTAATGAATATGTTAAATGAAGGAATCTAATTGATGGAAATCATGATAGTATGCATACATGTAAAGTAAAATAAGCTTAGTTTAAAGCAATGAATTAGTAAGTATAAGATGGGGAGTCTTATGCAAGTAAAATAATTGAGTGTCTTAACTGTCTGAGAACTCCAAACAAGGAAAGAGTAAGATATCATTTGTATTTGTATCAGTCAGAGTTCTCTAGAGAAAACCGAACCAATAACACACACATGCGCGTGCACACACACACACACACACACACACACACACACACTACTTGTAGGAAGCGGGCTGACAAGTCTGAAGTCAAGCAGGCTGGAAATTCTGGTAGAAGTCAATGTTGCACTCTTTGGTCTGAAGGCAGTGTGAAGTCAGAATTCCTTTTCCTCATGGGGATCTCATGATGGAGGACCATCTGCTTTACTGGAAGTCTATCCTTCACAGAAATATTTATATTGGTGTTTGACCAAAAAATTGAATACCATAGCTTAGTCAAATTGACATAGAAAATCAACCATCCAATATTATTCATGGAATATTGAGCTAAAATGATAAAATTAGCACATTCAGGTTAGTAATAGTTGACATTTACTGTTCTCTGTACTGCTCAGAGCACATCTCATAATTTGGGTTTAGTTATGGGTAAGAGTTTATAAAGCTCATTTCTATTGAAACAAGTCAGTGTTGAGTTGATTAAGATGGTAAGAAGGTAGTAAAACATTCCATTTAAAGAATATTTGGAGGATCTGCAATGCTCCTTAGAAAAAATAAGACCCGATTCTTTTGGTTGGAAATGACTCATACTGACTTATACAAAGAGTGAAATGGAATGTGACTCAAGGATAAAGTAAAAAGTCCAGGAATAGACCTGGCGGAAGGTTCAACTGATATCCTTATACCCAAACCATGTCATTGGATCTCTTTCCTCTGCTTCTTGGCTCTGATTTATTTGGCTTCATTCTCAGGCAAAAACCACTCCATGAGGTAGTACCTGAAACTTTGAGCTTGAATCATTCTAAAACTAACAACCAATACCTGAAAGAGAACTTCTCTTTCTCAAAGATTCTGTAAAAACAATTGGAATTGTGTCTCATTGATTTAGTCTTGTCAAGTGCCCAGTTATAAACTAAGCATTGAGGCAGGAAATTATTTATTGGCAAGTCTGGGTCACATACCCATTCTCGTGTGTGTACCCCCTTGCAAACAACCACATGTTTTAAGAGTGAGCAAGAATTCTGAAACACCAATCAGAAAGAATATATGCACCCCTATGTTCATAGCAGCATCATTTACAATAGCCAAGATCTGGAAATAGCCCAAGTGCCCATCAGTAGAAAAAGATGGGTATACTGACACTATGGAATACTATGCCAATGTAAAAATGAAGGAATTCTTACCCTTTGAGGCAGCATAGATGGACCTGGAGATTATTATGCTTAGTGAAATAAGCCAATCAGAGAAAAACAAATACCGCATGATCTCACTTATATATGGAATACAATGAACAAAATAAACTGATGAACAAATTAGGTTCAGAGGCATGAATACATGGAAGAGACTGACAGATCTCAGAGGGGAGAGAAGTGAGGGGACTGGAAGAGATTAGCCAAAGAACATATATGCATGCATAACCTAGAAAAAGATGGGTATACTGACACTATGGAATACTATGCCAATGTAAAAATGAAGGAATTCTTACCCTTTGAGGCAGCATAGATGGACCTGGAGATTATTATGCTTAGTGAAATAAGCCAATCAGAGAAAAACAAATACCGCATGATCTCACTTATATATGGAATACAATGAACAAAATAAACTGATGAACAAATTAGGTTCAGAGGCATGAATACATGGAAGAGACTGACAGATCTCAGAGGGGAGAGAAGTGAGGGGACTGGAAGAGATTAGCCAAAGAACATATATGCATATATGCATAACCTGTGGATACACACAAGAATGTGGTGAAGGCCCAGGGACGGGGGTGGGGCTGGGGGCTGGGTGGAGGGGGGCAAAGGTGAGAAATGGGAGACATCTGTAATAGTGTCAAAAGTAAAAAAAAAAAAGAGTGAGCAAGGTGTGGCTAAAGGAAAATTAGATGCTATTATCAGAAGAAGGTGGGAAATAGTACTGGCTAGCAAAAAGACACCCTTCATTATAAAGCACCTGATAACTATTTTTCAAGCATTAGTAGGGTTGTAATGTAAGGAAAGAACTAGGATCTTTCTATGTCCCACCAAAGGAAAGAACTGGTGTCACTGGGCAGAAGTGAAGGGGAAACAGCATTTGTCTCTACATAAGGGATAATATTCTCATAGAGTACCAGTGTGATGTATGTTGTAATGTAACCTGTATTCTGTCCCTAGAAGAATTTATGCAGAAACTTGATGGATATTATAGAGGCAATTTCTGTATTATGTTTAATAATTGCCTAGATATATTAGACAATCCCTTCCATTTCTATGACTTCATTATTCTGTTCTCTCTGTATGCATGTGTGCCAGTGCATGTATATAACCTTGTGTTTATCACACCCCCCAGGAGAGACATTTAATCCCATTGCCTGATAGGGGCATTATTTCATGTCAATTGTTTTTGAATGGTTACTTCTGTGCCTGCTGAATTGATTCCACATTCCTAGTTCTTGTTAATATGGCATTACCCAAGACAGAAGTAGCTACCCATGTGGCAAAGGGACAAGAGAATGGGAAGGCATATGGGTGGGGTTCACTTTATCCTTGTGTACAGGTCACTTCCAGGAACAGATAGAATATTCAATTTCCACTCTGTATTTCACTTCTAGTACCAAACACGGAGAGAATGTAGACTATAAGGAAGAAATAACACTAAAGGGAAGCCCTCAAAGATAATTCCATCATCCATAACACCAGGCGCTTTCTGGCATTATGACTAATAAAACTCAGCTAAAAACATGTTCTAAATATTTTTTACGTGCAAAAAATAGAAAAGTGTAATAAAATAATGGCTGTTATTTCAAACTATGACTATAAAATGCCCCTGGGACAGAAATGCCTAATTACGAAGTAAAACAACGTTTGTATCCCTCAGGCAAGGTTTTCAAACCATTGCTCTCTCCAAAGTAGTCACTATAATTAGTCCAATTCCCCAGAAGAAATGAAAAGTGCAGGGGAATTCATTTAGGGCTGTAGCTAGGGCTGTGTCTTGGATTAGGACCAAATGGACTATTAAAATGTGAGTGTGCAATAAGTCTATCAGCATCATGGGTCAGAGGAATGCTTCTAACAGGAATTACTTGGCATTATCTTTGAGTCATGATATTGTTACACTTGCTTTTCAGAGATTAAGTTGAGAGTTATGAATTCTAGGAGTTGGATGATCTTTCATGGAAATTTATCCCCAACACTAGTTAATCAAGCCATCTCTTCATGCCTCAGCTTTCCTCGTTCTCAAATAGGGTTAAAAATAACTCTGCCTATTTAGAAACGTGAAGGCTTAAAAAACATACAAATGGGCAAGAAATGGAGGGAAACATGAAGATTTCTCTTATGTTTCCCCTTGAAATAGTTTAAAGAACTATAAATATTCTAGAATTATAAAATCATTATTAGGATAAGTATTTTAAATCTTGCGACCTAAAATTTATTTCTACTGAATTATTTCTAAAGGCATTTATTTAAAATTTATTTTGTGCATGATTTGTTAGAAAATACTGTATTGTTATTTCTATTTTACAGGCAAGCATGGCAGAAAAACATTTTATTTTATTTCTTTAATTATTTAAATACGTTTTTATTGATTTCAGAGAGAAATGGAGAGGGAGAGAGAGAGAAACATTAATAATGAGAAAGAATCATTGACCGGTTGCCTCTTGCATGCCCCCTACTGGGAATTGAGCCCACAACCCAGGCATGTGCCTTGACCAGGAATCGAACCATGACCTCCTGGTTCATAGGTCAATTCTCAAACACTGAGTCACATTGGCTGGGCCTGGGTAACATTTTTAAAGTGAGTTGGAGACTTTCTAGCTTGGGGAGACCACTATTTTCTCAATTTAGGATGCTGTGCCTTGTATGTAGATTTCCTTTTGTTGACTTTGTATTCATAGCTATGGTCTCATCCTCTTGTTTGTTCTCAGAGTGGGAGTTGAATACAATCTGTGTCAGTCCAGGTCCTGGCAGGAAATTAGGTAATTTGAACAGAGTTTAATAAGGGGACTATTCACAACAGTGTGTTCAGACTGTAGAGAAAACACAGGATGACTGAAGAGAGGAAGCGTTTCCAGAGCCCTAAAAGGAACTGTGTGAAGAAGGATGCTTGACGGGAGATGTGACCTTCAGTCTAGGGACAGTGCTATCCTATGATGACACTGCAGAGAGGGGGCTCATGAATGACTACCTGTCCTCCATCTTTCCCTTTTTCTGATTTCCTGTCTACTTTAGTGGGTTCTCCTCTGGGAGAGTGCAAGAAGCTTGCTGATGGAGTTCTACACTGATTTCTGTCTGCTCTCTGAGTTCCTGTCTCCTCTAATGGGTTCTCCCCAGAAAACCCAACTAGCAGCCAGAGTGCAAGAAGCTTGCTGATAGAGTGGTCCACATGGTTAGCCTCCCAGGACATAGTGGAAAAGAGTGCACAGTGGACTTGGATGGGATAACAGAAGAGATCCAGCACAGTCTGGAATAGCTTCCATTTTCAAAAGCAAAAATAGGATTCAACTAGTTTGAAACAAAGCCTCAGAGGTGGAAGTGGAAGGTTTCATTGTCCTGTTGCAAAATAAAATGCACATTGGGGCCTTTGTCAAGGGACATAGCCTGAGAGCTTATCAAGCCATGGCTCGCTGCAACAAGCCCTCTGCACGACCCAGCATTGAGTCCCCTGCTGGCTTGCATCTGGTTTTACTCTCATCTTTTGCAACATGAAAGCAAGTTGTCTGAAATTAGAAATATCACATGTTGGGAAACTTTGAAGGACACTTGTCTTAGAACCATCAGACAGTTTTCAAAAGACTGGAGGTGAAAAGATGGGTGCATTAGAGGACTCAGAGATTCTAAAGGTGAAATCTCAGAATAAGAGATTATTTTAAAGACTATTTATGGCAAAAACAGGTACCCAGGGAGCTTTCCCCCGTCCTTCCCTCGCCCCACCCCCTCAGTAAATTCAATGAAACATTTCTAAGTGATTGATACTAAAGTCCAGAAAACCAAACTTATTTGTTACATTTTTCTTTCTCTTTTTAAAACTAGGCAATTAGTTTCTTAGGAAGATTTTCTGTACTTTTTAATGATTGGTGTTAATATGAAAACATTCAAACCTGTAAATAATTTTTGTGAGTTTATTTGAGCCAAACTGTCAACAATTCCAAGGAAGCAAAACCTCAATGTATTGGGATAATGCTCCAGAGGATGGTGTTTTATTTCATCCATTTTTATACATTGCAATCAAAGGAGGAGATGTAGGTGGGTTACATGAAATCTATTGGTGATAGATTAGAGAGGCGGGAGAAAGCAAAGCAGGGGGGGGGGGAACCTCTGGGATTGGATAAAAAGTAAAATGATCGACACATACTTAGGTGGGTGCAGGATAGCCAAAAGTCAACAATTAACATGATAACAATGAAGGAATTTATGTTCTCCTGTCCTGGTCTCAGGGCATTTGGTTGTGGCCTGAGGGGTGTGGGAAAAAGGGAAGTTACAAGTTACCCAGACATTTCAAGGATATGTTATCATAGATGGAAAAAGACAGATAGGCTCATTTAAGGTAAAGGTTGACATTGTCAGTAAAGATACCGGCCTAGGGTGTAACTAACCACCATAGCTGCTTTTAGTTAAAATTTAATTTCAGACCATCCTCTGTGGTTACTTTAGCTCTCTGAGTTTGCAAGACCGCCATGCAGGCCTTCCCTGAGTTTGTCAGGTTATCATGTGGCCCCTTTCGTTCACATTGGCTTTACTTAGAAAGGCTAGATAATTTAAGCAATCATTTTATAATTATTAGTTATGTATACTATCTTAAAATATATAAAGTATGATAATTTTATAGAAAAACATATAATTTCAATTAAAATATCTCTATATACTAGTATTTTAAAAGGTATCCTTTAATACAAAGATATGTCCATTTTTATTTTTTCTTAAATTTCCATTCCTTCCCTCTCATTTACCCTAAAACTCAAATCTGGGGAAAATGGTTTGAATTAACTCCTTGGTTTCAAAGTTTTCACAATTTACTCTTGGATTATAGATATATTTCGAGAATAAATAAAATTATACCTGTAAAAGTATTCTGAGTCATTAGTGACCAAAGGAGCCATTATTCTCTAAGCACAGCCATAGTCAGGGCAAAGGAGAACCCCACAGTGAGGTGGTCATCTTTCAAAACCTGCAGTTTATTTTCCAATCAATAAAGTAAATGAGTACTGTTTGAATTGTAGACAAGATGCCTGCAACATTAGGAGCATTCCTCTTTTGTGTGTGATGCACTCTTTGAAAGAGGGAACAGTATAGACATGCATCTCTGGCTCTGAGATACTTTCTAAGAAGATAAATAGAATTTGGCCTACTGGATTGGATATCCACCCAGGCTGTGATGGTGATTGAAACTTTGAGGCTGCCCAAGAGTTGTGAGTTCTCAGAGGTTAGTCCCTGGACTGCTCTCCAGGTCACACTCCAGTTTATTAGCCATGGGACTGTTTCCTTTCTTATTTTGTCCTGACCAAGAGGTCACAAGAATCAGAAAAATCTACTTGGAGGTTAGTTTTAGTCAAATGGAAAACTGACAAACCCTTAAGGAGAATTGAGCTAAACATTTCTCTCCATTTTGTTCATTTCTAAGAGCTGAGGATAAAAAAATTTGTTGATACCTCAAAGCATACCTGGTCTTACAAAAGTGATCAGTACCACGAAAACCAAATTGTAGAAGAGAAGTTAATTCACTTCACTAAGTGTCTTCTTTTGCTTAATTATCCTAAAAAAAAAAAAAAAAGCACAAATAAGTCACTAGGTGTCAGGGGCAAGCTCCTCAGCCACGGACTTGACCCTTCTGGGTGTAGGAAACTGAAAAAACAAGCAGGAAAATGGGACATGCTTTATTACCAACAAAGTAGGCAGCAACAGGCTGGTCAGTGGCAACTTGTATAGGAGCTCAATCAAGCTCAAACAAAGGAGGCTTTATGCCCAATACTAGTAGTGACATCAGTATTTGGGCTATAGAAAGGCACGCCTACACAGTGTATAGCTTGCTGTATCCTGGCCTTTGCACCTGTGTATAGTAAACTAGCCTTGAACACTCTGATTAGGATTCCCATGCTCAGATTGGCCTTGAATATCGGGCGTACTCTAGACAAGGCCCCCACACTAGGAAACTGCAAAGTGAAATTGGTATGGAATTTACATTCCTAATAAGACATGTGGATTATTTCAAAAGCTTTCTGTATGATGTGGTTGATGTGGAAATCATTGGATCAGTTTTTTTCTGTTTGTTTTTGATTTATTTAAAAATTTTTATTGGCTTTGGGGAAGAGATGCAGAAATTGGGAGAAGTTTGTGGTTGGCTTTTATTTGATTACATTTAATAATTTTTTAATTTCTGAAAGCAGACCTCTATCGCTGCAAAATTGATATTTCAGAAACTACTAGTAAAAAACAAGAGTTATTAAGTATAGAGTTGCCGGAAGCCTGTCCATCCTTGCTGCTTGACACAGTTGCTGTAGGAAAGAAACATCTGCACAGCATATGTTTCAAGGGACCTGGCGTATATAGCATACTGTTCTTAATATGTTTGCTCCCCTTAGTGCTATGTGTTTTAACCAAGGTCACCTCTCCGAGAAAGGTTGTTTCCCCAGGTAGGGATTTTTCCCTGAAGTTAGGGAGGGGATAAAACCCCTTAACTAAGTGCCAGGCGGGTAGTTAATCACTTTAACTACAAACAATCACGCTTAAGCTACATAATCTTTACTCCCTAGAATGCAGATAAGAAACGCCCTAACCTTTGCAATAGAAATTGACAGGATTAAAATCAACTGGTATAAATACAGATGTAACAAGACAATAAACACCAGAACTTGGCTGGAGATCCTGACCAGAACTTGGCTGGAGTTCCTGGCTAGAGATCCTGGCTAGGCTGCTGATCAACTGAACGCTGTCTCCGTCCACACCTTTGGGGACCCCTGGACCCGTTGGGGTTGGACCTCAACATAGAGTCATCTAATTTTTGAGACAATGAAAACTGGAATAAAGAGGAGAGGAGTAAGAATTAAAAGGTGAGAACAATGCAAGAGATATTGTAGAAGAGAATCAGTTGTGTATTGTGGCTGAGAGGCAAATTGAAGAAAATTCAGGTGCTTTGTGTTTGTGGGTAACTGAGAGAATCATACATATAACATTAATAGAATAAGGATGTTGGAGGGGCAACTTGTCTTTAGAGTGTGGAAGTGAGATGAGGAATCTTGACATTTGTAGATACAACTTTTGTAACATCCCATATTCCAAAATGATGTTACAGTGTTTTATCTTGTGTTAATTCATAATGGAGACAACTCCTTCCTTGAGTTGTGAAGACTAAATGAGGCAACAACATATATAAAGTGATTAGGGATAATGATTATGATTATCATAATCATAACAAAAGTATTAAGCGAGTGTTGAACAATTCCTATGTGCCAATGTTTTCCTAAGATTTTTACATACATTAATTATTTTAATTCTATAAAGTAGAGATTGAATTTCCTTGAGGCTACATTCAGTAACAGAGATCAGACTCAATTCAGATAATCAGACTCCAGAATTCATCTCTTATTCACTCTCTTCTACAGACTCCTGGGCATGATTGAAACTGATAATCCTACAAGACTAGAGTGCAGTAGTACATTTTCAGTTATTGAGTGATCCCAGCCAACAGCTCTGCATCCATACCTATACCTCAGTCAGTAAATCTCATGAATTTGAGGATGCTCAAAGAATCCTGGGCAAGTCAACGAGTTATGAGCATAAAGGAAAATACTTTAATACTTTATGTAAATTATAGAGACACATAGTCAGTTCTTTATAATATACACTAGAGGCCCATTGCACAAAGATTCGAGCAATAGGCCTTTCTCCCCTGGCTGCTGGCACCAGTTTTCCTCCGGCACCTGGGACCCAGACCTTTGGTCTGGCCGCAGCGAGGCTTGGCTTCTCCGCTGCAGTCCCAGTGGAGAAGCCAAGCCTCTTCAGTCTTCAGTCTTCAGTCTTCACTCTGGCCGGAGCCTTCAGTCTTTGCTCTGTGCCTGCATATGCAAATTAACCTCCATCTTTGTTGGGTTAATTTGCATAGTCACTCTGATTGGCTGGTGGGTATAGTGGAGTGACACCAATTGGCATATTTCTCTTTTATTATGTAGGTGACCAAATTAATTCACAGTAATGTATTCCTAATTTTAGCTCTCTTAATATTAGTTTACTAGAGGGCCAGTGCATGGATTTGTGCACTGGTGGGGTCTCTTGGCCTGACCTGTGGGGATTGAGCCAAAACCGGCTCTCCAACATCCCTTGAAGGGTCCCGGATTGCGAGAGGGTGGTTCTTGGGTGACACACCCCAGAATCAGGCTTCCTCCTCTCTGGTTCCAGGTGCGCTACCTGAGATCCACAGCTGCCAAGTCACCACAGCTTGGCAGCTCCTACATTGAGCATCTGCTCCCTGGTGGGCAGTGCATGTCATAGCTACCAGTAGGATGGTCAAATGGTCAGCCGGTTGGCTGGTTGCTTAATGCTTTTATGTATATAGATTTGCCAAACGTTTCTTGAGTAGCTATCACAGTGCTAAGCACTATGGGGCATTTAACCCAGAAGAAGAAAATTCCTTCTCTTAAGCTTACCATGCAATGAGAGAGATGAATGAAATGCGAGTGAAGTAATACAGTTCACCACTGAACAACACCAGAGGTTAGGCCGCTGCCCTCCCCCCTACCCCCAGCAGCCAGTTGAAAACCTGCATATAACCTTTGAATCTCCAAAACATAACTACAATCGGTCCTTCACAACTGCAGATTCAACCAACCGAGGGTGGAAGACCAGCATTTTCAGTCCGTGGTTGGAAATCTGTGGATGGGAATGTGACAATACTGTTTTCCATCCTCAGTTGGTTGAATTCACAAGTGTGAAAGCTATGGATAAGAAGGTCCAACTGTGTTGAAAAAAAAATCCACATAAAAGTGGACACTCACACTCCAAATCCTTGTTGTTCAAGGGTCAGCTGTACCAGGTGGAAGGAAGCACCAGGAGCACATTAGCGGTGCTAAGTCGGCCATAGGCAAATCCTTGTTGTTCAAGGGTCAGCTGTACCAGGTGGAGGGAAGCACCTGGAGCACATATAGTCGGCCATAGGAGGGTCAAATGTAAAACTTTTTGGAAGAAGTGATGCAAAACGTAGAACTTGAAGGATGAATAATACATCAGTGTAGGTGAAAACGAGAGAGGGAAGGAGTGGGAGAGAACAGACTGTGCTTGTGAAGCTGCAAATAGCTCAATGTGGCTGAAAGATACAATTTGCTGGGGTGAGCATCAGGTGGAGATAAAGCTGGAGAAGTGAGCAGCCGTCAGCTGCAAAGGCTTCCTAGGTTCCTGTGAGGAGTTTGATACTATCTTGAGGGCAGTGGACCCTACCGATGTGATTTAAGTAGAGAAGTGCACTGATCTGGAGGCATGCTTGCAATTTATCTGGAGTATACACACATGCTGGTCTGGGACTCATCTTGAAGGGCCTTTGGAGAGTACATTTTTACTTATATCGAATTTATATTGAGCATCCATTGCATTTATAAAGAGTTTGTAAACCGTATGAAGGAAAGAGAAACTTGCAACTAAAATTTAGCGTGCAGCATGCCCTTCTTTTCTAATGAGTCCAGTTTTAGTTTGGTGCAAACTTAAGGACAAATGTGTGTGTACGGTTAGATTGTTTCATTATGAAATCACCCGTTATTTGACCTGGGAGACAGTTTAACTTGATTTTTATTCTTGACTGTACTCTATGAACCTGGAATAAATCAGTAAACCATCTTAGGCCTTGTTTTTATCTGTTACATAAGAAAGTTGAGAAGATCATCATTAAAGTTTCCACTGCACTCTGAAATTCACCTTCTGTGGTTTGAAACTTTTTAAACATTACAGTGATGTGAAAAGTGAGTATGTTTTATTAAATACTCTCCTTTGTGTTGGTTTTCCCTTGCCACTGGGTGATTTCAGTGGTAGTTTTTGTTGCAGAGAGGGGGTGAAATAACAGTAGGATAGTCAAGCAGAAGATTTGGAGACCACCTTATCCATCCCCGTGTGTTACAGATGAGGACACTGAGGCAAACTAATTATGAGACTTATCCAAATTCTTCAGTGGGTCAGCAACAGATTGAAGTCTAGAGCCACAGAGGCTTCTGAACCCAACCCAGTTCTTATTTTACTCTATTCTGAGGGTCTCTTTCCTCACTTCTGCAAGGGCTGTATAGGGTGATGTCTTAGGTAATAAATTGGGAAGAAAGTTGGATACCATGAAAAATTTCAGATGTTTTAAAGTAGAAGTAATTATATCATTGCTAATTAGGGCTGCTGTTTATTTTGCTGGCTTGAAGTCGCCTAAAAAATGAAAAAGATACGTCTTAGGTAATAAATTGGGAAGAAAGTTGGATACCATAAAGAATGTTTTAAAGTAGAAGTGCTTATATCATTGCTAATTAGGGCTGCTGTTTATTTTACTGGCTTGAAGTCGCCTAAAAAATGAAAAAGATATGTATTATATTTTTGTAAAGTTATATAAATATTATGTACATCACAATATATTATCCTATTTAATAAAAGCCTAATATGCTAAGTGTCCAGTCGTCCATTCAACCAATCAAAGAGTAATATGCTAATGATATGCTAAGGCTGCTCAACCGCTCGCTATGATGTGCACTGACCACCAGGGGGCAGAGGCTCTGACTGTTAGGTTAGCTTGCTGTTGGGGTCCGGCTGATCGGGACTGAGCAAGGTGGGCCAGACATACCCTGGATCCCTCCCATGGTCCTTCCTCAGCTGGCCAACCTCCCATGTCCCTCCCAGGCCCCAACTGTGCACTGGTGGGGTTCCTCGGCCTGGCCTGCACCCTCTCGCAATCCCCTCGGGGGATGTCAGAGAGCCGATTTCTGCCTGATCCCACAGGCCAGGCAGAGGGACCCCACTGGTGCACGAATTCGTGCACTGGGCCTCTAGTGTATATATTATGATATATGTAATAACATGTATATTTTGCTCTCTTATTCTTCATTAATGATTCCTTCTTTAGTACTAATGTTTTCCTCTCTGGTTTCTCTAAAAAAAAGATTATTTTTCCTCCTTTCCCCACCTCCAGTTCTCTTACATCAGCAACTAAATGATCTTCCTCTTGGTTCAGGAAGCTGGCAGCCTCCAATCTGCAGCCTTTAGATAGCCAGCTAATTAAGGGGAAAGCAGGTGTGGATGGTCTATTCAGCCTGTAAATAAGTGCCAAAAATTAAAGTTATTGGTCTGTGAGTGCTAGCAGGTGGAAGCACTGTTTTATACCTTTAATAGAGGAGGGGAGAGGAGTGGGGGTGGTTAGAAGGCCTTCAGGGTAGGGAAGGAAAAAAATGACTTTTTATAACTAAAAGCTCTTCAAAAGAGAATGTGTCTATTTCTAAATCACTGTCTTATTTGGGATTAATTCTAAGACATATAATTGCCTGCCCTACGGGTGTAATGTTCCCTGAGCAGGACTCCATAAACTATATGGCCTGGGCAGAAATAATTCATGGTCTCAAGCTGGCACTTACTGGTGCAACTCATGACTGACTGCAGACATAAGTGCCTGTGTTCTTTTATGATTTCTCTTTTCCATTTTTTACATATGCTCACATGCCCAGAGTTCCCTATCTGCAAAACCCCTCACTTAAATGCTGGTAAAGAAATATGATCTATTGTAGCACAACTTAATGCATTACTTAATGAAGCGATTTGGAAATAAAATTTATATGAGGAAATGAGTTACTGGGAGCATACTTCTTCCTTTGTCATTTCTTTTTTTCCTCCTGATTTACCCCCTTTCTTTTCCCTTTCTTTGTGTTTAATAATTTATTTTAGTATTTCTTAACTGGTAGACATATTTCAGTAGAGTGCTATGGCAGAAGAAAACAAAAGCATCATATATTACACATTCAAAATATATTAATACATGGCTGAAACGCTAACCCGTACAATAGAATAATTATAGTGTATCTTCATTGAAATTGTACATATGGCTTTGTGATCACATTCATTAATTAAGATCTAAATGAAGCAACATTATTCTGCATGGCTGCTGAGTTAATTTATGTGATATAAGTAAAGAAAAGTTAAATAAAGTGTGATGGAAAATTAGATTGCAGCCGGGCTATTAGGTCTGGGGGAAGAGGTTCACTCATCTTGCCAGGCTTCTTGGCTTTTCTCATCTGCAAATATTATTCATGTTATTGTAAAAAATTGTTCATTTGAAGACTGTATCTTGGAATGTCTTGATAGGAGTTCTTCACAGACTTTTTTTTTTTTTTTTTTTTTTTTGGTGGTGGTGGTGGTGGTAAGGGGCAGGGGGAGAATAATGCACTGAAATTATAGATGCTTTTGCTTGGAACTATTCAAATATCTAGGTAAAAGTGCACAGCAGTTTTCCTATTGATATAAGTTGAATTTCTGGCAGAATGAGGAAAATGCCGTGCTATAATGGGTGGTATTTTTAGGAGTCTGAACGTCTTACAAGTTAAGTACATATTGTGTATCATTTCAAGTGGACAAAAAAATAAAGTTTTTCTTTATTTTTAATTGAGGAGAAAAAATATGTCACCATGATTTTCTAGTAGTACAGCAATGTTTGTATGTGTTTTAGAAAATGCTACCCTGTTGCTTTCTTCCTTATTTCAGCTCATTTGAGGTGTTTGAAAAAGATAACTGGTTTCAATTTTGTGATCAGTGGGATGAAAGTTTCTCTTATAAGACAGAGGAATGATTTCTAAATGTAGAAAAGGGACTGATTTTGAATTTAAATGCCATTTGAAAGCATCCACAAAAGCCTCTGTCCCTTATTTACTTAAACTATCATTTCTGTAAGAGAGAAGCAGATTCAATTCAATTAGAAAAATTTTCACTGGCCTAAATTCCAGAGATGCAAAGATAAATGACAGGGTGTATATTCCCTACTGCTTGAATCTAATAGATTGTAAGAAAAAAAAAGACATGTACAAATAGCTAACAAACTCCACCATAAGCCAGGAGATGGTTTAAAAACAATGGAGATTCAAAGAGAAGTACTTCAAATTTAGGTGGCAGTGGGGTGAAGACAGCCTTTGTGAAGGAAATGAGTCAGTAGAGAGAGAGAGAGAGAGAAAAGCAAAATGCAATGACTTTGGGGGGAGATTTCTTCACTTAGGAAAAGGAAGATAAATTGAAGGATAGAGAGGAGTAATCAGAGACACAGGGAACCATGAGGATGATGTATTCAGTGAAGTATAAGGAAGAGAGAGTTTAAAGAAGGACAAAACCAACAGAGTCAAATGCAGCAGGGTGGCTCGGTAGGAGGAAGACAGAGGCAAGACTAATGAATTTGGTGCTCAGAAGGTCATTGGCTACTTCAGTGCAGTGATGGAGACAAAAAACAGACGATAAGTGCTTAAAACCAGATGAACAGGGGGTTCAGGGTGCTATTCTTTCAAGGTGAACAAAGAATGTTGGGATCAATCAAAAAAAAGGAATCTTTTGCAAAAATTGTATGTAGGTCTTTGACCCTTCCCTGATAGACTTTCCAGCCCATTTTCACCACAGCTTTCTGTTCCTCATCCCAGTAGCGTTTCCCTGTCATTTCCTAGGGTTATCTGGAATAAGGAGGTCATTTCTCAATGGGAACCTCTACTTTCATACTGTCCATGAACATCTCCCTTCTATGTAAGAACTTTATTTTTATTATTTTTTAAATATATTGTATTGATTTTCTACAGAGAGGAAGGGAGAGAGATAGAGAATTAGAAACATTGATCTGAGAGAGAAACATCGATCAGCTGCCTCCTGCAAACCCCCTACTGGGGATGTGCCCACAACCAAGGTACATGCCCTTGACTGGAATTGAACTTGGGACCCTTCAGTCCACAGGCCGACGCTCTATCCACTGAGCCAAACAGGTCAGGGCAAGAACTTTATTTTCACATTGGCACGTTGCCTCCCTGTTATGTTTCTGTGAAATAAAAAGTGGCTGCTACCATTGGTAATGGACAAGGTCACGACTCTGGAATACAGCAACTCATGCATCTCTTGGCTGTAGAGAAGTAGGAATGCATTTAGCCACCACATAGAGATAATGAGCCAGTTAGCTAAGGAGCAGATTTCAAACCTCCACTCACTCTTCCTGAAATCTTTTAACAAGTCCCCCTCCATCCAAAGGGGCTCCATGCCTCCATCTGCTTTGTACCCCTCAGATCTATTCTCTCACAAGAACCAATTGTGAAGATTGTGTAAATTTTGAGTAATATTTTGATCAGATGATTGGGATGGAAAGAGAAAGAAATATAAAGAAAATAATTTGATGAAATAGAACAATTGAACATTCCAAAAATTTTTTAAACAAACTTCTACTTTCCATTTTCATCAAGAATGGAGCAGTTGCCCATTTCCCCCTTTGTCTTTCATTTTATCATGCATTTGATGATGTTTTTCTTTAATACTGCTTAGTGCAGAAAAATATAGCATTGAGGATTCAAGTAAATATATGGTTAAATCTTGTTCCCAAGATTCCAAAGATAGGTGGCAATACTTTCTGGCGCTATTTTTTTTTAAACTTTAACCCTTTAGAGTACTTCTCATCTTTATTCTGTGCCACTTGATTTATAGTTTAAGGCACTTGAAAATAAGGTCTTCTTTGCAAATTAAGGAGTGTATGAAGTTTCAAACATTCTCTCAGACATTATGAGATCACTTGGGAGAAAAGTGCTGCCTCAGCAGAAGTGTTGTAGCTGTCACTGATTTGTGGAGACATCAAAAGGAAATGAAGGGAGACCAAAGAGCGAAAACAGCAGTCATTTCAATCCCAAGAACAAAGTTTTGCTCATTTATAGTTTCCACAATTTTAGAAAGTTAATGCCTGGGGTTTTTCCTTGGCTCCTTCTGTTCTGTACAATTATCTTGAGACTGGTTTTCTAGCAAATAGTATAGTCAAATATGAGAGTAATTCATGAGGATGTATTTATTCAGTGACTCATTAAAACTATATTCACATTTTTACTAAGCTACACAGTTTTGGTTTTCTAAGTAAACTATTTGGTATAGCATTTTATGTTGTTACTAGAGGCCCGATGCACGGAGCCACCTTTCTGCCTTTGCTCTGGCCCGGAGCTTCCTTCTGCCTTCCTGTGCTGCCCAGAGGCCTGAAGAGGCTGGGGAGGGACTGAACACCTGCGTTGTTGCCATGGTGATGACACAAGCGTCTCGCCCCGCCCCTGGCTGCTCAGTGCCTGCACGCTACCCACAGGACCGCCATCTTTGTTGGGTTAATTTACATGCTCACTCCTGATTGGCTTTGGACATAGTGGAGGGATGGTCAATTTACATATTTGTCTATTATTAGTATAGATATTTGCTTTGGAATATTTATTTTAAATTCTTATGAAGCTGTGGTCTCTATTTCCTTTAAATTGTCAGTCTAATTTTAACTTTGTTACCCTAACATAACTGTCTTTTTCTACTTCTTTCCCCTTTATTAGTTGTAGTTCCCTACCCTCTTCTTAGGAGGGTAAAATTTTCCTAAAGTTAGGAGAGTAAGTGTAATTAAAATTGAAGATGATTGGCTTGTAAAGTGTGCTCTGTGACTCAGCATTGTCTCCCAGGACCTCTGCGCTGTCCTATACCTATACTGTCTTCCTATGTTAACCTTCCACCTCTGACCTGACTCACTTTACTCTGATTTTCAGTTCTGGAAGTACATGGTAAATAGTTTCTCTGTGTTGTGGTTAAATTGTGTCCTCTTCCTCTCCCCACCAACAGATATGTTCAAGTCTTAATCCCTAGTACCAGTTAATGTGACCTCATTTGAAAATTGGGTCTTTGCTGATGTCAGCAAGTTAAAATAAGACATAATGTATTAGGGTGGGTCCTAGTCCAATGACTGATGTCCCTACAAGAAGGGAAATGTGGACACAGATAGATGCCCAGGGAGAACACTGTGTGCAGACAGAGGCAGAGATCAAGTTAAAATAAGACATAATGTATTAGGGTGGGTCCTACTCCAATAACTGATGTCCCTAGAAGAAAAGGGAAATGTGGACACAGACAGACACACAGGGAGAACACTGTGTGCAGACAGAGGCAGGGATTGGAGTGATGCATCTACAGGTCAAGGCATGCCAAGAATTGCCAGCCATCAGCAGAAGCTAGGACAGAGGCACAGAACAGGTTCTCTCTTAGAGCTTTTAGAAGGAACCAATCTGGCCAACACATTGGCTTTGAGCCTCCAGAACTGTGAGAAAATGAATTTATGTTGTTTTAAGTGACCCAATTTGTGGTAATTTGTTACTACAGCCCTGGGAAACTAATATTTCTCTCTTTTATGTATTTAAAAATTAATTTTAATAAAAATAAAATTGAAACTAGGTAATGGTGAAGCCCATTAATCAGGTTTCTGGGTTGCAAATGCAGAAACTGATGTTGGCTATTTTAACTATATACTAAAAAAATTTGTTAGAATGATAGAAACAGCCAATGGAATCAACAAGAACACTAGAGAATAAGGCTGGAAACCAGGGCATATTAAAAACAGCCATGGTCATGTCATGGGACCAGTTTTGGTACATCATGGTCACTAGACATGCCCTACTCTGTGGTTAGCTCCTTTTTCTTCTGTGAATTTCTTGTGTGATTTTTCTGCCTGACCCTGCATTAATCCTTCAAGGATTTGCTCACAAGTAGTATTCTATGCTGAGTCTTAACCATGGGCCTGTGCCTTGCCTGCAAGGAAGCAGGGATAGACTACATCTCCCATGAATCCAAGAGTGGGAAGCAGTGATTTCTGATGACTCTGTCTGAACTTCCTTAGCATTTGTATATAAAATAAATTTTGCTCAGGCACTTGGTAAATGACAAGGCAGATTTTATTTGAGCTACTGCAGTAGGGGAGAGAGACTTCAGTGTGGAACTGAGCTCAATTCCAAACACAGAAAAGACAGCTGGAGATTTGTAGCCAACCAGAAGAATGAGGGGGGCGGGCATGGATGGACAATTACTAAGAGGAACTTGATCAGATATGGGTACTGGCAATCATCATGCATGTTGTGGTTACTGGGTCTTGTCTCAGGTGCACAGCATTGGAGGCTAGTGATGGGGGTTGAGCCAGAGTGTGCAAGTGGGTGAAAGCTGTGACTTGCTTCTAACCAATAGAATATGGCAAAGGCAATAGATGTCACTCCTGTGATTATGTTATATTATAAAAGAATGTTTTGCTAGTAATCTTGCTCTAGGGACTCTCTCCATGTGGATGTGAAGATGAAGTCAGCCATATTGGGTGGTTCATGTAACAAGAGACTGGGGATAGCTTCTAGGAGCTGAGGGCAACTTCCAGTTGACAACCAGTAGAGAAAATGGATTCTGTCAACAGCCTGGGTGAACTTGGAAGTGGATTATTCCTTAGTTGAGGCTTCAGATGAGACCGAAGTTCTAGCTGACACCCGATTACAACTTTGGGAGGCCCAGAGCAGAATAGCCTGCTAAATTATGCCTGGACTCATGATCCAAGGAAACTGTGAGATAATAAATATGTATTGTTTTAAGCTTCTAAGTTTGCAGTAATTTGTTACCCAGCAACAGATAACTAATACAAGGACAACGATATTCTAGTTTATGCAATTTGCTACATAGCTGTTTATAATTAGAAAACTAGATTTGGATTCTAAATCTTTTTCAATAATTTCAAGTTACTCTGTTTTGTAGTATAAGAAGCAAAGAAGGCAAAAAATAGTACCTTGGCAAGTATTATGACCACACCTATAGTACTATGCTCTTAAACTTGTTCTGAGCCTTTAAGTGTGTAAAAAAGTTGTGAGCTTTGAAAAATATGTTTTCTTCCCAATGTTTGTAACCTGATATGCTAACATTTGGGATTGGGAGGGAAAGGAGACATTATTAAATGTTCATTGATGAGTATTCCATTGATTGCTTTTGACAACTTCCTTTTAGTAAAACAGTGCATTCATCCACTTTGAGCTTTATTCAATATTTTTGCCTCTAGATATCATCATTGATGCTTTTACTTTGGTAACAGACAGATTGGCCAAAAATAGATGATTTGGCAAAAGTCTGGGCTCTGGAGGCCTCATGAATTAGGCGTTGCCCTTGTACAGCCTCAAAGAGCTTCCACAGGCAGGAACTTGCCTTTCTTGTCAACGAGTCCCAATGTTGTCCCAGGCTAAGCCCTAGAGAAAGGAAACTGGTGCCCAAGCACTAAAGTTTAATGAGCCGGTCATGCAACAACAAGGAGAATTAGCTCCTCAGAGGCTGAGATGATTTCTACTTCATAGCACAAAGCCACTTAATAAGAACACATAAAACTTTGCTTTTGTATCTTTAAGAAATTGTGTAGAATATATCAGAAAAGGGAATGTGGACTCAAACTCACAGCATGTTTCTTATTATCAAATAGTATATCTATGAATATAACCATTTGTCAGTAGCCATGATATATCTGATCAATAACTAATACTGGTGTATTATTATTCAAATGTTGTTAGCCTTAAAATATGAGCTTTCGCTCTTGGCACTGTCATAGGAAACCTTTGATCACTAGGTCTAAATCAGTGTTTCTCAGCCTGGGCTGCACATTGGAATCTCCTGGGAGCTTTAAAAAATCCCCATGTTTAGGTCATACTACAGAATTACATGAGAATCTCTGGGGCTGGGTTGAATTCATCAGCATTTTAAAAATTTACCCAGATAATTTTCTTTAAATTTTTTTTATTGATTTCAGAGAGAGGAAGGGGGAGGGAGAGAAGGATAGAAATATCAATGATGAGAGAGAATCATTGATTAGCAGCTGCCTACTGCACACTTCCCAACCTGGGATGGAGCCTGCAACCCAGGCATGTGCCCTGACTGGGAATTGAACTGTGACCTCCCAGTACATGGGTCAATGCTCAACCACTGAGCCACACCAGCTGGGCCCCAGGTGATTTTCAAAGTAAAGCTAGTGCTGAGAACTACAGGGACTTTAATTTATATCTATAATAATAAAAGTGTAATATGCAAATCAACTGAATGACCAAACAGCAGAACAACCGTCTGGATGACCTTCCGGACTACCACACTATGACACACACTAGCGCTAGGCCAGCCAAGGCAGGTGCAATGTTATTGGTCAGGGGGGCCCCACCATCACCCCACGATTGCCCCACAGAGGGAGACCCGGGCCACTGGCTGGTGGGGCGATTGATTGGGGGAGGGGGTGGGCTCTGCGATCGCCCCAAACAGGGAGGCCCAGGCCACACTCTGTGTGGTGATTGATCACAGAGCCCTGGCTGGATGACCCAGGCTACCCAGCTGACAGAGCTGTGGTGGGTGGGCGGGTCCGGCCAGCGATCACCCCACAGAGGGAGGCCCAGGCCAGCCAAGCGATTGCACCCCATGCCTGTTGCCTGCAGGGGGAGGCGACTGGTGGCAGGGTAGGGAGGGGCAGCACTGCACAGATGGCAAGCAGTGGCAGTGGCGGGAGTGGGGCCAGCTGCCGGCACCTGGGGGAAGGAAAGCCCTGATAGGCCCTGATCGCTGGCCAGGCCTAGGGACCCTACCCAAGGGGTCCCGGATTGCGAGAGGGCGCAGGCTGGGCTGAGGGAACCCTCCCCATGCACGAATTTCATGCACCAGGCCTCTAGTTTGATATAAACATATTTGTTGTGGTCACAGATTTGATGAGTTGAACTAAAATGAAACTCAGGTAAAAAGCAGGAAATAAGCAAAAACCAACAAACCAACAAAATCAAAGAAGAAAACAACAGCAATGATTATAAAACGTTTTTCTCCTAAAGGTGCATTTACTCTTTCATTAGACACTTACTGTGTACTTATTTTTTTGTACACTCTACTAGTAGTTGGTATTCATAAACAATGACCCAGCCCTCACCATACAGAGTTTTTAATCTGGTGTCTGCTATAAATAATTACAACTTCAATAGTAGAAATAATATTGAGTAATGTATTGAGTGTTAGATAAGCATAGAGTAGAGGGATATCATTCAGATAATGCAGGGTATATTATTGAATGTGTTGATACTTGATTTGAATCTCAAATAAAGGAGATTGACTCAGATGAAGAAACAGGGGAAGAGTATTATAGGCTGATGGAACACATGTGTGAAGATAAGGGCAAGGAAAA
>NW_005371078.1:782588-807557 GCF_000412655.1 Myotis brandtii | reverse complement strand
CCCGCCAACTCTGCAAAGATGTCCATACCCTAATCTGGAGCCTGTGGATATATTATGTTACTTGGCAAGGGGAAATTAAAGTTTCAGATGGGATTAAGTTTACTAATCAGCTGACTTTAAGATAAGGAGATTATTACAGGTTGTACAGATGAGCCCAATGTAACCAACAGGGTCATTTGAAGTGGAAGAGGGAGAAAAATAAAGGAGGATAGACAGAGAGAGATATGAAAATTCCATACTGACTCTCCCCTAGAGCCACCAAAGGAAATGCAGCTCTACCAGTACCTGGATTTTAGACTTCTGACCCCCAGAACTGTGGGATAATACATTTGTATTTTTTCAAGCTACTTGGTCCTTGGTAATTTGTTATAGCAGCAATAGGGAGCTAATACAGTCCCTCGCAGGGACCTGCAAGTGCAGATACATTTGGGATAAAGTGTTAGTCAGCCATTGAATGACTTTGGCAGGGAAGCAAATGAAGCAGGACCATATTGTAAAAAAGCCATAGTTGTAGTAGTATTAATAATGATTTTAAAGAGAGTCAATTGCAGAAGGGAGCAGGTTATAAATATAGAAGTTATAGAGAAGACTAATGCAATAATTCGAGTAAGACTAATAATAAAAATGGTAATAACTGCTTTTTATTGAGGAAGTGTTTATTTATAACCCTGCATTTTATACTCTAAATTCTAATCTTTAATTCCTAGACAAACTGTCAAAAGAAGGTTAATATCTGCATTTTATAGGTAAGTACAGAAGGGCTCAAAGAATTTAATAAAGTTGTTCAAGATTATGCAGCTAATTAGTGATGAACTAGGTTTGGAACTATGTCTGTTGACCTCAAAGCTCACAGACTTTTCATTATAACACTTCTAGAGGTCCAGTGCATGGATTCATGCACATTGAAAGGAAATTAATTAGAAGAAATATTTTAGAGGCCAGAGAGGGACCACGGGAGGCTGGCTCCAGGGCATGTCCAGCCTGTCTCACCCAGTCCTGATCGGCTGGACCCCAGCAGCAAGCTAACCTACTGGTCAGAGTGTCTGCCCTCTGGTGGTCAGTGTGCATCAGAGCGACTGGTTGAATGGTCCAATGAATGGTCGGTTGGACACTTAGCATATTCGGCTTTTATTATATAGGATGCCTAAAAAAAAAAAAAAGACAGATATAGCAGCTAACCTTTGGAAAGTGCGAGAAATCAGGCATTTGGAAACCATCTTTAGTGCTAGAGAAGTTTTTGAAGATTTTAGAATAATAACTAAAGTGTGAGAAAAGGAACCTCAGTCATGAAGGAAAAACAGGTTAAATATTGACTTCATTTGTTTCCTATAAAATATTCAAACCTTTCACAACTGTACCAATAGCTTTTAATCAGGATGTGAACATATTTGCTGCCTTTGGGAATCCATACTGTTTAGTGCTGTGTGATGGGTGAGGATTGAGTGATATAAATCAGTGCACAGTGGGTATAACTGGCAGTATTATGTAATTGGGTCGAGTACAACACCAAGCCAAATCAAGAAAGATGGCTTGCTTTCTGGGAACGTGTAAGAACTTTCCCACTGGATGATAAAAGAATCACGGTCAGGGCAGTTCATAGTTCTACTCAAACACCTGCATAATTATAAACGATGACCAAGTGTATAGTGGATGAACTGCAGCTCATTTACTGTCATCAAAAATTCTAACATTCACACTGTTCAGCAAACTCAAAAAGGCTGAGGATCACTGGACTATGCTGCACTCATTTCTGTGTCCTCAGTGCCTACTAGGAGCTGTGTTGAATATTTGTTGACTTGACTACATACATATTAAAATGAAATTTTTATAATTATTAATGGTTTTGGTTATATACTGCTGCCATGATCTTAGCCCTAACCAATTATAGCTCTAGTCCATTTATTAATGAACGCATCTGCCTATATCGCCGCCATCTTGCTTCCCCCCCTTCAGTTGTACTATTAATTCCTGATGAAGATTGCCTGAAGTAAATATCTAAGGAATATCCAAATTCTTCAGTTGTACTATTAATTCCTGGTGAAGATTGCCTGACGAGTGGCTTTTATTGGGCTAGAATATTTTCTTTTATTATCCAAAGAGACTGTAATTAAGTGACATTTGTTTTAATGGATATGGTGTGTGCTATTTCTATGATATTTAGGTCCACTGCAATTTGGCTCACAAAGCCATAATGTTGAAAATGTTATCTACAGGCTCATGCAGAGAGTTAAAAAACAAACACCTGAAAGGAGACAAAGGAGTGGATAGACTTCACCCTTATGTTCTCAGAATTGAACACGCACTAATGTTAAGATGGACTGAAAGACACGAGATCCCTAGAAGATAGAAGGAGAGTGAAATCGATGAGCGTGGATAGACTTCACCCTTATGTTCTCAGAATTGAACATGCACTAATGTTAAGATGGACTGGAAGACACGAGATCCCTGAAGATAGAAGGAGAGTGAAATCGATGAGTAGACTGAGAAAGTGCAGAGCAGAACAAAACAGTGCACACTGTAAAGTAGGGAAGCTGTCAATAGGTCAGAGATTTGGAGACGCTGAGTTAAAGAGATACGGCAGACTACTGAAATGGAGAAATTCTGCTCACTGATTACATGGATCAATAAATGGAAGCACTAAAATGCCTCCTCCTGTGTAGTGTCATAATTCATCTGTCCAAAGCGAGGCTCTCTTCAATTCCCAGACTGTTCATCTTTCAGACGCAGGTTATAATCAAGCTTAGTTTCTGTTGAATCCTCAGTGTACTAGCTTTGGAGGGTTGGGTATACAAGGCTCTCTTCAATTCCCAGACTGTTCATCTTTCAGACACAGGTTATAATCAAGCTTAGTTTCTGTTGAATCCTGTGTACTAGCTTTGGAGGGTTGGGTATACTTTAGGAGTTTGTTAAACACTGAGATTAATAGAATAATGTTGTTACTGACATTTAGGAAAATTGGATAGACTTGTACCAGTTTCTGGAGGTCTTTTAGTTTAGGGGTCTTTGAATGCTAGCTCAGATGATGTGCAACACTGTGCAGGTTCTATTATTATGCTGTTTTACAGGGAGGTGAATAACCTACAGAACTACCAGCTGTTGGAGCTGGAATTTAAACCCAGAGTTTAACTTTAGGGTCTAAGCTCTTAACTATATTAAAAAAATGCTCATTAGCAAAAGCTACCACTGTAATTATCATACTTTGGGTGGGCAGAAGAATGCCACTACTGGTGTTTTAGGAGTTAATGCCTTAAAAAAGGGACAATGTAAGGGGCTGTTGGATGGAGGTAGAGAGAGTGTAAATTGACTGTGAGTCCTAACATAAGGAAGCTTGAACTGATAGATATGTCCCTGGGAATATTGCTTAACCTCTCTGAGCCTCATTTTTTTTTATTTTGAATGGGTGTTAATTATATAGTTTATAATATTGTCATGAAAATTAAATGAGATAATACATGAAAAGTACCTTGCTTAGTACATGGCAGAGAATAAAAACTGTTCTCTTTTGATGATGATTAAGTTGAAAGGTGGCTGGCTAACTTCATATTTCAAAGTTACCCTGCGATATGATTCTGGATGAGTAAATGATTGGTAATTGTTCATCATATTTGTTTATGGAATGCTTATTTATTTGAATAGAGGCCATGGAAGTTGGGCACTAAAGTCAAAACTAATAAACATGAAAGGAAAGAAAATTAAACAACAATCTTTTGAATATTGTAAACCAACACTGATTTTGTGACAGTGGTAGAACATAAACAGCATAATTTAAATTGCATTTCAAATCATAACAGTAATTTGCAGTGTTTTAAAGAACAGATTCCCTTCCCAAAGACTTCAGCGTGCTTTGCTGAAATATCGTAAACACTCCAAGGACTGAGTTCAAATTATAGCTTTTTCTTTTCCCATCTACTAGCTTTAGCCTCCATATGCCTCTTTGCTTCACCAGACAAACAGTATTAGGCTCAACTAGATGAAGAGCATAAAGTGTGTAGCATAGCGCCAGGTACTCAGTTTACATTTAATCACAACTAACCTTCCTTTCCCACTGGCTCAAAAATAATACAAAACCAACTGACAAAAAGATTTCTTTATTCTTTTCATAAAAAAAGAGTGTCAAGGAAGCCTCAATGTGTGCATCTCTTGTTTGTCATATTGGTCTTAAAAAAACCTTCAAGCCCTGCTGGCATAGCTCAGTAGGTAGAGCATTGTCCCATGCACCAAGAGGTCCCTGGTTAGATTCCTAGTCAGGGCACATGCCTGGGTTGCAGGCTGGATTCCCAGTGAGGGCGCATGTGGGAGGCAATCTGTTAATGTTTCTCTCTGGCATCAATGTTTCTCTCTCTCTCCACCTCCCTTCCTCTCTCTAAAAATCAATAAAAAATCATATTAAAAAAGTATGCCCCAATTGCTTTCTTTAAAACTAATGGTTTCAGCACTTTAGTTAGGAATTTGGGCTATAGGGTTTGTGACTTTAAAAAGAATCAACATATTGCACAGATGAGAAATGTGTCTCAGGGCTGGTAGCTCTGCTGAGATAGGTGACATGAAAAGGCATTGTTGCCTTGCCCAAAGCAAACTTCTAGGGCTATCTTTGTGATTCAGGATCCCATAGCCAATGACAGGCTGCCAAGAAAGCTGAGGCTGTAGGAGCTACAATCATCTTCCTTCAACCCTGGAAACTGGACAGCCCAGCCCACGCATGTTGTTGGTGTTTATTAAAAGGGTTGATTTGAGGAATGTTGTGTTTGCCATGCAGTGTCATGCCTTGAGGCCTTGGTTTCCAGCCTTTATTTATATGCTTAATTGTTGCTATGGAAATTCAATATTTAAAGAGGTAATTATTGCTGATCTTGTTGCATGTGTCCATTTCTGATGTCCAGCTGTTAGCTCTTTAGCTCCAGTCTAGCAGATTAATTACTGCTATTGATTACTTTGAGCTTCTCTCTTCACACCTGCAGTCTGTGTAATTAGCTGGTGGCCTCCTCTGAAAATTAGGAGCAGTTTCATCCTGGCACTTTGCCATTTCCCAGCCATGTGCACTGCACTGATGAACAAAAGCAAATCTATTTTAAATAGAGATATCTGAGTAATGAACTCTTTGTGTTTTTGAACTATCCATGGATAATTCAAATTACTCTCAGTTAGCAAATATTGTACCTCACTTGATGACTATCTGCAAAGAAAAAATTCTGAAACACTGGTTTTTATTCCCATTTCCACCTTGCAGAAATTTGTTCCTGTGTGTGTGTGTGTGTGTGTGTGTGTGTGTGTGTGTGTGTGTTTAAATCAAAACAACTTTCTAATTCTGCTGCCAATGGTATTGGGGTTCTGGAATAGGTCTCCTAATGGAGCCCAGTGGAAGCAGCTGAGTTTGCACTCTGAGTATTCCCCACATCCGGATATTAATGTCCATGCTTTCGTTAGATCCACACTCCCAGTCTGAGAGACAAATCACCATTCTTAGGAGTCATTGATCTGCATTGGGCAAAAAGTTTCCTATTAAAAAAAGGATTTAGGAAGTGATATGAGAGAGCTATTGCAGGGGTCTTCAAAATGTTCTTTCTAACTTTATTTCACTTAGTAAGATGTTTTCCTCTCTGCTTATTGGAAACCAAATCTGGCATTGCCACATATTGACATCTAGAGCTCTGCCTCCAATGTCCCATTATGATGCGTTCTCATCTGTCAAGTGTTACGCCTAACACTCAGGAAATACAAGTTGGTAGCAGAATTGGGAGTGGACTTCCCAAGTAATGACACGCAGTGATTACTAACATGGCCAGCTGTTCCTTTCCATGCCGATAGGGTCCCACTAATGTTCCCTTTAGCTGTTTAACTTGTGTTATTATACTAAGGGTTATTGCTTATTGTAGGAAAAAATTAAGTGCTTTCCTCCTGCCCATGGCATGCATCTGTCAGCTTTCATTTGAAGCTCAAAATGGAAATGTATGTCCCAAAGCCCACCCCGCGCATGGAAAGAAGAAGTTCAGAAAGTTACAACTTGTCAGAATGATAGAAGTATCATTCCACTTATGTCAGGCACAGATGTGTTTGGTTGCATCATGGCAATGTGGGAATGCTTCCACAGCCCCAAAGCAGCCTCTCTGGAAGCAGAGAAATGCAACCTCCTGCTGTCTGGAGAATCAGGTGGGAGAAGAGCATGGAACGGGAAAGTGGAAAAGGAGTAGGGGCATTTACTCATCAACTCAACGAAGCTTTGGGGCACATAATGGAGAGGCTGAACACGGCCCTCAGACCAGAAGGTCCCCAGCTGGAATCTCATCATTTCCACTGTTTCCAGATTAAAATTTAAATTGTGTGCTGCCATTTGGAGGCCTTCTGGGCAGGGTCTCACAGAGTCACCAGTTATTAGGGATGGCTCCTATTATCACAACCCTAAAAGCTATTTGAACAGCAGCCTAATGTGATTGTGATTTCCAAGGGCCATTTGCTGTTATTGCGGCTCCGCTCAGATGTGAATGGGAGCCACTAACCAACGTAGCCTTCTCATAGTACCAGCGAGGAGGATTCGGAGCACCAGAGAAATGTTTCACTGGCCATAAATATAAATTCACCTCAAATAAGCAATCTTTTGCTTCCCCCATTTGGACAAGGTCATTTATAATTCTGGAAAATAGTGAGACTTTTTCCATTACAGGAGCATAAAGTTTAGAAATCCACACTAATTACAATTGCAACTCAACTGGAAATATAAAAACACAGTTTTTTTTAGAAGGGTGCCACAGTAAAATACAAAGTGATAGTTGTACATAATATTCCATACTTACAGATTATATAATGCCTTTTGAATGACAGGAATTTACATAGACGTACACATATACACATATACATAAATATGCATATACACACATTTATTTTTGGCATTGCAAAATTCAGCGTGCTTAACCTTGTGACTCTCTGAGGCTGTGCACGTGAAGTGGAATGTGTCACAGATCTTTCTGGTGTATGAGGTTGCTTCAGCATCCACAGAAGAGAAAGGAAAAGTATTTCTAGTTAAGTTTTTAAACCTGATTTATAAAACCAGTTAAGTTTTCTAAACCACAATGAAGGGTATATCTGTGTGTATGTGTGTGTGTGTTCAAAGTTCCTGGGGATATTTAACATGTATGACACTACGGTAGGGTATATTGAAAAGGTAAGTAAAGTGAGAGGTGAGAATTTATCCAGTGAATAATAAAACTAGCATAGTTGACATGTATCAGGTGCTTGTTGTGTGTCAAGCATGGGCTACGTGCTTTGAACACATCCTTACAGACCTGTATAATGGAAGTTGCTGTTCTCTGCATTTACAGATGGGGACATGGAAGCTGAGAGGTTGCCCAGCTTGACTGGTCAAATGTAGGAAGTGACTTCATTTGTCTATAAAGCCAGACTTTGAATTACTTCTGGTTATTTTATACTGACTATACAGCTTTGGTGGCATTTTCTCCCTTTGTGTGGGTTCTTTAATATTTGGATTAACCAAATGAAATATCCACTCAACCACCTGGAGTCTTTGGGCCCAAGTAATATTACTTAAGCTTTAGTCTAATATTTAGTTTTTCTTAACTGTAACTTATTACAAACAGTTGTGCCAGGAGTTCCAAGATCTTGTTATCTTGTCCATGAAGAAAGAGCCCACATTAACAAAATGTGGGGATGGAGCCGAACCGGGCATTTGTGCAACTGTTGTCTGGCCCGGGTCAAGTGGAATGCTCAGTGACTTTCATAAGTTACCCTTGGGGGAAGCCTTTCTGCTGGGAGAATCACAGATTATTATTGATTCCCTCACTGGAAATGCAGGGAAAGTCTTCCTTTCCACACTTTTGCTGTTGTTTCTTTTTCGCTGCTTTGTACAATGTTCTTGTCTTACTTAGATGCCTCAAAAATGTTTTTTCCAAGGAACCAATCAAAATAATGTATTTCTACTTATATATAACACACATATGTAGAATATATTTTATTTTTCTTAAATATGTTAATATGTTTTACACATGTATGTGTGTATTGCAGGCACACACACACACACACACACACACACACACACACACACTTGCTGTTTTGTGCAGTGTTTCTAAGACATTTTCTGGAAGAACCTTTGAGAGCATGAAGGGTAGGACCTTCTTGGTGACAGTATGTGTGAGAGCAGGGGACGTTGTTTTATAATCTTTACTACACATCAGATAACCTTCAAGAAATTATTTTGTGAAAACAGAGAAAGTCATATTTTCCCTTTCTGTCTAATAATGTCCCATCCCTAGCATCAACTCTCGCCCTAATGAGCTGAAACTACATTAGCTAAATCTTAGGCAGATAAATTGATTCAAACCTTGGTTTGATGATCCTACTTAAGACATTCAATTAATTCTGTTTTGCTACAAGCTAATTTATGACTTTGTAGTTATTCAAAAATTGTTGAAGATACAAAGCAGTGGGAGACAAAATAATGAATTATTCTACCTTCATGCGCTCATCATGTGCTCACTACAATAAGGGAGGAAGAGAAAGAAGAAAAATGCCTTTGATGTTAGATATGTGAGTATTTCTTGTCATAGCAGACAGTCTTTAACTGATATAAACACATTTATATCCCTTTAGGAGATACTAATTAGTGCAGTCAATGTTGGTTTATTAATTGCTAAAATTTTCTTTATTTATTCAGTAAGTAGTTTTTCTTTTTTCTTTTTTCCTTTCCTCCTTCCTGCCCACCCTTTCTACCAAGATAACACTTGTTTAGTGTTGTCATAAAACTTGTTTTCTTTGTGGGAGATAATGACTGACAGCTTGATAAATCTGTGATATAATAACAGAATTTTGATCCACTTTTCTGTGACAAAGCTTAGTAGTTGATCTGTAGGATTTGAAAGAAAAGAGAAAAATCTGAGCATTTTAAGGTAATTTACAACCTTATGCCGTACTCGGTGTGCTTTTAATGAGCTTCTCTAGATCTACAGGTAGTGCAAGTTTTCTCTGCTGATGTGCAGGGCAACTTGTCAAGACATCCTGCAGGGAAGTGTGTTCAAAGAGGGTCAGCCGGGAAATAGAATTGCATGAAGTGATGCTGGGGTACATAATTGACTTCCTGTGTCTCTGGAAATTGATAGAAGGCGAGGTGGAGAGGAAGCTGCCCTTCTCAATTCCCGGTCTCTCTCTCTCTCTCTCTCTCACTTTATTAAAACTGCTTTTCCTACACTTCCTTCTACCATTTCTCTTTCCTTTTTGCATTCTTGCAGTCTAAAACCCTAATCGCCACCCATGTTGCTTTTGTTGCTGAATTAAAATATGAAATATTTCTTATGATAATGAGCCCCAAATTTCCTGACTGCTCTGTTTTATAAGCTACATATTTTTCTGTGTTTTTCTAAAGGCAAACAACAATCACATGCCTCTTCCCAGCATGGTAGCCATGGTATTATATGAGAGGTTAATCTCGCCATGCTGCAAAACAGGGGCCTATTTCTTAGGAATCTTTGCTGTGACTCCCCCCTTCTCTCTGGTGCTTTGGAGGACTGAATATACCCACCAATCTCAACACCACTTTCCCCCAGTAATCAATAATGGGAACAAAATACACATTTGCCAAATTCACAGATTTTCCAATATTTCTTCTTATGTGAATTGAAAAAATAGGTACTTAAAATGGGCATAGTCAGTTAATTTAAAATTAAGTCTGTCTTCATGGTATGAAGGATAGCAGTTGTCCAGACTGTATTGCTTTTGTTGTATTTTTATATAGTTCTAGGTACCTACTATTTAGATAGCATTTCATAAAACAAAACACCCGCTTCTATTCTGAGACGGCCAGAAAGTGAACTTGTACAGTAGAGTCAGTCATAAAGTCAGTTGTCAGTAAGGTGAGACCGGTACTTTGACAATGCTGGTGTAAGTAGGGGCAAGGGAAGATAGCAAATATCCAAACATACACAAGGAATTATTTTGTTGTTGTTGTTGTTCGGAAGGCTTCTAAGGCTGTTCTGTGGGGCTGGGTTTATAGAAAGCCTGGTCAGTGTTCTTGCTTGGTTGGATTTATCGTCTCATTGGGACGTTTGGAAAAAGAACTTCCCTCAGTTGTTTAAAGGAAGCCAGAACCTGGACATTCTTTGCCAGCTGTCAGTTCCATCTGCAATGAAAGGATGTGGAGAAATAGGAGCCTCAGGGATTAGCACGAATTTGTCCTGTGACACAATGGAACTTGCCATGGAAACATCTCACACCAGATCCTGGTTTTAGAGTCTGAAGAAATAGGGTGTGAATGAGAGGTGTTTTCGATGAACTCTTGGAATTCAGCCATATGTCTGAGGTTATAGCTTAACTCTCTTGATCACCTGTATGTTTAAGTTTTGATTTTTAAAGACCATTTTATGAAGAAAATGTTTTCCACTGGGCTCCTGGATTGTGGGCATATATCTGAATTGTTCTTTGGTTGGTGGAGATAGCAGGAGACGGATGGCCAGATGCAGTGTGCCCAGGTGCAATATGCTTGCAGACCTAGGGCATCCTGATCATTTCTCTTTGCAGTGACTCTTCCAAATGTCACCATTCCATAACCACACTGAACTGGGCACATATATCTTCTTAGCGCCTGGCTAAATTAAAGAATACCTTTGCCACCAAGGAACTAAGAAATTAAATACCTGTTACTAGACATGGTGAACTTTCATGGACTTCTGCTGTGGGTAAGTCTTTATAGCTCTGACTAGCCTTATTCAGCACAGTTCCGCTTAATGTGGGCCGGGCCTTGTGCTGCTCTCCAGGCTATTAAAGCGGCTGCCGCCATGCAGCTTCTTCAGCTCACGCCTCTCCTGCCCTTTCCCTCCCAGACAATGTTTGCCTGTTGAGCTGATGATCAAAACCGACTTTTTTTTTTGACTTTCTAAATTCACCCTAGGCATTGTTTAATCCTCTTTATTACTTGCAGTGTGAAACCATTGATTTTGCCAATTAAAGCACTGACATAGAAATATATCACATTTAAATCCTGATGTTAATGTTATCTGTATAGGTCAGTAGTTCTCAACCTTCTGGCCCTTGAAATACAGTTCCTCATGTTGTGACCCAACCATAAAATTATTTTCGTTGCTACTTCATAACTGTAATGTTGCTACTGTTATGAATCGTAATGTAAATATCTGATATGCAGGATGGTCTTAGGCGACCCCTGTGAAAGGGTCATTCGACCGCCAAAGGGGTCGCCACCCACAGGTTGAGAACCGCTGGTATAGGTAGTATCTTTTTGGCCATGGCAATTCCTGCAGATTTTTACTATTACATGTTTATGCATCATTTAAAAAGAGGAAAGACTTTTAGTTAATGGTTGTTCTAGTGATTTCTAGTAAGGAAACAAAGAATGTGGTTATACAAATAACAGGCTGAAGAAAAGGTTCATTTTAAAGTAAACTTTCTATTTCTTAAATCCTAACATGACATATTTGAAGATTGAGCCTCCAAAATAATCTGTCTTCACAGTTAGTAATACATTAAACTAACTATTCTAAGACATGTTCAGAGAATGGATATTTGAGTTAAACAAACTTGGCTCTGGAAAGGGCCATGTAGCATGGATAGTATAATGTATATTTAATTCTAAATTGTTATTGAAGAAAAAAATCTTTCCTTGATTTAGAAAGCTTTCAGAATGCAATACTTTACAGTTATTATTAGGAACAATATTTATTATTAATTGACTTTTGTGAAATTTATACTGAATGTATATGAAGTATAATAGAACTCAGATATTGTTCTATTTAAATAATTGGGTATTTGCAAACAATGTGATGTTTTCTTTTGGACTAGGTTATAGTAAGAGCAACCCTCCCTTCCCTTCCCCTCCCATCCCCCCTTCCCTTTCCTTTCTCACCTGCACAAATCTCAACTGAGTGCCTTGTCTGAGCCAGGCATGGTGCTGTGGAGATACAGAACTGAATAAGACATATAAGCCTATCACTGTATGCTTAGTCTCTCTCTCTTTTTTCATGATTTAACTATTTTTATTTATTTTTTATGCTTAGTCTCTTAAACCTGGATCTAAAATGTCATTGTTTTATGCCCCCCCCCCCGCCCCCCGCAACATATAGATAGCTATCAGAAAGCTGTTGACTCTACCTCCAAAATATTTAACTTGGATCTGTTACACCAAATCAGCTGCCATATCCACCTGTTCTAATCCAAGTGACCATCACCTTTCACCTAATCTATTACAATTGCCACCTAACAAGTCTCCCAGTATTACTCATGGACTTCCTTAATAAAATCATCTTCTATTAATTAAAATGATCTTTAAAAATATAAATCTGATCATCTAATTTCCCCCATTTTTAACCCTCCAGTAGTTTCCATTACTTTGTATTTTACTGTGAATTGTTAGTTTCTGCCTTTGGCCTTACACAATTTGGCCCTTACCCACCCTTTTGCACACCATTCCTCAGGGACACTCATGCTGTTTCTGACCCTCAGGCAAATCAGGCTTGTGCCTGCCTCAGAGTCCTTGCCCATGATTTCCCTTCAGCCTAGAATGATCTGTCCTCCTCTCCTTTTGCTTGGCTTCATCACTTCATTCCTGTCTTAGCTCAGATGCCACCTTCCCAGAGACCTTCCATCTCCTGGGCCCTCCCCCCTTAGTCTCCCTCTGTATCATATTGCATTGTCTTATTTTTCTCATTGTTTTCTTTTTCTCTATTGTTAATCAAATTATTTTATTAGTTTATTTGTTTACACATTTGTCATTTGTCTCTTCCACTAGAATGCAATCTCTATGAAAGTAGGCACTTCCTCCATTCTGTTCATTATTGCATCTTTAATGCTGAGAACAGTGTTTAACATATTCAAAGCACTCAATGATTATTTTTGTGTATTAATAAGATCCTTGCCCATGTGGACCTTTAACTTTCACAACTATTTTCACATTTTCTTTTGTAAATTTGATAAAGACTGGTGGCACTTATTTAGGTAATTTTTACCAAATTAAGTCTAATAAAACAAGGATATATTAGTCTGCTCAGACTGCCATAAATAAACACCACAGACTAGTTGACTTAAACAACAGAATTTTTTCCCCTCACAGTTCTGGAGACTACAAGTCCAACATCAAGATGCTGTCAGAATTTGCCTCGGCAATGAGTTCTTAGGTGTGTATGACACCAAAAGCCCAGGTGACAAAGGAAAAAAAATGAACAAGTTAAGATTACATCAAATTAAAAAGCTTCTGCACAGGAAAAACCAATCAACAAAATGAAAAGACAACTTATGGGAATGGGATAAAATATCTCCAAACTCTATATCTGATAATGGGCAGTATCCAAAATATATAAGGGACTTTCAATGGCAAAACACCCTTAAATAACCTCATTGAGAAATGGGCAAAGGACCTGAATAGACATTTTTCTCAAAACCAACAGCTATTTCATATCTATATGGAAAGGTGTCCCAATATCACTAATTACCAGGAAAATGTAAGTCAGAACCACAATGAGATATCACCTCATACCTGTTAGAATGGCTTTGATCAAATAAAGCCAAAGGATAACAAATGTTTCTAAGAATATGGAGGAAGAGGAATCTTTGTACAAGATTGGTGGGAATGTAAATTTTTGCAGATAATATAAAAATAGTATGGCTATAACTATCATATGGTCCAGCAATTCCACTTCTGAGTATATATCCAAAAAAACTGAAATCAGAAATTCAAAGAGATATCTGCACTCTCATGTTCAATGCATCATTATTCACCAATAATCAAGATATGTAAAGAACCTAACTGTACATTGATAGTGAGTAAATAAAGAAGATGTGGTAAGCCCTGGCCGGTTCGCTAAGTGGTTAGAGTATTGGCCTGGGAACCGAAGGGTCACAGGTTGATTCCCAGTCCTGGTTGATGCTCGTGTGTGAAACAACCAATTGATATATCTCTCTCACGTTGATGTTTCTCTCTCTCTCCCTCCCTCCCTTCCACTCTCTAAAAATCATCTCTATCTATAATCATCTCTATCTTCTATCTATCATCTATCTATCTATCTATCTATCTATCTATCTATCTATCTATCTATCATCTTTATTCAGGCATCTTTATTCAGGCATGAGAAAGAAGCAAATCTTGCTGTTTGTGACAACCTGGATGAACCTTAAGGACATTATACTAAGTGAAATATGCAGAAAGACAAATTACTAGTATATGATACAACTTACATGATAAATCTAAAATAATCAAATTGGCTGAAGTGGAGAGTAGAATGATGGTTGCCAAGGCTTGTGTGTGTGTGTGGGGGAGGGGCAGTTGGGGGAATATTTGTTAAAGAACACAAAGTTTCAGTTGTGTGAGATAAATAAACCCTAGAGATCTACAGTACAGCATAATACCTATAGTTAACATTACTGTATTGCATACTTAAAAAGTTGCTAAGAAGGTAGATCTTTATGTTAAATGTTCTTATCAGACAAAAGTAAATAAGAGGGTGGGAGGAAACTTTTGGAGCTGATGGATAGGTTTATGAAATAGATTGGAGTGATGATTTCATAGGTGTATACTTATCTCCAAACTCATCAAATTGCATACATTAATTATGTACAGCTATTTCTATGTCAAAATAATTGAAAATAAAAGGTGCCATCAGAACCAATTTCTGGTGAAGCCTCTCTTCCTGGCTTCTAGATGACCACGTATAGCCTCTGTGTACACATGGAGAGAGAGCTCTGATCTCTCTTCCTCTTCTTATATGGACACCAGTCCTATAGGATTAGGGTTCCACACTTATGACCTCATTTAACCTTAATTACTCCCTAAAGACCCTATCTCCAAATACAGTCACATTGGGAAATAGGAGTGCAATGGAATTCATTTTGGGGAGATACAATTCAGTCTATAACAAAGGGTGAGGAGAAAAGTTGCTTAAGCTATAATGGATTTGTTCAATTCCACACAGGAAAAATGTGAGATATTGATATATGTTATGTCAAAATTCCTATGGGGCCAATGTATTGCTTGCCTGGTAGTATATTTCAGTTGCATGCACTTCTCTTGTTGATTTACACAATGGGGCACAGATATGCTGATAATTTAAATTGGGATTATGCTTTTTTTTTTAACATAATGACTTGGCTAAGGTAACATGCAAAGCTAGTCACATGTAACTAAAAGGAGTTTGCTTTTCAAAATTTCCAGAAGCTTTGTGCTTTCAATGAGCATCATTAATGATGTCCCTAAATTTACCATAAGACAAGCTTAATTCCACAATGCCCAAGTAGAAGCCTTCACAAAAAGATGAAAAATAAATTGTGGAAAAGTTATTTTTCTTTTCCTTTTTCTTCCATCTCACCTATTCTCTTTCTCTACTTCTCATCCTACCTTTTCTTTTTAAGAGAGACTGTTGGGTGAGAGATGATCCCCTTAATTCATTTCATTGCCTAATTTCCGTAGCATGAATATGTAGGAAGTTCTTAATGATGGTTTCTAGACAGTGACAGAAATGGAAATTATTTACCCCAGGAACCCTGCATGTATTCTTGTTAATTCATTTGCATACTGTTAAATAACTAACATAATGCTGGGACCAGAAGATTTGGAAACTCTCCACTGCACTCCGTTTTTATACTACATTTTAGCATGAAAATTGTGTTTATTTACCTAAGTTATAAGGTTTCCTTTGTGTAATTCAAATAAAAATTAACTGGGCAGAATCAGGGAGGCATTAAGTTATTGCCTTGCTTTGTATCTTTTCAGGCATCTTGGGAGAAATAAATGGACCTACATGGGTAATAGCTTTCAGTGGCTGAATAATGTAATAAAAAATTAAAAACATTAAATAAATATGGCTATGATTATATTGTGCACAGGATAAAACCTAGTAAATACTTAGAATAAGCTGAATTGGTATAAAGTTAGAGTTCGATTGACATAAAGTTGCTTAAACATTGGGAAGCAACTAGAATAATTGATTATGGGTTGGAATTTTTAAAAACCTTCACATAGATTCTGATAAATTGGCTGCGCTAGTGTAAATATGACAGTGTGGGGCAAACACAAAAACATGATGACGTGTTGATGGTCATGTCTCATTTAAGAACCCATATAAACATTATATTTTAGAGGAGGACATTGTCACACACATATTCAAATGGAATGTCTCTCAATTTGCATTTGAAAGTGGTTTGGCTGGGATGGGATGGGACTGTTGCTCACTAGGTTTGAAATTTCTTTAAGAATTTGAAGAAAGTAAAACTGCATGTTTCAGAAGATCCAATCCTTTTATCAATACAAATACATGAGCATTTTTTTTTTAAACCGGGCAATCCTGTGTATTCCAGCTGCAGACTGCCAAGGCGCCATCTGGTATGTGTGTGTGAGTAGGCGGAGGTGAGACCCCAGCTAACACTGGAGTCTTTAGCTAGTCTAAGTTGTTTCTTATTTACCACTTCATAAACACCTGGGTGCAGAGACAGAATTAAAACCAAAATCCTAATCTATTCCACTCATCTTTAAGCCCCCCCTTTTTTTGGACTTACATAAAGGTGTCCATTTTTAGGGATTTTGTTGGAATGGGAAAAAAAGCTGTGATAGCTGGGAAAAATCTAAATTCTAAAATGGGAAAGATTTTATTTCATTCACACTTAAAGGTTCTCCCCCAATTATTGCTTTGGATCAAGAAGAAAAGGTTTGTATATATATTTTCCCCCATGTGCTACTTTGAGCAATGTTCATATGTTATGTGAAATGATTATGCTAAGTATCTGTGAGAACTTGAGTCTTGGTGTGGATATATAGTGAGTCTATAGGACCCAAAAGGGAACAACAATAGGAGGATAGGAAAAACAAGGGATTTTTTAAAAATGAAGAGCTAGTATGAGATGGGCAAGCAGGGGATTAAATGAGAAATTGGGTGGTTTGAGCAGATTGTGTATATATTTCCCTCACTGAGACCCCCCAGATCTCTTATTATACATTGCATGGGAACAATAATCTCTGCTTTTCTATGAACTTTTTAACTATGCACTTTCATCATTGCTGCGTATTTTTTTAAGTTTGACTCAGAAACAAAGGGGTAATTTAATACAGGAGCTCAACATGGTGACTGAAAACTAGCCAGGAAAAACACATTATTAATCATGATTGATAAATGCTATTAGTGCTAAACTACACATATTACTGCAGTTACAGAGTTAGCATAGTGCCTAGAACATCATTTTTCCTCCTTTTACAAATGCTACAAACTGAAACAGCACCTTTTAGAACAGAAGATTGCCCAGACACGTGTCCGTGGTGCGAAGTGCAGACAAGTGTGGTCCAGAGGGTTCCTGTGTCTGGCTGGTGGGCACCGGAGTGCTGGTTGTGCCTGATTCAATCAGCAATCACAGACGTAGTCATTGCTATTTTATGACTTTGAAAGCCTTGATTGTGAATTATATTTTCAGATTGCAATTTCTTTCTAACTAGGGCCCTTTGTAATCAGGGACCTGAAGAGTCTTGCAGTCTGTGATAAAATCGTGTTTTCTCCTTTAATAATACATCAGCTATCATTGTATTTGTCAAGATTTCGTTCAATGTGGCTTAGGCAAAATCCATGTGTGTGAGGAATAAATGTGGCCAGATTTTGTTTGTGTTAGGCACCCTTCCCCTGTCTTGCTCCAACTGGACACACATGATTCCAAAGTGAAACTTACTGGGTTTTAAAGTCTGGAGCTATTCACCCATAAATGTTGGGCTTTCTTTTTTCTTTTTTTAAACTGACTGCACTGTGTTATATCTGATTGGACATCCAATAGGGTAAGGCCTGGTCTCAGTCCTAAAGGAATCTGCAGTCTTTGGGAAGTCAGACTCTATATGGATTTATAAAATAACTAATTCTATAAGATATTTTGTGATAAAGTGCCATGGGTATGCTATTTAAAGAGTAGTTTTGCAATAAAGACATATGCCTTGACAGCGGAGTTTAGAATGAGCTTAAACTAAAGTGAAATTAAGTGTTATTACCAGGAGGTTTGAGAGCCATTCTGTCTAAGAACTGGTATACAGATCATTGTATTTATGAACCAGACAGCTATGAAAGATCATTAAAAGCAAATGGATGGGAAATGTACTGAAAGTTAAAGAGTTACCAAAGGTACTGTGAGAAGGGTGAATATTTGAGGCTGCCCCTTGAGAACCAATCAATGTTTGGATAGTTCCATACTCATGACTTCACTGGTATTGGGATCTCATTGTGCGATTCATAAACAGATCGGACGTTGGATAAAAGCTGAGAATTTAACCCTTTGTTGCATTCATTGATTTTGATCCACCCTGTAAAAGAATTCTGCCCAGCAGAAAACCAATTAAGGCAGGTTTTGTCTGTTGCTGTGCCTCCAGAAAATATATAATTCCCATGCAAAAAAAATGCAGCAAAGAGAGAAACACCAGCTTGCTGAAACCCTCATACCCTCATAATGGAGTATGGCCAAGGCAATTGTTGATCTCTTACAGCTTTGTGAAGAGTTAGCTTAGCAGTTAAGCTCTGAATAGGTCCACCCTTCTGTTACTTAGCCAGCAATCTGCTCCCTTCCAATGAATGAAATAAAAGCTGAGAGGCGGAATTTCATCTTTGTTCAAATTAGAAACCTGTCTCCTATGAGTGGGGCCACTTCTTTCTTTAAGATCTTCTACTACCAAGGAGAGAAAAAAAAAATCTTGGTTATATAACACAACAATCATTCCACAGCTACAAACCTCACTTGGTGAAATTTTTTTCTTTAATTGTGAGTTGAACCTAAATGTGAATGCTATCTACAAACCCATTATTCTTAGTACTGCTACCTATAATTAACACTACCCAATGGAATTTAAAAAATACTTATAAAAAAGGCAACAGAGTGACAATTACCATTATCCCCAACTAAACTCCTCCACCTCCATGTTTTCATCAAGAGAGTAGTGTTATTACTTCAACAGGCACAGTGTTGTGGTGACTTTTGTGATACAAATAAAGCAAGACTAAAATTCTAATTGTGAAATGTAAAAGGAAAGTAATTGCTTTGTGTTGGTTAATTCCATCTTTGTGTGATGGCAGCAGCTGCGATTCCCTGCCTTGTGTATTTTAACAGATGGCATTATTTCTTGTGGAGTGTTACAGTAGCAACCGAGGTGACACTGAAGGAAAATTCTGTGATAGTATGTTAAGTAAGAGATTACTGACAGCCCTGCTGAGCGGCGATGCAGAACTGCACGTCGTGGTTCTCTTCTCACCTCTACAGCCCACACCAAATGGTTTCCATTTGCGGCACGTGGGACTGGAATGGAAAGATGAATGAAAAATTATGTTCTTTTTACACCATTAGGAGGCCTGGGGTGAAGGCTCAAATCTGGCAAAAAGGTGCATTTGTTAATCCAGGATCATACTGTCGTATTTTCCTATCAAGGGCCAGAAAATGGAGAGGTGTTGATAGGCCTGAGTTCTAGACCAGGATCGGCCTAAGTCACTTCTCTTTGGATTGGCTTCCTTTGTGTAAAAGGCTGGAGTTGAACTAAAATAAATCAATCTCTAGGACTCTTTCTATTCTGTGACTCTGCAAGCTCTGAGCTTTGTGTTTTAATGGCACAGAAGACAAAGTGAGTAGAATGCATGAAAGAATACATGATAGTCTGCTAGGTATGCTACTGATATTGATGCAGTGAAGAGAAAATACCAATGGGAGTCAGGAGATCTGGCCATGGTTCAGCCATGAAACATGTCATTGAGTCAATCCATGTCAGCCTCCTCACCTCTTTCACAAGGCTATAGTCAAGGTCTAATGGGATTATGCTATTGAAAGATGATTAATTAATCCAACAAACATTGCACAACTGGCCCTGTGCTAGACACTGTTCTGAGTGCTGGGAATTCAATGGTAGGTCAAGTGTGGTCTTTATTTTGGAATAAAATGTCTAGTTGGAGAGACAGAGAGGTCAATGGCTAATTATAATAGAGTATAATAAGGGCTTTCATAGGCACCAGTATAAGGTGATATGAAAGTATATGGAAGGGATAACTCACCCAGCTGGGAGTACAGAAGGCTTCCATGAGGAAGTAGATTCTAAGATACGGCAAATAATAAGGGGAGAAAATAACATGACACTCTTGTTGAACCACAATTCAAAAATCATCATGGTTTCGTTTTACTTTGCCACTGGTTTTAAAAGTAGGAGTCCAATAGCATCTTGGGTTTTGATGAACAAAGAGTGTTCTTTTTAAATATTCTTGTAATTATTTATATCCTGCCTAATTTCCACAACAAACAGCTTTAAAGGCCAGATGATTTTAAAGAGAATACCATCTCTGGCTGTCACACTCTCGGTGTGAGCTTAAAAAGTCCTCTCCAGACTTTCCTCTTCACAATTCCAAGAGTTCCACGGTGTGCTTTGAAGGAAGGTATGCATGGATCTACTTTGATTGGTAAATGGACAAACGATAGTGGCTTTATATATAATATGGACCTTTGGCTTTCTTTCTATAATCTTCTCTAAGAGAAGGGCTATCAGCTTGCTGTTCAGTGGCTAATAAATCTGACTCATCCCTCTCCCTGCAGGCTGACCCTCCTCCATATTACAATTTCAGCCTCTATTGTTGCATAAAAACTAACCCCAAAACTTAGTGACTTAAACAGCCACCATTTTATTTGCTCACAATTCTATGGGTCAATATTTTAAACAAGGGTCATCTGGTTGGTTCTTCTGCTTCTTGTAGTGTCAGCTGAGAACATCCACTTGGTTGCATTCAGCTGGTGAGGAGATTAAGACAAAAGTGCAAGAGTTTTTCACTCTTAGGTTTTGTGCTCCATTTCACCTCTGTGTGCTTCTCTCTCTCCAAATAGCTGGCTTAAGTTTACTCACAGCATTGTGGTCTCGGGGAAATCAGACTTTCTTACATGGCTCCCAAGAGGAAATATTCGAAGAGGGAGCTGCCAATCTCTTACGGCTCAGATGTTTCACAGCATCCCTTCTTCCATGGTCTATTGATTAAAACCAATTAAAGAACCAGCTCAGATTCAAGAAATAGACATCATCCCTTAATGAGATGTGCAGCAATAGAACTAGATCACATGGTTGTAGAAGAAATGTTTTTTAATAGTTTTGCTGAGGTTTAACTATCAATGCCATACCTACCTAAAGGATGTGACAAAGTGGAAATAATAATAAATATTAATGTAGTTTTTATGGTTTATTCACCACATTGTTATTTAATTCTATGACAGTCCTCAGAGGTAGATCTTATCTCAGTTTCATAGATGGGTAATCTCAAGGGCCAAATAAAGTAAGTTGTATTCAAATCCAGGTATTTTGCTATTATATTGTTCCTTCCCAAATAAGTCTGGAATAAGTCAAAGCAAGACTTAAAATAGCTTTCCATTAGTAATTTAACAATAGTGTAATATGAAGTGACAGAGGAAGTAGGAACATGTCTTTCACTAAAGCATATCCTCTATTCTGTACTAATGTTGGAATCTGACTAGTTGCTTGAACGAGAAGAGTGGCAAGTGTAAAACTGAATTCTTGAACTAAAGTAAGTAGATGAAAAACTACTGCCCAACTCTAGGTTGTCTGGAAATTTGTGTTCCAAATAATTGGCTCAATATCTGCAGCAGAGGTTTATGATGGAATTAGTTCTTTAAAAATAAGCTAGTCATAATCAACAAGATCATCCTCCGAACTTACGAAGTGATTATGAAATCATCACTTCTTAGTTACTTTCCATGATAAAGAAAAAATATGTATTTTGGGTCATGCCCAATAATGTGGCATGTAAAATTCTACTTTTTATAAATACTATGTTCAGTTTTAGATCAAAATGTGTTCTATATCCAAAACCTTGGAGTGAACAATTTCTAAGTACATTGCTTGTAGTGTGACCTACATAATGTGATGACAGCCCTTTGGAACAATGTCAAGACTGTTCCATACATGTACCCTTTATGAGCAGGCATCTCAATATGGCAGCTTGACTTACACTCAGTTTTTCCTGTATTAATATATACCCAAACATTGTCTAACCCATTTTAAAACATGGATAAATTTAAGAACCTTTATCTTTCATTATACAACTTGATGAACCTGGAAAGAATCTTAGATCAAAACTCAAAATGAAGGAGGTACACAGCAACAGGACTTGTGAGGAGAAGATAACTGGAGTCAACCTGTGTAAATTTGAGGATAGCAGTCTAGTGACAGTTTACAAATACCAGCCACACAGTTCAACCTTCCCTATCTGCAACATAGAACGGATGTCAGCTTGTGATTATCAAACATTTTAAAGGCATAGATGTAAAAGGAGCTGTGAAAATTCTTTACCCTTTTCATGACAACTATTACTCCATAGGTTGTTTCTAAAAATTGACATTTAAAAGATAACTTGAATAGATTTTAATGACTGCATAGAATGTCTATATCCAAATTTCTTTATCTGGTCTCTTATTGTTCAGACCTACAGCATGCTTTCATATCTTTTGTTTTTCCTTGTGAAAAACAATCTTGTCTGGAATTTGTAAATAAGTATTTGTATACCTACACAATAATTCCCTTAGTGGAAATTTCTAAAATTAAAATGTTCGGGTGAAAGTTTTAGGCATCTGAAATGAATGGTCATGGAGAATATCTGTTTTTGGAATATCTAGTGTCTGGGATAGTCATTATCTGCCCCACTGGTTAAATTTACCTTATGGTGAAGACAATCCAAGTTCACCTCAATATTTAAAGGGTATGGTATGGTCAGAAGCTAATATAATAGTCAGCCAGCATTCTGGAACTGACACTAGAAATGAAAATGAAAAAATTAAGAATACGATGACATTCTTGATTTTAGGAAGACCAGGATTAAGCACCATATAGTACTTCCTGGTGGAAACAAACCTGGGTCATATATGGAACAAAGCTCTGATGACATTAAAGCACCAATAACTATTTAATTTTAATGTTCATCTCAGTGCCAAATATTGCACCTGGAGATAATATCTGATTGGATCTGGACCAAAAGGGTAAATTAATGAACACTGGGTATGAACACTAATTTATGAATATTTTACTTTATTTAAAATATTCTTTTGGACTACTCTTCCAAGTCTATATTGTAGTTCCTGATTTTGAATTTTCAGTCGTTTCCTGTTTTTAACTCTACCCTTAGAATATCTCATGGTATTCTATTCCACCTACTCATGATAAATGTTTGTTGTCTTGCTTCCTTCTGCCTCTTTCCTTTCCTTTGCATGCCATAGCAAATGCTTTGCTTTGCTTGGACACTAGTGGATACTTGAAGCGTGTTGATGACATACTAATATTACTCTCTATTTTGTCTCTTTCTAAATATCAAAAAGGATTTTGCCCTAAAATGAAATTCAGTTACTAAAACCACTAAAAAGAAAAAAGAAATAATTGTCTCATATTTGGCATATTATAAAATGCTGCCTGCTTCCTGTTTCTCTTGTGTCCTCTGAAAGGAAGAGGAAGAGAAATGAGGAAACTGAATTTAAAGATTGTTCAAAGAAGACATGTTTTTAAGTAAATTTATATATGATCTTAAGTTAAAACAATTATCACATTACTATTAAACAATTTCGTTCATCTGAATGGATGAATCAGAGCTAAAAAAAAGAGCTTTATTATTTTAAAACCAAAACAATCATTATTTTAAAACTTTGTTATCTATATATATAAAAGCCTAAGTGACCAAATGACCGAAAGACCAAACACTGAAATGACCAGAATGACCGGTCACTATGACATGCACTGACCACCAGGAGGCAGATGCTCAATGTAGGAGTTTCCCTGGTGGTCACTGCATTCCCACAGCAGGAGCACTGCTCAGCTGACAGACCCATCCCAGCGGCCCACCTTCCCAGCAGCAGCCACTCCCTTAGTAGTCCTGCAGGTCCAAACTCCGGAGAATGGGCCAGGCACCGATGGACCAGTGCCGCTGGCACAATCCTGACAGTGCTGCTGGCCTCCTAGAAGTTGGCCTTGGGCACCATGGCCGCTTCCCCTCCCTAGATGCTCCGCAAGGAAGAAAGAATATAAAAGCGGCCGCCAGATGGCTCCTGACAATCAGCACAAACGTCAGTGGGAAGGATCTGGATCCCAGGCTGGCAAGGGTGTCTCATCGCCCACCCAGAGGGCCGATTGAATTCCGCGCCCCCGCTGCCCCCAGGACCCAACTCATGCATGAATTCGTGCACTGGGCCTCTAGTAAAAGTATAATGATCAGCATAAAAATAATCACATGAAATTTCTCCACCAAAGTATAACTACTGTTAAAATATTGGTGCAAACTCTTTTAGATATCTCTCTATGAATGCATACACACACATACACACACATATACACATACAGTGTGCCTACACACCCATTTTATGTAACTGGGATCACACTATATATATATATATAGTTCTTTCTATGTATACTTACCAAATACACATATATAGTTAAAATGATTTTACACATTCATTAATGACCAGAAAGATTCTATATTATTTTTAGTGGCTGCAGGGTATTGCCTTATTTATTCCATAATTTACTTAAATAACATTTAAGAGAAAAAGAACATTTATTCTTTTTTTTCCTTTCTCCTTTTCTTTCCTCCCTCCATTCATCCCTAACACAGTTCTTCCTTTTTTGTTTTCTTCATCGCTAGGCACCTGCTGAAATGATCTCTAGAAAGAACATATGAATTGAAATTTTCATCAATAAATCATTAGTACTTGATATTTTATTCTCCTTTTAATACAGATCTTGATACTTTTCATCTCTGCCAATCTACTAGTATAATATATAGTTGCTTTTATTTGCATATCTTTAATTATAAAAAAAAAACACTGTAATGATTGCTGACTATATTTAAAATTTTTTGAGTAATTGACTATTCTTGTCATATTACAATTTTTATCCTAAAGAAAACTTTGAGTTCTTTGCATAAGGATAATAATCTTTTGTCATATGCTTTAAAATTACTACTTGCCCTGACCAGTTTGGCTCAGTGGATAGAG
>NW_005371078.1:737532-782521 GCF_000412655.1 Myotis brandtii | reverse complement strand
TGGGGGTGTGCAGGAGGCAGCTGATCGATGTTTCTCTCTCATCGATGTTTCTGATTCTCTATCCCTCTCCCTTCCTCTCTGTAAAAAATCAATAAAATATATTTTAAAAAAATGTTACTTCCCAGTTTGTATTTTTATTTTTAAAATGTTAATATGCTTTATTTTTCTCTTATAATGAAGTATTTAGTTTTATATAGTCAGTTTATCAGTGTTTTTGTTTTATGGTTCTGAGTTTTATGATATGCTAAGAGATTATCCCTACTTTATGATTACTTAAAAAAAGAACTTTTAAATTTATGGCTTAATTTTATTCTTAAAAAAAAATGAGGGCCTGGCTGGCATGGCTTAGTGGTTGAAGGTTGACCTATGAACCAGGAGGTCACAGTTTGATTCCTTGTCAGGGCACATGCCTGGGTTGCGGGCTTGGTGCCCAGTGTAGGGCATGCAGGAGGTAGTCGATCAATGATTCTCTCTCATCATTGATGTTTCTATCTCTCTCCCTCTCCCTTCCTCTCTGAAATCAATAACAACATATTAAAAAGAAAAAAATGAGGTACTGTCCCAGCATTATTATTATTGTCTCCAAATGAATAGTTTATCTTAAACAATTGACAATATTTTACTACCAAATAATCAGCTTGTTACCCCAATGACTTTATTGAACAATAATTGGAAGTATTTTTGAACTCTATTTTCTTGTTTCCAAAGTTATTTAGTTGGAATTTTGAATGGGCACTGGAACACATTTCTATAATTCTTTAAATTCAACATATGAAAATTTAGAGAAAATTATGTTTTATAATGCAATTCTATTTAAGAAAACATTTATTCTTTTACTTATGAACATTTTTCTTCTTTTTAAGATGTCTTTTAGTAGAGTGTTACAGGCTTACTAATCATTTTGCCAATTTATTAATATGGTATCTACTTAAAACTTTATTTTTTTGATAATAACTTAGGAAAGACATCTTTTTATATTATTATTGATCACTTTCTCTCTTCTTTGGGGACTTGCCAGTTTATGTCCCTTTGAGTTAAAAAATAATTCATAAGAATTATTTGCATATTAAGGCTAGAAACCCATTGTCATATGTTTTATAAAAATTATTATTTCCTATGTTGATTTTATTTTACAAATATGTTTGTAGTGGTTTTATTTTTCTAGTATAAGGAAGTGTTTCATTTTGGGTAGTAAGTTTATCAGTCTTTTTGTATAATGTTTCTTGGTTTTTATGACAAAAACATATTAATTTATTCTAGTGGGTTTAGCTCTTTAAATTTCAGTCATTCTAGTGGGTGTGTAGGGGTATCTCATGTGGCTTTAATTTTTTTTTTTAATCCTCATCTGAGGATATTTTTTCCATTGATTTTTAGAGAGAGTGGAATGGGGGAGAGAGAGAGAGAGAGAGAAAGAGAGAGAGAGAAACATTGATGTGAGAAGGACACATCAATTGGTTGCCTCCTACACATGCCCAGACCAGGAGGCTGGGGAATCAACCTGTAATCCAGGTAGGTGCCCTTGACCAGGAATCAAACCTGTGACCCTTCGGTGGGTGGGCCAACACTTTAATCATTGAGCAACACTGGCTCATGTGGCTTTAATTTAATGTCTCTAATGAATAGTGATGTTAAGCATCTTTTAATCTATTTGGCATCTGTGTATCTTCTTTGGTGAAGGGTATGTTCAAATATTTTGCCCAGTTGCTTGTCTTACAATTTGAGTTCTGCAACATCAGAATATATTTTAGATCGTCAATTTCTAACCCTGTGTTGTGGCAGGCACACTAGTTTTTAAAACTTGCAATACCTGACTAGTCAGGGGCACTCACCTTTTTCTCCTTAGAGTATGAAATAAAAAAATGACAATAGTCAGCACAACAATAGCCATCTAGTGTAAATGAATCAAAATCACACCTATTTTTCTTTCAGATTGGCAAAAATATATTTTTTGGTGTGCTGCAGAATTGTAGTAATTAGTTTATGTGTGCCATGAGATGAAAAAGGTTGAAATCACTGTTCTAGGTACAAGTTCTTTGTTGGATATATATTTTGCAAATACTTTCTCCTTGTTTGTGTCTTGTCTTTTCATTTTCATTACATTGGTTTTTGAATAACAAAATACTTTAAGTCCACTTTATCATTTAATTTTTTTTAAAATTATAGTTGACAAGCGATTTTTAAAATATTTTTATTGATTTTTTACAGAGAGGAAGGGAGAGGGATAGAGAGTTAGAAACATCGATAAGAGAGAAACATCGATCAGCTGCCTCCTGCACACCTCCTACTGGGGATGTGCCTGCAACCAAGGTACATGCCCGTGACCGGAATTGAACCTGGGACCCTTCAGTCTGTAGGCCGAAGCTCTATCCACTGAGCCAAACTGGTTAGGGCCACTTTATCATTTTTTAAATGGATCATGATTTTTGGTGTTGTACTTAAAAAAGTCTTTAGAAAACACAAGGTCTCTAACATTATCCATGTTTTATTCTATAAGTTTTACAGTGTTAGCTCTTACATTTGTTCTAGTTCTTATGTGAATTAATTTTAGATATAAGTTAAGAATAAAGTTCCATTTCTTTTTTTGCACAAAGCTATCTAATTAATTGTTTTAGCACCAATTGTTGAAAAGATATTTTTTTTTCTGATTAAGTGGCCTTGGAACTTTGTTAAAAATCAATTTAACATATATGTGTGGGTCTGTTTCTGGACTCTATTCTCATCTGTTGATCTATGTGTCTATCTGTCTTGATTGCTGTAGCTTTATAATACGTCTAGATATCAAATTGTGTAAATATTCTTTGTTCTTCTTTTAAAAATTTTTACAAGTCCTTTGCATTTCTGAATAGTAAATTTTAGAATTAGCATGTCAGTTTCTAAAAAAAGTCTGTTAGATTATTCTAATTCATATAATTTACAAGAATCTTATAACCACATATTTCTATTGTCTTCTGTGCTGATTTTGTCATACAGTTTACTTCTACATATATAATGAACTCACAATACATTTTACTATTTTTCCTTAAACAATTATCTTTCAAGCTGATTTAGAAAAATGTCTTTTACATCTACATATATATTTACTATTTCTAGTGTTCTCTATTCCTTTGCTTAGATACAGATTTCCTTTTGGTATTATTTTCCTTTTGCCTGAAGAACTTCGTCGTTTTGTTTAGTGCTAATCTGCTAGCCATGTATTATTTTATGTTTTGTATGTATGAAAACATTATTTTGCCTTTGGTTTTGAAGGATATTTTATCTGGGTATAGGATTCCAGGTTGACAGTTGTTTAATTTCAGTACCTTAAAGTTGTTGCTCCATTGTGTTCTTGCTTGCATGGTTTCTAAGTCTGTAGTCATTCTTATTTTTTCCCTCTATAATTGATGTACATTTATTCCCCTCTGGATGCTTTTAAGATTTTCTCTTTTTCACTGTTTTGAAGTAGTTTGTTTATAATGTGCATAGGTATCATTTTCGTCGTTTTCCCTGAACTTGGGATTTGTTGAGATTCTGTAACCAAACCAAGTGAGAGTTCCTGCCTAACTGTGTGCAGTGGGTCAGGGAGAACTGACTTTGCAGTGAAGAAAGATAAACTACTTTATTTGGAATGGAGCCACCTAGGAGAATGGCAAGCTAGTTCTCAAAGTCCTAACTCCCCAGTGGCCAGCCTACAGTTAAGAGTTTTTATAAAGTGAAATCATGAGTAATGGGTTTAGGTTCATGGGCTTTGTTGATTGGTCAATGACTAGGTAAGCAGTTCATATTCAATTTCTGGTCAGTGATTTCACTGCTAGCATTACCTTATCTGGCTTCAGCAAGATAGTGGTGGGATGGTCTTCTGATATACAACTTGTGAGCAGTAAAACCTCTTAACAATGTGTCAAATGCCTTGTTACTTTGGCTTGTGAGCTCATTTTTCTCTTATGGTATTTGCTACTCAGTCAAATGAAGCAAATAGAAGAAGGCCATCCCCAATGAACTAAAAGGTGGATACAGATGAGCCCAAGAATGGAGAACCCTCGGTACCTAGAAACCATGGGCAATAACTCTTCATACTATAAAATAACTCTTCCACTTAGTGCAGCGGTTCTCAACCTGTGGGTCGCGACCCCTTTGGGGGTCGAACGACCCTTTCACAGGGGTCACCTAAGACCATTGGAAAACATATATAATTACATGTTGTTTTTGTGATTAATCACTATGCTTTAATTATGTTCAATTTGTAACAATGGAAATAGATATTTACATTACGATTCATAACAGTAGCAAAATGACAGTTATGAAGTAGCAACGAAAATAATTTTATGGTTGGGGGTCACCACAACATGAGGGACTGTATTAAAGGGTTGCAGCATTAGGAAGGTTGAGAATCACTGACTTAGTGTTTTACCTTTTGCCCCCCCACCCTCCTTTTTCTGGTCCCCTAGGACAGTGGTCGGCAAAATGCGGCCCCTTGGGTGTGGCTCTTCCACAAAATACCACGTGCGGGCGCACACGTACAGTGCGATTGAAACTTCGTGGCCACACTCAAGGGGCCAAACAGCCGCATGTGGCTCACGAGCCGCAGTTTGCTGACCACTGCCCTAGGAAAAGCAATACTAGGAGGACAGTGGTTCTCAAACTTCAGTATTCATCAGAATCACAGGGAGGACTTTTTAAAGCATAGATACTGAGCTTGGCTCCCAGAATTTCTGATTTAGCAGGCCAGGGTGTGGGCACAAATATTTGTTTTCTAACAAGTTGCTGATGCTGTTGGTCCTGGGATAGCACTTTGAGAACCAATGTTATAGGAGAATGAAGATCAGAATGGCAGGGTTCCCTTTTTGGTTGTTTTTGGAAATCATCACCCAAGGATATTTTTTCCATTGCTTTTATTAGAGAGAGTGGAAGTGAGAGAGGAAGGGGGAAGGAAAGAGAGAAACACTGATGTGAGAGAGACACATCGATTGGTTGTCTCCCACACATGCCCCCACTTGGCCTGGGATCTAACCCACAACCTAGATACTCACCCTAGACAAGGAATTGAACCCAAGACCATTCAGTGCACAGGCAGACGCTCCAACCACTGAGCAGCACTGGACAGGGTAGGGTTCCTCTTTTATTCTATCCCCCAATGGCCAGGCCTAGAAGCTTCCTGCTTGAAGTCAAATCTACCTGTTCCTTCGCCACCCCATCCCAACCAATGCAACATCATTTCAAAATTATATTCCTTCCTACCTAGAATTTCATTTCTCTCCCCCCCATTCCTGCTCTTCCCTCCCCTCCCTATTGTCTTCATTATTTTCCTCTACTTACTCAGGGTTCATTTTAGGGCAGGAAAGCCAGCAGCCAATATAGTTAAGCTTCTTGGGAGAATGAGAACCACATATTAAACTTCTAACTGATCATCTTACTGAATTCTAAATTTCCAATTTTTATTTTCAGTGAAATCTTTTGCTTCTTTCAGGTATATAAATATATTATTTTAAAAACAATGTAATTTTGCTTTTCTCCTTTCCCATAATTATGTCTTTAAACAGTGTTTAATTGTATATGTATATAAGTGCTAAATAATGGAGTTAATAACAGAGATTATTATTTATTTTTATTCTTAACTTTCATGTGAATATTTCTGGAGATTCACTATTAACCCAGAAGTTGGTCAATAACTATTAGTTGAATTGAACTCACCTTGTTTAGAAGATAATTTTTAGGAAAGACTTCAAAGAGCAGTTAACTTTTGATATTATTGATTAAAAAAAAGAATATAAGGCAAGTTCTTTCCTCTGAGAAGAGTGAACTACTTAGAGAACTAGAAGGTAGAGAGACCTGATTTAACTGTAACTTTCTTTTTCATAATCAACACCTGCAATTTCAAACGGAATCTCTTTTGCCTTCATGAATTTGTTATGATTCATACTTAGTTTCTGAATGGTTTCCAAACCCTTTACAAAATCAACTAAATAATGGCTCTGCCATGAGTTAAGCTAAATATTACAGAAAATCATTTAAGCCACATATAGTTTGAATCTCACAGAAATTTACTATTGAGATTTTTACCCTTTAATTATTGGAAATGATTTAGATTTAAAGGAAATGAATCACATGTTCTTGATAACCTATGTTTATTTTTTCTTATATATTAGCCTTTCTTTCTACTTTACCTATTTCTTTTATTATTTTTCCTTTAGTCATATTACATAGGAGAGGAAGGGGAAAAACAAAGAATAGGTATTGGTCACCTCTATTGCACTATACACTGCTGGGCAGTTCACAGCAACCCATGAAGGACATATTTTTGTTATCTTCATTTTCTCAGCTGTGCAGAGGTGTTAGGTTACTTACTCATGGGCACATAATTTAGTTATGGTGAAACTAGAATTCCAATGTAGATGCATTGAAGTCCAAAGGCTATAGCCTTTCTTCTGTACATAGAAAGGATTTGCTTTCAGAATGAAATACATTTGATGTTCTATGTATTTATGACATACTAAAGGCCCGGTGCATGGATTTGTGCACTGCTGGGGTCCCTTGGTGTGGCCTGTGGCAATCGGGTAAAACAGGCAGTCCAATGCCATCTGTTGCTTCTGCTCATCCTGTCCCCACTGCACCTGCTTCCGCTGCCCTGCTGAAGTCTCACGCTGTGGTGGTCAGCCATGAGCCCTGCATTCGGTGTCCGTTGGTCAGCTGAGCAGCGCTCCCACTGAGGGAGTGCACTGACCACCAGGGTGCAGCTCCTGCAGTGAACATCTGCCCCCTGGTGGTCAGTGCGCATCAAAGCGACTGGTTGACTAGTCATTTGGTCATTCAGTTGACCGGTTGCTTAGGCTTTTATATATATAGACTAGAGGCCCAGTGCACAAAATTCATGCACTCGTGGGGAGGGGGGGCTCCCTCAGCCTGGCCTATGTCCTCTCACAGTTCGGGAGCCCCGTGATCGATTCCCCTGCAGAGGGAAGTCCTGCCCACCCACCGCAGCACCGCTGGCCAGGTAGCCTGGGCATCCCTCTGCAGGGTAATCGATCTCGGGGCTCCACAATGAATTGCCCAAAGAGGTAGGCCCTGCCCACCCAGCCACAGCTTTGCGATGGATCGCCCCCACAGAAGGAGGCCCAGGCTACCCCTTGCAGTGTCACCATGGGGTAGCCTGGGCCTCCCTCTTTGGGGTGATCGTGGAGCCCTCCTGATTGATCGCCCCGCCGGCTGGTGGCCTGGGCCTCCCTCTGTGGGGCAATTATGGGGCGATGACCGGGCCCCTGACCAATCGCATCACACCCGCTATGGATGGCCTGGAGCCAGTGGGCGTCATAGCGTGGTAGTCCAGACGGTCGTTCCGCTGTTCAGCCATTTGGTCGATTTGCATATTATGCTTTTATTATTATAGATTCTTGCCCTTATCTCTGCAGGTCTAGCAACTATTAGCAAGCTGAACACATAAGTATCCCTTGGGTAGTTTGATAAAAATGCTTATTGCAGGGTTTTACCACCAGAGGCTCTTGATTCAGTTAGTCACTTGTGGTGCCTCAGGATAGGCATTTCTAAGAAGTTCCTTGGGTGATGCTGATGCTCAGCTAGCTTTGGAAATGAAAAATGTGTACCCATGTTTCCCAGTGGTAGAAATTATGTTGCGAATACAAACTCATCAGTGCCTCACAGCATTATTTCTGTCCCTGGAAATATTAATATAAACATAAACATGAATGTAAATATACATGTAAATGTAAATATAAATGATTACTACAATCAAATTAATATTTTCTCCTCATATAGTTACCATCTTCATTTTTTTATGAGAGCACCCGAAATTTACTTTCTTAGCATATTTTCAGTATTTAATACAGTATTATTAATTCTAGTCATCATAGTGCACATTAGATCTCATCCTACAGAACTACAACTTTGTACTCTTTGAACAACATCTCCTATTTCTTTCACTTTCCTGCCCATTCTATTCTCTGCTTCTGTGTATATGACTTATTTTTTCTTTTCAGATTTCACATATAAATTTCCTGCCCATTCTATTCTCTGCTTCTGTGTATATGATTTTTTTTTTTCTTTTCAGATTTCACATATAAATGAGATGATGCAGTTTTTTTTTGTGTTTCTATGTCTGGCTTATTTCACTTAGCATATTCTTCAGGTCCATCCATGTTGTTTTAAATGACAGGATCTCCTTATTTTTAAAGGTTGAATAATATTCCATTGGATTTATATGCCATATTTTCTTTATCCATCATCAATGTACACTTAGGCTGTTTGCATACCTTGGTTATTGTGAATAACGCTGCAATGAACATGGAAGTAGAGATATCTGAATGTTTTCTTTATTTGTTTGCTTATTGACATTGTAAATATTAAAAGGAGTCAAGGATAATAAAACAGTAAAGTAATATGTCTGACCTGAGTTTGTATTCTTCCCATCAACTTAACTTAGGGGAAACTAACATGAAAATACCTCCATACTTTAATATATTCTCAGATGTGTCTTAAGTTTTTAGGTAATCTGGAGGTAATTGCAAATGGCTCTATAAAAAACATGAAGTTTATAATTGCTAATTTAGGTTTAACTTGATCAACTCAGTTTTTCCCCACTTGTGTATTCTACAAATAATTCATGTCACAATGAGTTAGACACTCTACTGGGTACATAGGGTGCAACCGAAAAGAGAACAGTTTTTGCCTTTGTTGCTTTCTAATGGCACAGAGACAGACAAATGAGATGAATGCTACCATAAGATAACTAGAGGATGCTAGGAGAACACTTAGGAAAAAAACCCAACAAAAAGACATTTCAGAAGTCTCTGAAAGACTATTATTATGTTGTATCACCATCAAAGAGAAGATAAAGAAGATATGGGATAAAGTGAGTATTTGTGACAGTGTTTGTGTGTAAGTTTTTGAATAATGTCCTGTGATTTAATTTCTCTCTGGTGTGGTAGGAATCTTTGACATGACTTTTGTGTACTATTTTTTAGTTGCTTGTAATCTAGTTTCATTATTGTTCTTCTTTGTGTAGAGATAAAGCAAATAGATAAAATTTGCACTACCCACCCCCACTCCTCATTTTCCCATAATCATTCTTAGGGGTTGGCAGGTTGGGACTAGAATTCTTATTCCCTGAGTCTCAGATTTGGGGCAGTGATCAATGACTTAGAATGAAGTGTTTGGGGCCCCTTTGTTATGTAAATATTTGTTATTGTTTATTTTATGATATGTTTTCTTTTATTTCCCACCTGATGACTATCTACACATCAAAGCAAGATTGGATGGCTTATCTTTTCAATATTTGAAGATAGTTATGCTTAATGTGATGTTTTCCAAGCATTGCAAATACCCTTCCTTTTGTTTCCAAGTATTGCAAATGTCCTTTTGTAACACAAAACTCTCATAATAACCATTGAAATGCCTTTTTTCCTAACTTTTTTGTTGAAAGTTTGAGTTCTGCTATTGTCTCAGTCTTTTTTAATGCCCTGAGGATTTCCCTTTATAATGAAAAAGAAAAAAAAAGAGCACTTAACAAGAATGGGATTGTTTTCTATGAATAGATAGAGCAAAATAATAAGGTCAATGTTAAGATTATTATTCTTGCCAATATACTTTCAGGTATATTTTGTAGACTAAATGGAGGGTGAAGGATAAGGAACGGCTGGAAGGCATAAGCACAGAAATTCTGTGGCTCAGCATACTTCAAACCCAACTAGGGCAGGATTTTCAACAAAAAAGATCTGATAATAATCTCTACATAAAGATCACCCACCAAAATGATACCAAAAGCTTTTGTATTAGATGAGAGTGGAGTTGTAACTGAAGAAAAACGAAAGCAAGTCTTTTCTCGGAAATGATCTTGTTATTTCTGCTCTTTGGAAGCCTATTCGAGTACCCAGATAAATCTTTTTCTTTTTATTGATAGCAATATCACTAAACATTTAAAGGGAACTTCTGTGAAGGATGTTTTTGTTGCATTATGAAAGGTAAAAACTCTCCTGGCAGTTTCTAGATGCTTCTAAAATAAAACATTTGAATACATACAAAATGTTTAGTTTTGTGTTAGTGTTGACTTTCAGGATACAATGACATATTTCTCAGTCCTTGTTCAAAGAGGAAACAACTCTTTGAAACTTTTGCCCCTCCATCCAATGAAAATTAATTTCAAAAAATTATTCAACCTCCAATCATGCTTTGTGTTTGAAAATTGATCAAATCAACTTGTCGGCTGGTTTAAATTTTCATATAGCTTTCTCTTCCACAGTCCAGCTTTTTAAAATACTGGGGCATTTTTCTGTGATGCTGCAACTATGAAATGTTCTACGAGAAGGATTTATCGATTATGGCGAGTTGTACAGGAAACACTAGTTTATGACTCTTTTCCAGTCTTCCCGAGACTTCCTTTTATCCATCCTCAGTTAATGGCATAATACTTTCTCAGCATGGACACTGCAGAGAGAGGTGGCTACGCTTTCAACCTCTCCTCTTGATTCATACTCTAAAGAGGAAAAGAAATGCTATACAGATAACTTGAATCTCAGAGTTTGTTTTGGTAGAGCAGAAGTTAACATTTGTCAGAGCAAAATGAAGAAGCACAGTGGAAGGCGAACACTGGGTGCTTGGAGTTAAGCGCCACTGCCCTCAGTCTAATGGGTAATAGAGTCATTAATTCTGCTGATTAACTTGGCCTTAGGGTTCATGGAAATGGCATCCACCTCCTTTTTTTTTAAGCTCAAACTGTGGAACGAGGGAACATAAAAAAACCCCCAGCTAATTAGAGAGAAATCAGGAGAAAAGAAGCATAGAGAAAAGAAAGACAGTTTGAGCATTAATGAGACTTGTTTGGGGAGAGAATGTGACAGGCTCTTCAAAAGCATTATTGTCAAATGTGTCACCATTTCATAGATGGCGAGAGCTACCTTTGAGCTTCATGCTGATAGTTAATGATTTGAAACTATAAAAAGATTGAAAAGGTAAAAGGGAAAATGTCAGACTCAACTGGATTTTAATGAGCTTTTTTTTTTTTTTTCTTTTCTTAAGGAAAACAGCCTGGAAAGTAGAGAAAATTCACATTCTTTTTATCTCCCATTCTCTGGATTTCCATTTCTTTCTTCGTGATACAGTTGGCAAAGGAACAGTAGGAGAGAGATGTCAAAAGTAAAGATCTGGGACTTTTCACTTTTCTGGGAAGATGGGTGGTAGTGAGGGCAGCACAGGGGTTTGAATGGCAGCAATAAGGAGAGATGGATGGAGGAGGCTGCAATAGTGCTTGTTTGTTTTTTGGGGACGTGCTGAGCAGAAGCCTTCTTCACACTGTGAGACGTAACAAAGAAATCCAAAGTGATTACGCAGGTTCATTTGTCAGTATCACTGCTCCAGCTATCGCTGTGTGCCACAATGAGATGACAAGGCATTTATTGCTGATGGCTGGTTATTAGTCGCATTATAGGAAACATTAGAGCAGACTAGGATACATAGACCAGGAGACAATAGCTTTCTGGGCTCCAAACTCAGCAGGGTAGCCTTGTCATTAAATTTGGTAGTGCCAATTTAATTTTTTTTTTAAAAGCAGAAAGAAACTTTGAAAATGAGTTCTGTAACACCATTTTTACCTTATTATAATAACTGTCAGAATTTCATGCTCTGGGCTCTCAGTTATATGTTAGTAGCTGAACATATAGAGAAGGCTCACATATTTTCAAAAGAATTGATGCTACTGGGAAAGTTGAAACCAAATTTCAATTATTTTCTAGATGATTTTTGTGTGGTTTGTGAAATATTAAATTCTGATTATGTATAGTACCTAGGAACAAATTATTAATCAGATACTGGGGTCAAACTAACTGCCTTACTAATGAATTTCTGATACATTCCTTTCTGAAATAAGGTGCCTCATTTGCTTATTTAAATGTGTAGCCCAGCTCATTGCAATGCAAAGAGGCTGCATATGGAAGAGGCATCAGAAGCCTTTTGTGTTCCTTGAGAGTTTATCATCCAACATTCACTGATGCAAATATCTCTGAACTCACTGTGTACATGTATTTGGGCTTGTTAAGTCCAAATGTATATTTTTGGGTCCACATAACTGGATTGTAAACAGAACATAGATGAAAATAACCATCTGAAGAAGATCTTAAGGGTATGAAGGATTATTTAAAATTTGGATTCTTCTGAAAAATATACTTTCTATTTTAGAGTTTCAGAACACATTAAACATTAATTCTCAGACCAACCTGATGTGGTATAAATTACTAAGATAATTCTGCTCTTGGGTAAATGGAGGCATGGAAGTTTAAATTTGACCAATCTTTTAGTCATTACCTGACAAGACTAGAAGCTTAGAATTATATTTCAGAACGTCTCTGATTTCTACTCACAGCATTAGGCACACAGTTTTATTAGTTTTAAATGACTTTTCTTCATGCTATTGTGGATAAATATTCTGCATTAGCAAACAAGGCAGACCTTTAGGCCTTTCCTTTGGCAGTTTTAAATGACTTTTCTTCATGCTATTGTGGATAAATTTTCTGCATTAGCAAACAAGGCAGAAGACCTTTAGGCCTTTCCTTTGGCGTTGGGCATGAAGGAAGTTCTACATGAAGCATGAAAGATATTTTTCCAAAGTTTATTGGAGAAAATGAGAGTTCGTTACAATTGAAAAGGATATTGTTTCTTGGGGATTGCCATTCCCCTGAGGGCTCAATTTAGGAATTTCCTTTTTGAAGAAGGCTTTCCTAATCTGTAAGAGCTGTGGTAAGTATCTCTGGTTTGTACTTTTCTGTCACTGTACTTAGCACATTTTATTGAAATTACTCATGGTACATGACTGTTCTTTTCTATTTGAGGATACAATACTAAGAAAAGAAATAAGTACACATATTTAAAATGGTTGATCTTGTCAGTAGAACTTTAAAGGACAAGGACGTCTTAAAGAAATCCAAATTAATACTTAAAATGGTTGATCTTGTCAGTAGAACTTTAAAGGACGTCTTAAAGAAATCCAAATTAATCTCAGTCTTTCTATCATATTTTCCTTGTTCTGTCTCTTTTAAAGCTACCACCAGTTTTCCCAGTTTCCTTCTGGTCTTATTAACAGAAAGTCTTAGAAACTCTGTGCATGCTCCCTGCACCCTCTCTCCTGTCAGTCATTGACTTTTAAGTAACATCTAAGTTATCAAACAAAATGCATGTTTATAAGGACAACATTTAGTCTTTCAGTAGTATCTTGTCTTTCACTGATGCAAATATCTTTCACGGCCTTGCTATAGAACACTGAGAATGTTTGCTGGGAAGAGAAAATACTTGATTTTGGAAGTGACCAAGATAGATTCCTATAAGGAAGGAAAAATGGAGGTCCACACATTGTCTCTTTTCTGAGTTGCTTTCATGGGGTTTTAAATAAGTCCCTGTAGGATGGCTTGGGTGGCATACATGAGATGCTGGGCAGTTTACAACCCCCTTCCTGTATATTTCCATTATATATTTTTTAACAGAAAACCTATGAACCAGGCAGGAAAGGGTCTTTAATTCCTATTGTGCAGAAAACTGAAGTACAGAGAGTGTCTTGTCCAAGGCCAGGCAGTCAGACAGCTGCTTGTGATGAGCGGTAGGGCTAATGTTCAACACCTGGTCTTCTTGCTCCAGTACTCCTTCTGCTTCTCCAATTTAGACACCAAGAGGAGCTCTTCAATTTGCCACAAATGTTCTAAATGTTATGGTATTATTATTATTGCCACATTTTATCCCACAAGCTCTTCAAAAATGGATACTACATAAAGGAATATCAAACCTCTCACTTTTTAATGGCTATTCCTAAAGGTAGACAAGTTCTCTTTCCTCAAGGTGTACGGATGTTAAATTGAAGAAATAAAGGCACATGCATAATATAGACCACACTGAGTTAAGAGGTGCTCAATGTGGTTGGATATAAACCTGTGTATAATTTTAATTCAGAGAGTATAAGAAAAAACAGTAGTAGAAAAAAGTAGTTATAAAGAATACCATCTTGACCATCCTAAGTAAAATAATGTCTTAAGGACACAGAGGCTAAATAAATCGCCCATGTACCTGTGAGAGTATGAGTATGTTGTGTGTGTTTGTGGGTATATAAGATTTGACAAATTTTTGCCAGTGGTGCTAAATAGGAGAGTTATTGAGCAATCACAGCGAGGGTTCCAGGGTTCTACAGATGGAATCTGTGCAGGTGCAGCTTTCTGGTTGCTGGCCAGCATTATTTTGCAATACTGTTGGCAGTAACCACTTTTAAATAGAAACATGATTGCACTTTATTTTAATATTTCTTCTTTCTATTTTTCCCCCTACTGTAAATCAACCACGCTCTGAGCATAAAGTCCTTGCCAAGGTTTTTTGTAACAGATGAAGCCCACGGGGCTGAGCCTCTTTTCAGTGCTTGGAGACACAGAGTCAGTTTACTGAAGTTGGTATAGCACACATGACTGAGGGGAAAATATTAAGCACACAGAGCAACATTTTCTTAGGCTTTTGAGACATTTGGAGATGAACTGTTTTACTACTCTCAAGACCATGAAAGGTAGCAGGCATATGTCAGTTATGTGACCAAATTAAGAGCAACTCCTTCTTCTGGTATGCTCTCCTACCCTGTGGGTCCTGGGAGATTCTACAATAAATGAGTCACTGGGAATCAAACAGATGTCTCTTCAGAATAGTAATGCAAGTCGTTTACACTTAGGTAGCACTTACTCTGCACCAGGCACTATGAGGAAGGTACTATTCTTAATATATGTATACTAGAGGCCTGTTGCATGAAAAGATTTGTGCAATAGGCCTTCCCTTCCCCTGGCTGCCAGCACCAGTTTTACTCCGGCAGCCGGGACCCAGGCCTTCGCTCCCACTGGAGCTAGTTTTCCTCCAGCACCCGGGACCCAGGCCTTCACTCCCGCTGGAGCTGCCTTCAGTCTTCACTGCTCCAGCTGGAGCTGCCTTCAAGCCTTCACTGCCCTGGCCGGAGCTGCCTTCAGTCTTCGCTCTGCTGCTTCACGCCTATGTATGCAAATTAACCTCCATCTTTGTTGGCGGTTACTTTGCATATCTGGCTGATTAGCCAATGGGAGGCATAGCGAAGGTACGGTCAATTACCATGTTTGTCTATTATTAGATAGGATATAAATTGATTTCAGAGAGGAAGGAAGAGGGAGAGATAGAAACATCAATGATGAGAGAGAATCATTGATTGGCTGCCTCCTGCACACCCCCCACTGGGGATTGAGTCTGCAACCCAGGCATGTGCCCTTAACCAGAATGAACTCAGGACCCTTCACTCCACAGGCCAACACTCTATCCACCAAGCCAAATCAGCTAGGGTGGAGGGTACTATTCTTTTTTTATATATATATATTTTATTGATTTTTTACAGAGAGGAAGGAATCTAACCTGGGACCTTTCAGTCCACAGGCCGACGCTCTATCCACTGAGCCAAACCGGTTAGGGCAGAAGGTACTATTCTTATGCGATGTTACAAATGGTGAAACTGAGACTCTAAGCATTTAAGTAACTTGCCCACTGTCATCTCTATATATAAAAATCCAGTGACCATAATGCTGTAATGACTGGAATGACTGGTGGCTATAATGCCTATTGATTGGGGGGTGGGGCCGGCAGCCAAACTCCCACAGCCCCTCCCCCCAGCTGCCCGTCCACCCCAATAGAGGACGGGGCCACCAGCCAACCTCCTGCAGCCCCTTCCCCGGGCAAGCACCACCCCAGATCAGCCCTCCCACCCCGATCAGGGGCAGGGCTGGCTGGCCAACCACCCATGGCCGCCCCTCCTCACAGCCAGCTCTGCCCCTGATCACCCCCCCCCACACACACACACACCAATGGGGATAGGGCTGGCTGGCCAACCTCCCATAGCCCCTCCTCACAGCTGGCTCCACCTCCAATCACACTCCCCACCCTGATCAGGCTGGGCTGGCCGGCCAACCTCCCACCATCTCCTCCTCCTGAAAGGCCCAGCCCCAATCTGCCTCAACTGGGGCCAGGCCAGCCGGACCCCACCCATGCACGAATTCATGCACAGGGCCTCTAGTATAGATAATAAGTGGGGGAGTCAGGATTTAAAGACAGAGAATCTAACATCAGAGTTCAGTCTGTTCTTAACCACTTGGCTGTACAACATTTAGAAAACCACTCCATTTAGAAAATTTGAGGCTATCTCATTCATGTTAAGCCAAGACCAGCTTCTTCACTCTCTTCATGTACTTATTTGGGTGAATATCTGTTTCCCCAACTGGACATTGAACTTCTTAAGGGTAAGGGATTGGCTTTAAATCTCTATATCTGTCCTTGCTATCTAGAACTTGACTTTTCCATAATAAGTATTTCACAAGGATTTAAAAAGTTAATGCACCAAAATGTTTGATAATGGTACAGAAGGCCAAAATTATTAAGAGATTTGTTTTAAAGATTTAAAATGCAATACATCCAGGATAAAGAGAATTATCCACTGTGTCAATTGGTAATATATTTCCCAACAGGACCAGGGCTCATGTAAAGTTTCTTGCCTGGTTTTAAACAGTCCTAATCAAATTCTCTATTCTGTTTAACACAAATACAAGCAAATGATTTTTTATGTAAGAGGAAACATCCTTAGTAGTTTTCCTTGATGTTGGATGACACAATCCTTATTTTGGAAATAATTCCTGTCTTCAGCTAGTTCCCTGAGAGCTTGGCTTTGCTTGATAAATACATCTTCACTTAGTTCTTTGGGATACTCATTATAAGCCAAATGACCCGTAACTGATACTACAGCTTTCAAAACAGCTAGTTCTTGCTCCTGACATGATTTTCCTACCAATCAAATTGGACAGTCCTATAAAGAGGTCATCAGGTCTGCCTTTTGCTTGTAAGCTATTTGAGATGCCAAATCTCTATTAGAACCAGTTGCTTTCATTTTGTGTAAAGTTTTATAATTGTAAAAATACTCACCCAAAAGTATAGGTTAAAAAGGTAAAGTTTTTTTTAATAACGAAGAAGTCAAAGCAATGAATTGCGAGATAAGAGTTAGTAATTTTAGTCCCACATTCTTCAGTGATTAGCTACGTGATAGCTGAATGACCCTGAGGTAATCAAATGGGCCAAATTTCCTTATTAATAACACCAGAGAGTGAAATTAGGCAATTTTCTTTTTAAATCTAATCTTTAGATTATGAGAATGCCCTCTTCCCTACAACCTCATCGCCACTATTCCATCAAAGATCTTGACATGAATAAAACAGTAACAGAAAATGCAAACTTGAATTTCTTTTTTGTAACTGAAGAATGAAAGTCTTGCAGTTGAACAGTTTGTTGAAATGTTCATGAAAAAAGGATTGATTTCAAATGTGCAAATTTATATTTTGGATTTTACATTTTAGTGCAACATAAGTTGACTTCAGAATTAGAAGTTATTAGAGATTCCTTCTCTACTGGGGACTTTTTGAATGATCTCAAGAATGCTTGCACGCTTATGATCACCAAAGATTCCTCTAACTCTGTGTTTCTTTGAAGCAGTATTAATATCACTCTTAGTCCACCAGCTAGCTATATACCTTTGTTACTGGAGGAGGCCTGGGACCCAGGAGGGTCTGCCCAGCACAGTCTGGAAATAGGATTCTTCTGTGGTGTCACAGGAAAGGAGTTTCAGAAACACACGCGTACGGGTATTTTAAGCGATAGTGGCAAGTTTTATTAGAATGAAAAGAGATAGTTCACCCTGGGAGAGGCAGTCAGAGTGGGAAGGTTGTAGTAGTGGCAGCTTCGAGGTCCTTGCTAAGCCTTCATATATTTTCTTGGGTTTGAAAAGAGCAGGCTTTCTTTCAAAATAGCCAAATCTCTTCCCTGGCTCTTCCTGGGGCTGTGCTTAGGCCTCCCCCTATTCAATCATTTCCTGGATCTTCTGGGGTTTCCTGCCCTTATCTTATCTGATCCTTCCCTCAGATTTTCCCAGGCAAGTCTTCTCCTCCTTTGTGGTCCCCATCTTGGCTTCTATTAAGCATGCCTCATAGTTCTGCTTCCGTATTTGGGTTCTATGGCCCATGCACTCAGTGAAAGGAATTTTCCTTCATGTTTTCTACCTCATCATGCCAATCCAGTGGAATGGTGCCAGTTGCTCCCTGAGGTGACTGAAAAATGACTTTCCTGCCTAGTTGTATGCCGGAGTGACTGTGAAACTGTCCTTTCCTAGTTAATCTGGCTTAATCAGATGTCTGGCTCCTTTCTCTTTTGTTAATATCTAAGTGCCTAGTGTAACACCTTCAGATGTTTGTTCTTCACATCCTTGCCGCTCAAAAGGTGACTTTAGAACAGCAGCATCAGTATCACCTGGGACCATGTTAGACCTGCAAACCTACTGAATCAGACACTAAAGGTTAACAAGATCCACAGGTGATTTGCATGCACATGAGTGATTGAGATATATCACTCTAAATGGCTGATATTATTGAAAGTTCCCCTATCTTAAAATCTGCGTGTTCTGTTTAATGTGGTGCTATCTGTATCAAAATTTATTGGTATACTAGAAACTCAGATCCTGCACTTAATTTCTCCACTAAAACAGGGTGTATGTGTGGTAGGGGAGAAGGGGTATAGTATTATTTTCGACACATTAGGATGCTAGTTTTTCAGGTTGGCACTGGCCCACAGCAAAAGTCAGGCTTTGATTCTTTAGGAGTTAATCCACTCAGGTTGCACATAGAGAGGCATATGGAAGAAGGTGGAATTGTGGAGGCAAGCTGTGGGTGTGAGCTGCAAATCCAGTGCTCCCAGCTAAGATTAGAGCTGAAGACCATTTAAAATTTATGTGGCAATTAAAAGCCTTTATCACCCCTCCCCATGTCATAAAAGGTTTGATTGTTTATCAGCAAACCTTGTGGGACATTATTACATTTCCTCTCTTGTGATCCATAGAGTGCATTCTGACTTTTTCTCTTTTAACATCAGTTTGTCAGTATTGCTTGGTGCTCCTGAGCCCTGAACTTGTCTGGTGTTTATTTTTTCTTTTTCACTCCTTATCTTCCTCTACTCCTAAGACCTGTTTTCTCTTAAATTACATCATGCTAAATGATTCATAAGGGCTGAGAGTCTCTTTCCTCTGAAATATTTGGATTTTAGCAACAACAACAAATTTCATCGTTCTCCAAGTAATTGTCTCTACTGGGGTCCTTCAGACATCAATCCAGGTGAGTGGAAGAGATACTATGAAAAGAGGAGTGCAGCAGCAGCCTGCTCCAAATGTCTCTAAAACCCTTTGATGTTACCCTTTATATGTAGTCTATGGGTCAGATCTATCCATACAGAGGATGGAAAGCTTGATTCAAGAAAGTTACACTGGAAAGTCTTAGAAGTATAAGGAATGTTATGTTTTTTGTTTTTTTAAAAAATATATTTTATTGATTTTTTACAGAGAGGAAGGGAGAGGGACAGAGAGTCAGAAACATCGATGAGAGAGAAACAACGATCAGCTGCAGGGAAGAGCAGTTGGGGGGGACCAGGCCTGCAGGGGAGGACAGTTGAGGGGGGACCAGGCCTGCAGGGGAGGGCAGTTAGGGGCAATCAGGCCGGCAGGGGAGTAGTTAGGTATTGATCAGGCTGGCAGGGGAGTGGTTAGGGGGTGATCAGGCTGGCAGGCAGAAGCGGATAGGGGCAATCAAGCAGGCAAGCGGTTGGGAGCCAGCAGTCCAGGATCGTGAGAAGGATGTCCGACTGCCTGGGATCGGGCCTAAATGGGCAGCCGGACATCCCTTGAGGGGTCCCAGATTGGAGAGGGTGCAGGCTGGGCTGAGGGACACCCCCCACCCCTGTGCATGAATTTTGTGCACCGGGCCTCTAGTAGTCATATAAGTATTGAACACTTTTTAAATAAACAGAAAAAAAAAAGATCTACATTTCCTATTCACATATTTGAGTTTCCACTTTTATTTATTTATTTATTTATTTATTTATTTAGTTAGTTTTGTAATTCCATGTGAGTTGGGAGCTATGGAGTATGTGACATTTGGTGCAAAGTTCTGTGACAAGCCATGATGGTTAATTTTATGTGTCAACTTGACTGGGCCACAGAGTGTGTGTGTCTGTGAGCATTTTCTGCATATGGTTGACATTTGAACTGGCAGACTGAGTAAAGCCAATCAAACTCTGTAATGTGGGTCTCCCCATCCAGTCAATCGAAGATCTACTACCTGACTGCTTTGTGCTGGGACATCAGTCTTTTCCTGACTTCATATTCAAACTGAAAACTGAAACTTGAGCTCTTTTTGGGTTTCAGGCCTAATGACTTTTGGACTGGAACTACATTACCAGCTTTCTTGAATCACCATCTTGCCAACTACATATCTTGTGGCTTCTCAGTCTCCATAATCACATGAGCCGATATATATATAGTCTCCTGTTGATTCTGTTTATTTTAGAACCCTTGCCAGTACATCAAACACATCAATAAAAAATCAAACACATCCCTTTCTCTTTTATTTCATTTTTACTGAGAAGCAGTTGACATATATCTCTGCATAAGTTTAAACAATTGACATATAACTCTGCATGTACATGATGGTTTGACTTACATACAGTGTGGAATGATTACCACAGTAGGTTTAGTTAATATCCATCATCTCATATAGGTACAATAAAAAGAAAAACAAAATTTCTCCTTGTGATAAGAACTCTTAGGATCCACTTTCTTTTTTGTTTTTTTATCCTCACCCAAGGATATTTTTCCATTGATTTTTAGAGAAAGTGGAAAAGAGAGGGAAAGACAGAGAGAAATATTGATATGAGAGAAACACATACATTGGTTATTCCTGCACCAGCCCTGACCAAGGTCTGGGCTGGGGAGGAGCCTGCAACTGAGGTACGTGTCCTTGACTGGAATTGAACCCGGGAACCTTCAGTCCACAGGCCGACGCTCTATCCACTGAACCAAACCAGCTAGGGCAGGATCTACTTTCTTATAAACTTACATGTATATCATATAACATTAACTATAGTCATGTTGTACATACATTCCTAGTACTTTTCTATCTTATAACTGGAAATATGTTTTGACCTCCAATTTCCCCTCCCCTACTCCCTGCCTGTAGTAACCACAAATCTGATCTCTTTTTCTATGAGTTTTGTGGGGGTTTTTTTTGTTTGTTTTTAATACATCTGTTTCCATGAGAAGTATCGGTGGTTGGAAGCTGTTATTTAAGATAGGCTAGATGAATTTTAAAGGTTTTGTTTAATGAATCCTATAATTATGCCATTTAATAAGTCAGCCTGAAGAATAGTACAATATCAATAATAATTGGACACACTTCAATCAGTACATTGGACAAAAAACTCTTCATAGGGATATTTTTGTTAGAGTTATGGCAAGTCTGAAAATGGAAGACAGTATTTCCATTGTTTTCTGAGCTTCAAAAGGAAGGAAGGTATTAAATGCCAACTGCCAGGCCCCAGAGGAATAGTCATTGTTGACTAACTGATTGCAGGGCCAACTCTTCTCTGAGTCATGAAAGATGATTTCATATGCCTCTGAGTGTGACTATGACAGAGTTTATCTATAAAGAATACAGGAAAGAAAGTGTGTTTTCTTATGGCCGGGAGGTTGATTTTTCTAATGAACATAGGCCCTTTTCTCTCAGAATCTTCAAACCCATTATAATATGTATTTTTTTAATTGAGTGAAATTCACATAGTAAAATATTAACCATTTTAAAATAAACAATTCAGTGGCATTTGGTGAATTTACAATGTTGTACAGCCATCAACTCTATCTAGTTCCAAACATTTTCATCAGCCCCAAAGAAAACCCTGTACTCCTAAAATAATTGCTCCTGGGTCCTTCCTCTCTCCCAATTTCTAGAAACTCTATGGATTTATCTGTTCTAATATGGTTTTTAAATACTACTTTTTTTTTTACAAGGGAAAGTTTACATAATAGAATGCAAGTAATATAATTGAAGGAATAAATTCAGCTCATGTATTGTTTGACATTTGTTGCACATACTTGTAGAATTCTTGGATAAAAGACTAACTGCATATGTGAGTCCAGCATTCTTCACACTATAGCAAGATGTGAGCTTGTGAGAATTTCATAACAACCCATGCCAAGACAGGTAGGCTTTAGTTGGAGCAACGTGCCACACCCTCCGAAGGTGAAAACACAGAGAGCAGTGCCCTATGGCTCCCTCCTCGGCCACACTTTGGCTCCAGACGAGTTGGCCCTTTGCACACAACTTCAGCATGGACTCTCGCTGCTTCCCAGCCAAATGGCTTTAGATTAGTACAGAACTGAGCAAGTTGGTAGGTTCTGTGTGAGGACAGCTTTCTATTTCTGACAGACTTTCCCCATAGCCTTTTTTCTCCTTAGCCATCAGCTACTATAGTTGAGCTTTTGGTCAACTATATCTGTGTTTCTTTTTCCTCAGTTTTAAATTCTAGTCAAACAATCAGCAATATTTTTCCCCCAAGGATATCTTTTCCCACTGACTTTTAGAGAGAGTAGGAGGGAGAGAGAAGTGAGAGAGAGAGAGAAACATTGATGTGAGGGAAACACATTGATTGGTTGCCTCCCACACATGCCCCAGCTGGGGGCAAGGATGAACCTGCAACTGAGGTATGTGCCCTTGACTGGGAATCGAACCCAGGACCTTTCAGTCCTCAGGTTGACTTTCTAACCTCTGAGCATAACTAACCAAGGCAAACAATCAGCAATTTGACTACAAGAAGCCAAAGGCCTTTGAATATATGTGGATGCTTGAATGTGACAAAGTTATCACTGTATTTTCCAAGCTGAAGTAGTTGGGAATAGCTGAGGGATGTCCTTTTCTTTGCCTCACTTCACACCCTAGACTTAGGGACAATTTGTGGTTAGGGGCAATTTTCATAGAACAAGAGGAAGAGGTTGTCAGGAAGTGGCAAGTGACCACTCTGGAAAATTGTTTCTTTTTTTTTTTTTTAATGTATTTTATTGATTTTCCACAGAGAGGAAGGGAGAGAGACAGAGAGTTAGAAACATCGATGAGAGAGAAACGTCGATCAGCTGCCTCCTGCACATCTCCCACTGGGGATGTGCCCGCAACCCAGGTACATGCCCTTGACCGGAATCGAACCTGGGACCTTTCAGTCCACAGGCTGACGCTCTATCCACTGAGCCAAACCGGTTTCGGCTGGAAAATTGTTTCTTAAGAATTAGGGAGGAGAGCAAGTGTTCTTCACAGATCTGTGGGATGGCTATTTAAGGAGATGACTTCGTAACTCTTGAGCCCCTCTACGTATATATGTACATAAAAATTCATCCATCTCACAGTGGGGGGAAGGAGCTCCTACCTTATAGGGCTGTGCACCCTGTATCTTAGGAGTGTGCTTTTCACATAGAAAATTTATGTCAGTGGATTCCTTACCAAATTACCAACTTCTCTCTTCCTTTCCCACACACAAAACTCTAAGAATTGGATTTGAAAACAGCTACAGGTATTTACAGTCAATTATTTAACCCGTTGAATCTCTCTCTCTCTCTCTCTCTCTCTCTCTCTCTCTCTCTCTCTCTCCTCTCCAGTTTCTATCTGGCTGTTTTAGTTCTGTTTTCTGCACAGAGTAAGGCACATGGTCCTTCCTCTTTGCCAGTCTTCCAGACATAGACAGATGGAAAGCATGTCTTCTAAGGGCTTCCACCAGTGCAGTCTAACCAGTGAGGATGAAAAGGATTACTTTCCTCACTGCTATTCTGGGAGGGCCATTCAGGTGAGCATAACTTTATATTAGTCACATCAGATGTTGACTCACTCTTATTGGAAAGTCAACTATAACTTTAAAAACTTTCTTTCATGAGCATGTATTGGTAATTACACACCTGGCTTTTTCCGTGGTGTTTTATAGTTCACAAAGCATTTTCATACATTCCATTTGATATCAACAGTAGTTTTGAGGCAAGAAGTGTGGGTGTTATTGTGTCTGTCTTACTGACAAGGAAACTAAGAGTCAGAGAACTTAAGTGAGTGGGTCAGTATCACCAACACATGTGTACTAAGAGAACACAGGATTTCTGAGCCTGCCATTTATTTTAAATCATAACTCCATCCTGAGGAAGTTTTGTTCAATTTAGGTCTCTCTAACTTGTGCTTGTGCGTTTGATTTTCTGGAACAAAATCTTATTAAGTTTTAATGACAATCTAAGAGGGTAACATCAAAGAAACAGGTCAATAATTTCCAGATTCCACCTTAAAATTAACTTGATGGAGAACAATATTTGTCCATCTCCTGTCTATTTCTTTTTAAAATTATTATTACCAGTCTTATTTCTTCAAGATTGCAAGATTACAACAAAGACAGTATCTATCCAAGAGTCCTTTCCCTTTCTTTTTTATTTTGAATCTGGGCACCTGAACTTATTTAAATAACTGCTGTTCTCATTTTTAATTTTCCTACTTTTGTGTTTTTATTTCTTCCCATCCAGGCTTTCCCTTTCATACCTGCATGTATCTTCTTCCCGCACAGTGCATAATTATAACACATAAGCACATTAAAATGTGACAATGTATGAGGTATGGTATGATAAAAACCATATGTACATAGGAAAAAGACACAGCTTTGAGGATTTCAGGGTAATTATAATAGAATTGCACATTTCGGTTATTAAGTGAAACATGAGAGAAGTTGGAGTGTTTTAAGTCTTATTTAAAAAAATAATTCACTTGATGTAATTTGGAAAAAAAATTGAACATGAAAAGTTATCTGGGAAGATAGATAACATGTTTAAAAGGTCTTTGTAGGAAAAATGTCTATCTGCTTATATTTGGAGATTGAAGATAGATCTTGGAGAACAAAAGTATATAGTTTCAGGCATTCGGATTTAAACTCCAGATTTTAAATTTGGGCAAAACTGAAGCCTTTGAAGTTTGTTTGCTTTGGCTCCAGAAATGTTCGGTTTCACAAAGTCTGCGGTGTTATTGTTATCTACCTCTAACGTTTGCATCCATTACAAAGAGAGGAGAGAAGAAATTTGTTATATTCTTACCCTGGCTGTCAAATAATTTAGGGACAAATGTAAATTCCTTGGAAAACAATGCTTTTGAGTTAAGGGAGGATATTTTGCAAATGTCCTTACCAAAACCTTGAGGACACTAAACTGTACATAGATAAATGTCTGCACACCAAGGGTCAGGACCTGTGGCTCCGTAAAACACCTTGACTAAGTTCCTATGTAGAATCTTGCATTCCTTGTAGAGTAACCTGGGTTGGTTTCTTGAACATTTTGTTTAATGTAGCGAATAAAAACCAGGCATATATCATGTGAAAATAGTTTTTTATTACACATACTTTATTACATATATGCTTAACAAGGTAGGTGTGGTTTGATTGACCAACTTAAACGTTTCACTTATTTCCTAGAGCAGTGATGGCGAACCTATGACACACGTGTCAGAGGTGACACGCGAACTCGTTTTTTTGGTTGATTTTTCTTTGTTAAATGGCATTTAAATATATAAAATAAATATCAAAAATATACTTTGTTTTACTATGGTTTCAAATATCAAAAAATTTCTATATGTGACACGGCACCAGAGTTAAGTGAGGGTTTTTCAAAATGCTGACACGCCGAGCTCAAAAGGTTCGCCATCACTGGCCTAGAGTAATCAGAGCAAATGCGGAGACAAGGCTTCAATCTGCCCCTTTTCATAGTTAAGGTGACTGCACTCCAACACTGTAATGGATTTAATTCTCTGAAGCATCTGTGTGGTGCATCTCTACTCAGATTTGGCATTTCTATTAAGAGAGGAAGTCAAAATGCAGTAAATTGAAAATAAATTGGTTATGATAGGAATGATAATAATGAAGAAAAAGAGGCCACACTCTGAGTTCTTATAAGAAATTGTTTTGAAAATTTTGGAGTTTGCCCATCATCCAAATCCTTGAAGGTTTGGGGGCTGTCTTTGCTACCCTTACCCCAGGTGAAGAGCCCAGCCTCTTAGGAGACAAGGGGAAATGGAGGATGGTGTTGAGGACGGCCCTGCAGCCAGCAAACAGCCGTTATAAGAGCATGCACTCTGAATTTTGCTTGAAGAATGTATATAATATGTATTTTTTCTTTCAGAATTGTTCCCCACCCCAGAAAAGTCAAAATGCCGCATTGATGTAAAGATAGAAGAAAACAGAGTCTAAATAAAACCATTGTCCATTCATCTTAGCTTTAGTCATCTGACTAGCACACCAGTCTCTGCTTCTTCATAATTCTGTTAATGACTCAAGTTTTCTCCAGCGCTCCTCTCTACTTCACCTCCTGCTTCTGGTTGCTATTGATTCCTTCCTTCACTGTATCCAAAAGAACTCTCTAATTTGGAGTGGAATCTGAGCAGGCATGCTTCAAATACTTCCCTATTTGTATCCCTCACTCAGTCCCATCCTTGCTCCAGATTTGAATTTACAGGGGTTCATAGATTGTTCTACAAGTCGTCTCTGCTCCCTCATCCCTTTATTGCAGCAACTCTACCACATTGTTTCTTTCAAACGACACTTGGAAGCCAGTTCGCTGGAGTGTGCAGTAAGTTGAATTGCCACTGCTTCCTGCTGTTCATGTGATAGATAGGACCATAAAATGGATGTGATGTGGTTATTAGGCTGTGATTCGGTTCATATGGAGCCATATTGATTGGTGTTGGTTCAGTGCTTGCTACACATTTTATCAATTGACCTTCTAGATTGTATCCTATCTTTGCTTCTTTTACCTCTAATTCTACTTTATATCCAGTTTTGTGGCTCCTAATTTTCCTTTGGTTGATTTCTCCTAGTATTTCTTTAGTTTTCTATTACCAGAAAGGCCTTAGAAAGGAAACCATATTTTCCCCTCACCACACTTATTTACTTATTTATTTATTTAGCTGGGTTGCCCTTCATGATTCTGCAATATTACTTCTGTCCTTTGAGTTTCCAAGTTCTAAAATATTTCTGACTGCACACAGAAGAACTTTTCCAGAAGTTATCAGTTCCTAAGACTGTCTGTCAGAGCTCAGCAGAGGGTGAGTTGGTTGCATCAATAGGTAGCTGACAAAAACTAGGTGAAGAATGAAAGAAAGAAGGGAGGAAGGAAAGGGAGAAAGGGAGAATAATTGCAAGTAGACCTTGCAGGTCTTCTACTTGCAAATATTCTCCCTAATTATTCTTTAAGTAATGCCATCTTTCCACTTTTCAAGTTCTTTCTTTCCTTTTATTTTTACTGCCTAGTGAATGTTCTGAAAAGTTCCTGTTCTTCAAATGTTTATCTAAAAATATTAGACAACTGAACAAAATGGATGTGAAAAGTAGGAACTTGGGAGGGGAGAAGAGGACATGAAGAGACAGGGGGTAGAGGATATAAAATGGAAACAGAGCAAATGTGGGAAAAATGTCAAGAGAAGTAGAAAGGACAAAGCTATTGAGAAGGTGGAGAAGAGAGACAGATGTGCTTCGTGTGCAGGAGGCTTGATGGATTTGTTTTATGAATGGATATTTATAGAAAGAAGATAATGGGTGAGAGTGAAGGTGAAGAGGAAAGGGGCTGGCAAAGTAAATGTTGAAAAACTTAGATTAACATATTTTTATAGATCATAAACCCATCAGGGAGAGTAAATGTTTAATATACTGCTGAGTACCTTGTCAAGTACCCTATAATTAATATTAATTACAGACATTATTTTTAAAAGTCACAGGAAAATCTGTGTACTTGAGCAATAGTGTTGTGACAATGAATCACCTTTGATCAGCGAGTTTCCAAGAGTTTGATTCTTATGTTTACTACTTTTATTTTCCATAGAAGCAGGAGTTAAGTTAAATTTGTGAACATTTGTTTCCTCAGATGCGAAGCAAACAATGCTTGACCATTTTGTTTGAAAGGACCTAAGATTTCTTATGGCCGTTTTTGTTTACCAAGAGCTAGGTTGGTTGTACAAAGTAATTGCCATCTGCATAGTTTTTACTGGTCCAAATGGCATAAATACATTTTTTGAAATCCCATATCTGCTTATATTAAACTAGAGGCCTGGTGCACAAAATTCATGCACTCAGAGTGTGGGTGGGGTCCCTCAGCTTGGCCTGTGCCCTCTCACAGTGCGGGAGCCCCATGATCGATCACCCCAAAGATGTAGGCCCCGCCCACCCACCTAGGGCTCCTCGATGGATTGCCCCAAAGAGGTAGGCGAGAGCCGGGGGTCCAGCCTCCACACCACACAAAGCCACGGAATCCCCAGTCTGCCGCCTGGAGCTGTGGACCCGCCTCCGCACCGTGCACACAGTGTCAAGCCCCTGTCCACCCAAGTGTGCGCGCGCTGCGCGCGCCTGCTGCACACGCAGCCTCCTGGTGATCACTCCTTGCAGTGTGAGGGCGTCATGGCATGAGGGCGTGATGATCACATAGGCTTTTATTAATTGGATTAATTTTTGAGTCAAAATTGCTGAGTACCAATCTCAACGAGTGGATTAGGGGTGCATGCCATGCAGCTAAAGTGAATTCTCTTTCTACAGAAGCATTTCTTTTTAAAACTGAGAGCAGTTCAGGAATGAGGAAATGTATCCTTTGTCACTGTCACATTACCACACAGATACAAAGCTGTTTTTATTTCAATGACCAGCCCAACTTCATGTGTGAAAACATATATACCTTTATATTTCTTCCTAGTGTCCCTGTGAAGAGGTTTAGAGAGAGCCCTTATTTTGTGAATTGAGAGACTTTTAACCTCCTGTCTCACTGGGTGGCAATGGTATTTTCTAGTGCTTTTGGGGAGTGGTGGTGGTGGTGGAGGGGAATCCTTGTGCTCTATAAGCCCTGCACACCTTCTCAGTACACTCATGTTTGGGGCAGTAGTAGTTTAAGGGCCGCCACATGGAACTTTGTTGACCTGGGCCCTTGACCAATCACCCATTTAGCACTGTCCTTTATTTCATGGGTGTGGAGGTAGATTCATTCTCTCTATCTCCTTCTTCCAATTAACACCTCATAAAAAGAAGGGCTGGCACAACTTTCTTCCTGTCTTCCTGTATTCCCCTGAATTTGCTTATAATTGCATTCAGTTATTGTACATTTTTGTCAACTTGAAGAACTTTTTTCATGCCTTTTGTATCATTCCCCTTCAGTATTGGCCATGATGACCTTAATGACTTTTTGCCCTTGAAACTACAGGCAAACAATCTCTCTTAATGTGTGGGAACATGGATGTTATATTGCTTTTTCTCCAGTTTATTGAGATGTAATTGACAGATAAGATTATTTCGTCAAAGTTGTACAACATAATGATAAGATATATGTGCATATTGCAACGGTTATTTTGTTCAACTTGACAATTTATTGTTAGGTTTGGTTTGTGGAGAGCTGAGGCTTAGCAAACAAAACAAAACACAATTAGTTTAGGGTCTCTGGGCTGTGCCTCCTCATGCAAAAACCCCCCTAGGAAGGACCGGATCATAGAATAGCTGCACCTTAGGAAGGTACCCATGGGTTTACAAAATGCTCAACGAGGCACTTCAGATTTATAAGAGTGTTTTCACTAATACGGGGTGGGGGTAATGAGGTGTAGGCTATCTAGTAGGCGTTGGAAGATATTTCATTAATGAGATCCACCAGGTTTTTCCTCCTTAAATAGCCACTCCATGTTCAACAACTACAGTCAACCCTATTAAATAACACATGGGGTGGCAGCTCAAAACTTATCTCCACTGTCTTTATTCAAACTTATCTGAGGACATACTAGCAAACCAACAGGCCTTCGGAAGGTCTTGCTTCACTCCCTTTAATCACAAGAAAGCAAATCTTGCTGGCAATTCTGGAATTAGACTGCCACATGGATTCTTCTTGCCTTATAACCAAAGTCCTCAGGTTCACGTGTGAGCAAAGGACTAAGAAATGTACAGATTAGGGTGTGCTGTGTTCGCAAATTGTTACTTTTTATTTCACCTACCTTTTCTCTTTGAGTGCTGCGGTGATTAAAATGGAATTTTTTCAGAGTTATCTATAGTAATAAAAGTGTAATATACTAATTAGACCAAGCAGCCGAACGACCTCCTGGACATCATTCCAGATGTCCTTCCGAATGAAGCCGCGGTGGTGGGGGCCGAGGCAGAGGCGGTTAGGGGCAATCAGGCAGGCAGGTGAGTGGTTAGGGGCTATGAGGCAGGCAGGCAAGCAGTTAGGAGCCAGTGGTCCCAGATTGTGAGAGGGATGTCCAACTGCCGGTAACTGGCAGTCGGACATCTTCCGAGGGGTACCAGATTGTGAGAGGGTGCAGGCTGGGCTGAGGGACCCCTCAGCCCCCCCCCTGCATGAATTTCGTGCACCGGACCTCTAGTATTGTGATAATGAGGGAATACTAGTGAAGGCCTGACTGTTGCTTGTTTTGCAATTGGTTCCCAAAACTAATAGAATCCTTGGATAAAAATAATCAAATACAAATAAAAGAGATTTATATTTTTCTTTATAGTATCAATATAACATTGCTATTATGCCTTTACTTCTAAAATATTGTTTATTTTTAAATAAGTGATAACATGATTACTAGTAAATGCATTTTTATTGCTGAGATAAATAATTTTTTTATGATGGGATGGGAGTACTTCTATGAGTTACTCTTACTCCAAATATGATATCACAATACTAAAATTATGGGTTGGAATCCCTACTAAGGAAGGTAGTAAAATTCTATGAAGAAAGAATACAGATAATGGGCTTTTGAATCCTTTCCAGATCTACACTCTGAGGCTCAGGCCAGAACCATCTTTTGTACATATAAGTTGATTCAATAATAGGATTCAGTACCTTTTTTTACAGTCCTTGTATTTTGATATTGTATCAGATATCCTGTTAGTAACTAGAAATGCTATTCAAGAGCTAATTTCACTCCATGCTGTGGCTCAAACATATTAATAAAGAGCATCTCAGTTGTTGAAAAAATGCAATGTTTCCCAGGAGTTGTGGTAGAGTTTCTTGGAATTTTCTTTAAGAAAAATGTAACAGTGCTTCTCACACTGTTTTTGTCTTTTAAACTTTAAAGTAATTATCAATGTAACATAAAATATTGTGATGGTTAATTTTATGTGTAATTTGTCCAGGCCATATTGACCAGATATTTGGTTAAACATTACTGCAAGAAGGTGTTTGTGGATGTGATTAACTTTTAAATTGGTGGACCTTGAGTGAAGCAGAATACCCTCCATAATGAGGGTGGGCCTCATGTAATCAGTTGATGGCCTTACTAGAACTAAAGTTGACCTCCCCTTGAGCAAAGAAGAGTTCTGCCAGCAGGTTGCCTTGGGTTTAGACTGTAGCTTTTCTCTGGGTCTCCAGACTGCTAACCTATCCTGCAGATTTTGGACTTGCACATCCATGATTGTGTGAGACAGTTTTGTCAACTCAGTCTCTTTCTGTGTGTCACACACTCGCGTGCGTGCACACACACACACACATTCTGTAGAGAGTCCTGACTAATACAGTGTTGTTAGAGATGAAAATGAACTTGAAGTCATCTAGTCTGTTGTTTTTTTAAAAAATATGTTATTATTGCTTTTAAAGAGAGAAAGGAACATCAATGAGAGAGAAATATTGATTGGCTGACCCTTCATGCTCCCTACAGGGGATAGAACCTGCAACCTAGCATGTGCTCTGGTGGAGAATCAAACCAGCAACCTCTTGGTGCATGGGATGATGCTCAACTAATTGAGCTGCACCAGCCAGGGCTCCATTGCTTTTTAATGAAGAAGAAAAGTGACATTCAGAGAAACAAATGGGCTTACTTAAATTACGCAGCTAAGTAATTGCACTTCCCACACATCATACTTATTGCATATGTAAATAAAGCAATGATAAAGAAGTACATTGTAACAGATAATATATGCCTATAAGTGACTGTACAAACTTTTTAATATAAAGATTGCAGTTTTCAGTGCGTAGATTTGATGAGCAGGTAAACAGAGCTTATAGTCCAATTCTATTTGCTGTGCACCATTAAATTTAACTTAGTAATCAGTGGCTGTCCTTGAAGAAGAGTAAAATATTAGAAGAAGTTAACCCACACAAAACTCTGACCTAGTTTAGAATTGCCTTCAATAAAGTTTGAAAACAATTACTCCAAGTATGTGTCTGAGGGAACTGGCTTCATAACAATTTATTCAGGGTTCTTAAAGCACCTAAAAATGTATGCTTTAAAATCCCATTTCAATTATCTTTAATAAGATCAACTTGTCTGATATAGATGCAATATGAGAGGCAGAACAAAAAATATTCCCCTTTCCAAATAATTCTTTCCAAAACAATTATAGCGCATTTTCTTTAAACCACTTCAGAATGCTGAATGTTATTTGTCATTTTAACTTCCTTCGGTCTTAGGAAGAATGCAGACATAAGTCTTGATTCCTAAATGATTCCTGTAATGAACATCTGATGGTGGAACTTTGCTAATAACACTATGACAAAAATACAGTATTTTTGTTCCAATCTCAAGAATATATTCCTGAGAGCACCTTAAGAATCTTTTTTCACATGGTTAATTTTTTTCTTACCTTTTGTTTTGAACTAAATTTAGATGTACTAAAACATTGCAAAAATAGCACAAAGAATTCCCTGAAACTCTTTATTACATTATCCCAAATTTTATCATACCTGTTTTATTTCTCTCTTTCTTTCTCTCTATTCCTGTCTATCATCTATCTATCTATCTATCTATCTATCTATCTATCTATCTATCTATCTATCCACCAGCCATTACCAACCTATCCATCCATCATTTATGTATATTTTTAATGAATTGATTGAGAATAAGTTACAGACATAAAGCTCTGATTTCCTAAAGCCTTGTTCCCACTCCAATCCTACTTCAGAATCAACATGGGTGTATTTTTCTGTATTTTCCATATTCTCTCACTTATACACATATAAAGTGTATTTATTTCTTTTTGATTTGTGAAAATTAGGAAATTTACAACACATTAAATTAAGATGCATCATGGCTTTTCTATTTAATTGTAGATTAGGAAGATCCTTTGAGAGAAACAAATTTTTGTAACTGTTTGATTTGTTTTTAAAGCTCTTTTTAATTAAAGTAATATAAGTATATAAAGGCAAATAAAAGGCTTATAATAAAGAACACTAGTACTTTCCTCCACCCATCTTACTGATCCTAGAAAACCATTTTCACTTATTTTGTCTATCTCATGGATTACTCCATTACACATTATAAATAATATTCCTTCACTACCATTTATTGGTTTATCATTTTTGGAGGTATTTTATCAAATTTCTTTTATGATATATAAGGCTTTGTCTCTCTTACACCTCTGTCTCACCTTTGTCTGTCATTGCATTTCATCTCCATTTCTTCTACTATAATTAATTCCAAATTTTTTATTTAAAACATTTTCAGAGTATACACTTGATGATTATGAAATACTGTTCACTGGTGAATCATATAGTATCCTATGATTGAGGATTCTTCTAGAACATTTTTTCCTGCAGTTAGGTATTGTATCAAATATTTTTGTTTGCATGGTTTATATAAACTAATTCTAAATCTTCTCATATATCCAACAGCTTTCCCCCCTCATATTTCCAACTTTGTTCAATATAATTATCAGGGAGTCTATTAGGGCCTGTTTTCCCTTTTGGGAGCCTTAGTTGACTTGAGGTAGTTTGGGCAGTTTCCTTTCTAGACCTGCTATACAGCTGTTGTCCTGGTGCTTCTTGTTATCTTTATTCTAGAGATGATCTTATCCTTTTTCCTATATTGAATCTTCTCGAGCCTGGACTTTCTTCTCCTCTATTGATTTATTTCATCATTTTATTGGTGCATAATTTTCAATAGCTGCCTATGTAGAGGTACTTTGTGTACATCATTTTTAGAGCTTGTATATCAGTGTGTTCTGCTCTCACAGCCAGTTGATTGGCTAGGTATAGAATTCTGGTTGAAAATTAGTTTCCCATGGAATTTTGAAGTCATTGCTGGTCTTTTGGTTTCCAATGTTGCTTTTGAAAATTCCAATTTTATTCTTATTCTGGATGGTTTTCAAATGATCAATATCTACCATCCAAGGAAACTGTTTGGTTCTCTTCATCTCTGATGTTCTGAAATTTCATGATCATATATCTTACTGTGGTTTATTTCTGATGTTTTTAACTCTCAGGGGCCTCTTTCTATCCAAAAAGGCATGCTCTCTAGTCTGGGAAGGTTTAATTTATTATTTTTAAATAATTACCTCTTTTTGTATTTATTTCTGGAACTCCTATTAGTCAGATACTAAACTTATTGGGTTGATTGTCTATTTTTTTTCTTTCTATCTCATTTTACCCATTTCTCTACATTTTGTTTTATAGTTTGAGATTTTCCTCAGTGACATTTTCAATCCTATTAAATTTTTTCTTTCATCAGTCATTTTTATTTTCTAAGAACCATTTCTGTTTGCCTTCCTCCCTTGCCTCCTCCCCTCTTCCTCCTTCTTCTTTTCCCTCCTCTTCTTCCTCTTCTACAATTTTCTCCCTGTTTCCTAGATGCAGTATCTCTTTTGATCTTTCTGAGGATAGTCATTTTAGTTTGTTTGTAGTTTAACTTTTCACCTGCTTTCTGAACTGCTTCTATTTCCTTAAAGCTTCTTTCTTTTGTATATTTGTGTTATTTAGCCTGCCTTCCTTGTTGGCTATTTTGTTATCAGCCGGGTGCCCTCTGAGTCTGCACCTGTTGCTGGTGGTAACGGAGTTCTTGGGATGCCATGGGGAAAATAATTTCCCGAGGCCCCCATGGAAGGATGAAGTATTGTGGAAAGTTTAATTGATAATATAACATTAAGGGGGTTCCCTTCCAAGGTCCATCTCCCTTCATCTTGCCATGGAAAATGTCCAGCCTGGTCTTCAGCAGGGCTAAGATCAAAGTCACTGCCCAAGTCTGTGCTCCACATTAAATCGCAGTCCAGTCCAGCATCTGGCTGGGTTAGCCTGTGCTCCCAGATACAGTCCATTCCAAGTGGGGTCCACATGGCCATGGGCCATGCTGCTGCTCAGGCCACGTGGCAGGCTAGTGCACGCGTGAGTTAGGGTCATGGAGCAAGTGAGGAACAGGAGTGCAAGAGCGCGCGCGCGAGAGAGAATTCTTTGTAGAGGTTTTGTATTCCCACATTTTCACGGGCTTGCATTGGCTCTACCCCTCTGCCCAGTTATCTTTTTCTCAGGTTAGACCTTTCCTACATCACCCCAACTTCACTGTGCATCACCCATCTTCTCCTTTGCTCAATTCTTCCCTCTGGTGATCTGCAGGAAATGATCAGCGGTTCCCTGGGGTGTGAAGTTTCCTAGATGACCATGCTTATGATGTTGGCCTACCCTTTGCTTTCTTCCTATTATTAATATTAGCTCACTAATTACAGAGATAAAAGTTTCAGTCCACTTCTGGTGATCCTTGGCTACCTATTTATTTAAGGATTGTTTGGTAGATGTGTATCAGTGTGTGTATAGTTTATTATAGGATGATCAGGTTTTTTTTTGTAGCTGTTACTGAGAGGCTATCACGTGTCCATATCTTCGGGTCTTTACCCTTGGTCACTCAATTCTTTGATAGTGGGATGGACCCAAATGCTTTTATTCGTTATCTGTTGGTACCTAAAATATACCCCAAAATGTGGTGGCTTGAAACAACAACCTTCGTTATTCTACAATTTCTGTATGTCAGTGTTGTGGGTATGGCTCAATTGTCTCCTCTGTTCAGGGTCTCTCACAGGCTGCAGTCAAGGTGCTGGCTAGGGTTCAGTAATCTCAAGACTCGACTGGGGAAGGACCTTCTTCCAAGTTAATTACAAGGAAGTTGGCAAGATTCAGTTCCGGGTGGGCTGTTGTACTGAGCAGTGCAGTTCCTTGCTGTCCGTTGGCTGCCTCCAGTTACTTGCCATATGAGTCTCTTCAACATGATTAATTGCTTCATTAAATTAAGCAGGAAAAGAAAACCAGGGACAGAGTGCCAGCAAGATGAGACTCACAGTCTCTTTCATAACCTAATCTGCCCACCACTTTTACATTTTTTATTTTATAGAAGTGAGTCGCTGGTCCAGCCCACATACAAGGTAAGACTATTACATAAGGGTGTAAATGCCAGGAGATAGAGATTATTTGGAACTATTTTGGAAGGCTGCCAACCACAATGCCCAAGAGGTATTATCCAGTCTGCGGGCATTCTGGCAACTGGATGGAGGGAGAGGTTGTAAGGGTCATGTCACCTTTTCAGTAAACAGAGATTTAATCTCTATCGTTTTTCCATCTAACATCTTATTCTTGCTTTCATTGAGCCTGATGTTTTCAAGATGGAACATTTCTGGTTCAATTTCATGAACAGAAGGACACTTATTGTCCCATAAGAATAGGAAATGGGTGACCTGGCTTGTGTGGCTCTGTTGAAGTGTCCTCCTGTGCATCAGGAGGTCATAGGTCCAATTCCTGTTCAGGGCATATGTCTGGGTTGCAGAATTGATCCATGGTCAGGGTGTGTGGGGGGGATAGGGATGCAGCCAATAGATGTGTCTCTCTTGCTTTGATGTTCCTCTCCCTTCTTCCTCCTCTTAAAGAGAGAGAAAGAGAGAGAGAGAGAATAAGCAGTGGGTAGTTACCTTAAAGTTTGAGGCAGAAGAGGGACCCTGAGCGTTTAATTGCTTATTATGCATATTTTAAGTCAGGTTCCCTTTTCTCACCTCCAAACTTAACCTTCATGTTGTGTAATACCTTATTTTCTAATTCCTGAACCTTTTAAAGTTTCTTTCGGAATGAACCAATTTGCTTCTTAATGATATTACCCCTTTGGGACCCATTGGTTTGTGCTTCTTTTTTAAGTCAACTATCACTCCTGTATCCTGTTTCCATCCTCTGAAAATTAGTTGATATTTCTAGTTTGTTGTCATCCCCTTCCTATTCTTTGTCTATGAGGATTTTAAACATTTTTATCCCATTTCTGTCAGTTTAGTGGGGTTTGGGAGAAGGTAGTCTTAAATGTATGTTTCCATTCATCCAACTAACCACAATTATCTTCCCAATTCAGGGTTAAGTGAGATTTTTATTTTTTAAAATGTCGTACAGTGGTACATATACCTCAATGAAGTCTTAGGCAGTAGTCAACAACCAAAGGTGATCTTACTGTGCCAATGTTGGTTGGTATATAAATGTTGGAAACACTGACACAGAGGAAAATTATTTATTTTTGTGATCCTCTCCTATTTTTATTCCACCATCATGATTCAATTCTTCCTTATTCCCTACATATCCAACATGTACATTTTTAGAACAACTTTCAACAATATTCATGTCATTGGAAACTGATAAAAGCAGTACTCCAGTTTCTAATACAATGTCAAAAATAACTATTGAAAGAGAAGATATTTTAATAAAAAAATAAATATTATTATTTTTAATCCTCATCCAAGGATATGTTCTTACTGAGAGAGAAACATTGATGTAAGAGAAACATTAATCGGCTGCCTCCCATATGGGCCTCGACTTGGAATCAAACTCACAACCTAGGTGTGTGCCCTGACCTGAAATCGAACCTGCAGTCTTTTGGTGTACAGGACAATGCTCCAAGTGACTGAGTTACCAGGCCAGGGCTATGAGCCAATTTTTAAAGATAACAAAGGACTCGGTCTAGGGCAGATTTTTCATATACAAACCAACCAACCCCAAGCTCAATGTTTGCCAACCACTTCCTTATCACACTCTCAAACACCAAACCAATAGTTTTTGTGCCATAAATTAACATAGGGTCAGGAAACTAAAGACCACCTCTGTGCCTCAAAGTCCACCAGAATCATTCAAACCATCCATTCTAAGCTGTTTACCTTGCTCTGCCTTTTCTTTCCACTAGAAACCCCAATGAGGACTCTGGTCTTGGTTTTCCACACCTGTCTTATGCCTCATGCCCAAACATGGGCTTCCCTGTGGCACATGGAGACCTCAACTCTGCGTCCTGTGACTATAAAAACTTCTTTCCAGACCTCATTCTTATTTCCTCATGTGGCCACACTAACTTTTCCCTACATATCCAACATGTACATTTTTAGAACAACTTTCAACAATATTCATGTCATTGGAAACTGATAAAAAGCAGTACTCCAGTTTCTAATACATATATATGTGTTGCATATTTAGGAAAAATATTGGATGGAATTACACCAAAATGTTAATAGGGATTATTATCAGTGATATGAATGGATTAAATATTTTTCTATATTTTTCAAAGTTTCAAGTTTTATAATAAATTTAAATATTGCTATGTATATCTCTACCTCTACCTATTATTTTACATTCACAAAACTGAATTAAAACTTGTTCTCTAAGTTCCAAAATCTAATTCATATAATAGATTTTCAAATCTGAGATTTTTAGAATGGCTTATATGTCATGCATTCTCTTATCCGTTTTACATCTGACTTATGATTTATTTTTGTATTATGATTCTGACTTCTCAAATTAATAAAAGGGCAAAGAATGACACATTTATCCTGGCTGCCATGATATAGAGGAGATAACATTGTGAATAGAATTGATGTCTTATAGAGTCAGCAAGTTTCCAAAAGAAAAACTGAGTAACAGGAGAAAACATGAAAAGCTCTAATCTAAGAGATTATGACTCAGGCTTTGATCTCCCTGAAAAATGAACTTTTTGTAAACTATGAACTATGAATGTTCATGTTTGCAGAAAATATTTTCATATGCCTGCTGATTTAATTTTGAACCAAGCTAGTGATTTTCAGTGTGTGATGAGGCAAAGCCCAACGGTAAATAGAGGCCTGCTGTGGGAAAGGGTTTTATCATTTTAATTTGAACCAACTGAAATAGAGACTTTGACTCTCAAACTTTGACTATCCTGCACCCAAACTGAACATAAACAAGGATTTGATCTATACCTATAACTGAACTAAAAAATATTAAGTGTGATGAGCTAACAAATTGTGCAAGACTAAATAATCTTAGGCAGAATGTACAGAAATGTTCTTGGGGTCTTCCCAGTTCTAGAAATTGACTAGTGTAGAGCTGAGGCCAGGGTATTTCTTGTACCATTGCAAATGTGAATCTAATGCTAGAAAATGAGAAATAAATGTATGCAAGAAATATTAATACATGTCAATACTGTCAGTCTGGATAGGAGCTTATATTTCAGTGAATTATAAAAAATTCATGTTTCTTAATAAATTTCCTTTTCTATACAGGAATCTAGGTGTGTGTGTGCATGTGCGTGTGTGTGTGTGTGTGTGTGTGTGTGTTTCAGTATGCAGTAGAACTAATGAATAGAGGTGGAGAAAATGTTTAGTTATGAATCAGACTTTTACAAGAATTTCCTTCATTTTATTTGTTTTTAAAAACAACTACAGAAAGATGTTAATCTAACTGAGTATAGTGGAATCGTTTCTTCTAAACATTGAGTTACATATTTTCTTAAAAGTAAGATCTGTGATTACAAGTGTTCTGCCTTTACGAAAAAATTGGAAATAATTTGGAATTGCAACTTTTATAGCACATTGTAGAGATTTAAAAATCTGTTATACAAATATAGATAATATGATCTATACTAAAGAAAAGAAAAATGAACATATGTTGAAAATATTCATGTAAGATGCATGATTTCTTACTAAGTAACAAAACCCATGCCATCTAAATCACTCAAGTTGTCTATCAATCTATATATATTTTAAGTGCATCCTGCCAGAATTCTTATCACCTAAGAGGAAAATATGTATATTTATTTTTTTATGAGTAAGTATAGTCATCTTTTTTCTTCTGAGTATAGATTCTTTTTTCACTGTCCACTCCTTATAGTCTCTCTTATAAAACATTGAATATTGCCAAAAACCATGAAAAGTCTAAGATTTTACTCTACTCACATGATAATATAATAGCTTGACACAATTTCATGGGTGCTGGCAGAAGACATGAGATGCCAAGGTCAGAAATGAAGGACAGTTTACTACTCACAGCAGTAACAGTAGCCAGGCTGATTGGTCAATTTCCCTTTGTCCCATGTTCTACAGAGATTTAGCAGATGAATCCAGATGAATGTCTCATATACAGCGATCTGTGTTCCAGGAAAGGGATATCAACTTGGGAGTCTGAATGTTTTATAATGGGCAGGAAGCATGCCTGCCCTTTGCTTTGAAAGGAGATATTATTTTTATTAGACATGCTGGTAAGCAAACATGCTCTTTCCTCTGGAGAGAGATAATATCTATCTTCCAAGATTGTTTGCTCTACAAATATCTTTTTAAAAATACTACAAAAGGTAGTATTTACCTCTCTGCTTGCAACATGTGCAGAAATGCAACATATGGAGAATTGTCTTACAACATTCCAATCCTTTAGGAATGGATTTCCAAATGAAAAAAAGGACAAAAAAGTTTTCCTAGGAAAGCTGTATTCGTTGTCACTAAGGATTGTATGTGCCATGTTTCTCATCATAGGTTAGTTGGCAGTAAGGATTGTATTTTATATTCCATAGATGCCTCCTATACTTCACTTCCATGAATCACATGTTGAGACGCTGCTATGCTCAACATGTAGGAACTGTGAAGAGATGTGGTAGGCAGAATTATAAGTGATTGCTGATGACCCTCACCTTTATATAACCCTCTCCTGTTGAGTGTGGGTGGGAACTTCTGAATATGAGATATCACTCCCTTGATTATGTTGTGTTATATTGCAAAAGGGAGTTTATCTGGGGTGGGCATGAGCTAATTAGGTGATCCCTTTAAAAGCATATGGTTTTCACTGCCTGGTCATGGGGAAGAAGTCAGAGAGTAGCGTTCTCACTGTCCTGGAAGGAAGCAGACATTCATGTTGTGACCTGCCTTTGGGGGCCATGTGGCAAGGAACTGTGAGCAGTTCTAGGAGTTGAGAGCAGCTCTTGATTGACAGCTGTCTCACAGCTGGAAGGAAGTAAATTCTGCAATAACCACGTAAGATCGGAGAAAACCTGAACTCTGTGACATGTGAGCCGTGTGAGCCAATGCAGCTGGGAAATGTTTTAAGCCATGTGGTCTGTGATAATTTGTTATGCAGCACTAAAAAGCTAATATAGGAAAGAAACAAGGTAAAGAATCCCTTGTTTATGGCATATTCTAATTTATTTCTGCTTCTGCTTCACTGAATATTTCATTATATAACCTAAGGCAGTGGTCGGCAAACTCATTAGTCAACAGAGCCAAATATCAACAGTACAACGATTGAAATTTCTTTTGAGAGCCAAATTTTTTAAACTTAAACTATATAGGTAGGTATATTGTTATTAACTTAATTAGGGTACTCCTAAGGCTTAGGAAGAGCCACACTCAAGGGGCCAAAGAGCCGCATGTGGCTCGTGAGCCGCAGTTTGCTGATCACTGACCTAAGGTAATCACTCTAATCAGCTGTTTTATTACAATCTTTTTTTTTTTTTTTTTGTAAAATCTGCTCTTGACTTTTTCTAAGTTGTAATTTCTTGATCAATCCAAAATAAAACCACTATTGATTGGGATCATACTATTCCATAAGCACTTACGTGTTTAATATATGATTTAATTTAAACCTCAAAACAGTCTTGGAAGGGTAATGTCCCTATATTTACAAAAAGAAACAAAAACAAAAACAAAAAACAAAATGCGAGGGTTAAGTATCTTAACCAGAATAAAACAAACTAATGAGCTGTGGAGTTAGGATTCTAACCTGGTTATGAATGACTTCAAATCATATTTTTATGTGCTGCATGCTATTACCTTTTAATACTAAAAGATATCATTATGGTGTGCATTACTCATAATTACTAATATCCAGTACTGCTCGACTTCAAAGTACAAGTGGGAGTGTACTTCCTGCCCTTTTAAAGTTAGGCCAGATTATGTAACTATTGTTGGAAAATGAAATATGAGTGAAAGTGACATACATCACTTCTGGGCCAAAGCATTTAACCGCTGGGACTTGACGCTACAATCCTCTTTCATGCCAGAAAAATTCCGGAAGCCATGAGTTAAGGTGGAGCCCACATTAGCCTTGATCTCTGTGTGGCTCTCATAAGCAGAGCTTCTCATATTGGACATGTCATATGAGCAAGAAATAAACATTTGTTGTTTTAAGCCACAGAGATTTTGGAGCTGTGTTGTTATAGCAGCATCGCCCTAGTCTTTCCTAACTAATCCAATCACTTGAACCAACAGAGCCTGCAATCCTCATGGATAAATTTAGATTGATTTTAGATGCTCATTAACTATCTTATACACTACGCTTTAACTGTAATGATATATTTGCTGATCTCTGAATGCTTATTGTTTTCCTAGACCTCAGAGCTCTTGAACCCATTCTTCCCTCTGCTTGAAATAGTAAAGAGTTCATCATAATTGGTGGTTAAGAATGAGCTCCAAATTCAGGCTAGTCTAGATTCATATTTGGAAACTTCGATTTCCTCTCTGTATTGCCTTGGGCAAATAACTTAACCCCCTTGGCCCCTAGCTCCTTATATATAAAATGGGATAATATTAGTAATCTCTCATGGGGCTGCTGTAAAAGTTAAATGGAAAAAGAAATGTGAAACATTTAGAAAGCATAGTTGTTATTATCACTATTAATATTTAAAATTTCACTGAGATGTCACCTCCTCCAAGAAGCCTTCCTGATTTTTCAAGGTTTGATCAGGTGGCCCTCCATTGTGCAACTGTAAAAAGATGGTCAAGACATTTATAAAACTATATTAAATACATCTCTTTTGTCTAATGTCAGCATCTGAAAAATATCTATTAGAAATAAAACAATGTTTTATTCTTGGCATCGAACAGTCAATACATGTTTTCTGAATGAAAAAGAAACTTTAGAGTCAATAGCTGTGGGTTTAAGCTAGTGATTACAAAGGAAATATAAGTCTCATGTAAAATTAATCTTATAAATGATAATCACATGCTTTAATCTAGTTATAGAAATGCTCTTTTAACTAACTTGACTAATAGAAGCTTCATTTTTTTAGTTATATTAAATAGGATGTAATTCTCAAAAATTGCAATCATTCTTGCTTTTCTGAAATTGCTGAAGTTTGTATTATAAATAGTTTAAAATTGAGCTGATCATTCTGGCATTAGCAACCTGGATTATGTTGAGAGAGGTATTCTACTCATCACATTTAATAAATGTCAACCATTAGCATTATTGTTTATGAACACCCCAAATTACTGCAAAGCAAAAATAAATGCATTATTTTTATATTTTAAAATATTTTTGCTATTGTCCAATTTGCAATCACAAATTGATTTAGACATTTGGTAAGACTGACCCCTTTAGCTTAGTGAGAAAAAGAAACTTCACATTTTTGGTTTTAATGAGTTTGTAATTTCTCTAAAGAAAACATTGGAAAAATTTTTTGCTGGAGTCTGATTGTAAAGTTGGTGACTTACCTCCTGGTGTAAACACATTTGTAATTGACAATGCCTCCCCCACAAAGCTAACCTTTCTAACAATAATCTTCCAAGTTAAAACTTGTTAAATATGGAAAATGGATTTCACCCTGAATAGTAAACCTTTACCATGCTAAAGTTTGGAGACTTTTTTCACTCATGATATTTAGAATTGCTGCTTCACCATGTGGCGCCATCTCTCCCATTGCCTGATCCCTGAATGTAATGTATCTTGCTCTCCAAGAGGGACAGATGTCTTTTTTGATCAGGGGCTGCTGCCGGCAGAGGGGGAAGCTCCTTTTCTCGTGCTTGAGCAAAATGAAGGTTGTTAGAGAAGGTAACTAGGTTTTACTTGTTAATATGGAAACACATGACGGTAGTGAATAAATTGAGAGAGAGAAGGAGAGGAGGAAGAAGCCAAGATTTATATGATTATGTATGGCAAGAGGTGACAGGACACGGTTCCCTAGAATCTGAACACTTAAAAAACAAAATGCATTTTAATTACCAGCATGTTTAGGTTTGCAACTAATGAGAATGTCTCCAATCTGTCAGTGTGCTCAGTATTTCAAAGTAATGCATTGGCCAAGCATTAAAGCCAAAGATTGGCCACTTGCTCTATGTAACTGTCTGTCTTCTTGAACCTGACTGCCCTTTGAATTTCCTTTCAGTCCCATGAACAGGAGCTCAGTCAAGAATGAGCCCAGGAGATGCCACTGTGTCCAGGTGCACCTGTGAGAAGGAGGCACGTGTGGTCACATCCTCATCTTACCTGTAGGCAAGGAGGGACGCTCATGTGGTCTCTTTGATCGCCTTTCCTGGGATAGAAGGAAGCAATCTGTCCATAAAATAAGAGTTTGACATTTGCTTTCTTCTTCTGTTATATCTATGCCTGTGATTTCTGCCCACCACTCGATGTGTATGCATTTCCTTTCTCCATCATTTGGCTATATAGTTCGGTTACATGCCCCAAGATGTCTTGAAGGCTTTCAATGAACCTAATTAATTTTGACCCTTTTCAAAGTATCCCCATGGCTATTTAAGTGGGCTTAGTTTTGTAGTAGATAGAGATTGTGAATTCAACAAGGTGGAGGCCACCTTGTTTGTTTCAGTGGTGAAATGAGGGTGATAATCAGTGCTCAGAAGACACTGAGCTCTACACTGGTATAGGCTGGTGAGAGAATTAGGGACTGGGCTTTGGAACCCCTCTCCTGGGCTCTTAAAACCCTTTCACATGGGTGGGCAGTGGAAGTTTCATTTGTACCCCCAGACAGAGATGTGCTGGCTACTGCGGTTGATATTTTTGGGAAACGTAGGAATGTGGTGGTGAGGATGGTGCTGTGAGCTTCCACTTTCATATTTCAGAATTTGGTGATGGAATGCAGGAGGAGACATTGACAACTGTCAATAAGACTTCAGCTTCTGCTGTAGTCTTTATGTAATAATCCAGATTTGTAAAAGCCAGTTTATCCTAAATTGTACAATAAATAGTTTAACCTGTGTTAATTTCCCATGCAAGTTTTCTAAACAGCTAGAAATTCTGTGAGCAAATTCAATGTGTCAAAACAACAACAGAACAGCCCTTGCCAGTGTGGCTCAGTTGGTAGGAGTGTTGTCTTGTTCACCAAAAATGCAGGTTGATCTCCAG
>NW_005371078.1:728212-736785 GCF_000412655.1 Myotis brandtii | reverse complement strand
CACACACACACACACACACACACACACACACACACACACACACAAATACACATACACACAATCCTCTTTTCCTTCTGTTACACTAGCTTTCTGGAGGAATGTGATGCTTCAGAGAGTAGGTGGTTAAAGAACTTTAATGTATAAACTCCTTTCACTATTGCTTATGTGTGGGCACGGTGTGTTGATATGATTTGTGAAGACTTAACCATTTTCCCTGGGTTTGTGTGAGGAGTATATAGACCCTTACTCTCACAGTCTGAAGAAAACAATAAAATTATCTGGTCTTGTCTCAGAAGCTACCAAAATTCATGGTGAAAATGAAAACTTGGGCCATGAGATTTGGGGTATATTAGATATGAAAAGTCAGTAGACTTATTTCTGTCATCCCTGTAAATATGTGTGACTCCTGAATTCAAGGATTTTTTACACTCTCATTTAAAAAATTAATAATCCAGACTTAGTATAGTCAGGCTTTGACTAACAGGCTTTCTATATAATTAGCATGAACTTCAGAATTGATTGGAAGCTCTGAGCAAATTTGATGTTATAAAGGGGAATTTAGAGTTCACTAGCTTCAGAATATTAGGGTATTTAATAGGTAGCACTGGACATTCTAATTTAGGTCAAAATAAAGTAGATGGAGAAAGTATCTGTGAATTTCAAGTGAGATGGAGAAAGTATCTGTGAATTTCAAGTGAGTTTTCTGTTGAATTTGGATGTAATGATCTCCTAGTGCTCTTTCCAAGGATTTCAATGGACAGACACTTCCTACCGTGGGAATAATTTCTCTAAAGACTTGATCTCTCTGTGGTACAGAATGGGACCCTCCTTATGCACAACTTACTCTAGGAGTAGCTGGATTGGTAGCTATTTTGGAATGTGAAGTGCAGTTCTGAACTCCTGCCTGCGGGAACACTGACGAGATACAAGTGAAGCAGTATTTTCAATTTGGTCCTGATCCAGATTAAAAACAAATTGCTAAATATACTGAGCTCAGAATTTTAAAAAGCTGCAAATCTGAATTCTTAGCAGGAACCAAACATGTTGACTCAAAAAGAAAATTGGGATCCATGTTGTGAAATCTTAAAACTAGAGGGAACCAAGGTTTGTTTATTCTTCTTTTTATTTCTTTATTGTTGAAAGTATTACAGATGTCCCTTTTGTTTGTTTGTTTGTTTGTTTGTTTGTTTTTCCCATTGACCCCTCCACCAGAACTTGCCTTTCCCAGGCCTACACCACTCTATTGTCTGTGTCCAAATAAACATATAAGTTCCCCAGTTAATTACTTTACCCCCCCACTCCCCCACCTACCTTCTGAAATTCATCAGTCTGTTCCATGCTTCTATGTCTCTGGATCTATGTTGTTCATAAGTTTATTCCATCTATGAGTGAGATCATGTGATACTTTCTCTGACTGGCTTATTTTACTTAGCATAATACTCTCCAGGTCCATCCATGATGTTGCAAATGGTAGGAGTTCCTTCTTTTTTACAGCCACATAGTATTCCATTGTATAGATGTACCACAGCTTTTTTATCCACTCATCTGCTGATGGGCATTTAGGCTGTTTCCAAATCTTATCTATTGTAAGTTGTGCTGCTATGAACATAGGGGTGCATATATTCTTTCTGGTGTTTTAGGTGTCTTAGGATATATTTCTAGAAGTGGGACCACTGAGTCAAATGGGAGTTCCATATTTAGTTTCTTGAGGAAACTCCATGCTGTTTCCACAGTGACTGCACCAGTCTGCATTCCCACCAGGAACCAAGGTTTTTAAGTGGGTTTCCACATTTTGCAGGCAAGGAACTGCAGTCTACATAGGTTAAAACAAATTGTTCCCTAGTCATAGTGGTAATGTATAATATTTAGTTCAGAATACTTTTAGATAAACCAAAGACTAGAATAGACAGATAAACTGTGACATCAACACATATGCATTTAATGACTTCAAATACTTATCAGGTCATTGTTCCTATGGCTCAGCGTATGGCAAGTTATCCTTTATCCTAGATAAATGAAGACAAATTTTCTTAGGGTCAGAGGATGGCATTAAGGAGTCATGTCCTAAGCAAGAGAGTCCCTTTTTACATTACAAATAAAGTGTTTATAAACATTCTTGCCCTAATGAATTTCACTAAAACAAACAAATTTTTCAGTTATTGTGAGTAAATAAAATAAAGATAATACATATAAAGTGTTTCATGCTAACTTTTAAATAACTTATTAAGGTGATTATGTATAACATTTTTAAATTTTATTTTTGTTAATCCTCACCCAAGTATATTTTTCCATTGATTTTTAGAGAGAGTGGAAGGGAGGAGGAGAGACAAAGAAAGAGAGAAACATTGATGTGAGAGAGACACATTGATCGGTTGCCTCGTGCATGCACTCTGACCAGGGCAAGGGATTGAGTCTACAACCTAGGAACATGCCCTTGACTGTAATCAAACCAAGGACCCTTCTGTCCCCAGGTTGACACTCTATCCACTGAGCCAAACCAGCTAGGGCAACATTTTGTTTTAAAAGGCAAGGACTAGCCCTGGCCAGTTTGACTCAGTTGGTTGAATGTTGTCCTATGCACCGAAGGGTCATAGGTTTGATTCCCATTCAGAACACATGCCCAAGTTGTGAGTTCCCTGTCAGGGTGCAAGATGTTTCTCTTTCTCTCTCCCTTTTCCTTTCCCCTCTCTAAAATCAATAAAAACCTATTTTTTTAAAAAAAGCAAGGAGTAATTATTTCTTTTAGGGATTCCGACCTACTATTTGGATAGCTTTCTCTAGGAAAGTGGTTTTCAAAGTATGGTCCCTTCGCTTCATTAGCAGTATCAGTATCATCTGGGAAATTGCTAGAAATGCAAAGTCTAGCCCATCCCAGACCTACTGAGTCAAAAACTTGAAGGAGGAGAGATGTGAACCCAACCTGCATTTTCACAGCTCTCCAGGTAACCCTGATGTTCACTCTAGTTTGAAAAACACTAAGAACCACAATGTTGGTTTATGAGAACAAAAGTCTGATGACTTCAATATTGAAATGCTTCTCTGCTAAGTATATCTGGATAGAATGTTTGTGTTGGTTTTTTTTTTTTGTTTGTTTTTTTGTTTTTGTTTTTTGTTTTGTTTTGTTTTGTTTTTGCAAAGGTTTAGGCAATTTCTCTTTATAAGAAAGAAGCATGAAAGGTATGAAGAATTTTTCCTTTTCAGATTTTTAGATTCCTTCCTTTTATTCCTTTATTTGTGGATTCAAAGTTTGCTTTTTTGTAGCTTTTTTTTCTTTGTAAGAGTACAGACAGACTCCTACATGGACATGTCAGTCTGTGTAGGCACTATCACCTGTTCACTTTGACTCCTAGTTGTACGTCCACAACTTCCCGGCCAGAAACAGTCCATCTCTCCTTGTGGTTCTCTGATGGTCCTGCTACACACAGTTCTGAGCATCTCATGACTGTATTGTTCCCAGAGCCCCGCAAAGCCTTTACCCAGAGTCCAGTGTCATCTAACTCTACGTTCAACGTTTCTTCCAGTTAATGATGTGAAATGTAAAAGTGTAAAAGCCCTACTTGAGTTTCTTGAAGGTGGCAATAAAGAAATTGTTGAGGGACTGGGCCTAATTGAAATGCAGCTGGTACAGTAGTGAAGGTACCTGAGCCTCACTGTGCCACGTCTCCGGTAATCAGCAGTCCCCAGTCTCCCCACACTAATTGACAGGAGATGCGGTGCTCCTGAGTGCGCACATAGCGCATGATAATGGAGTCTGCACATGCTGCTCTTCCTGCCTGACTTGTCTCATTATTGACCTTGAACCGTCAAAGGTCAGAGGACGGTGCTGCTTTCATCAACATGACAGGTGTCTGAAGAGCTTCTCTCTGTAGTCTAGTAATTTGGCAGTTGTCTTATCCTGTACATGAATTAGTGATCTGATGCTTGAGGTATGATAGATAAAAAGAATGTCAGCTCTGGGTAGGGATGTAGGTCTAGGTATCTGTATTAGCCCCATCACTAACCCAGACTGGGAAGTGTGTGCTGTAGGGGTGCCTTTTTTCCCAGGGAAAGAATGAGTCAACATGCAATCATTACATCAAAAGAGCATTTTCCTAAAAAATTGCTATCTATGGTATTAACATTGTTTACCAAGGTATTAACATTCACAAGTCAATTTCTTTCTACCAAGTAGACATTGACATCTGACACTTTTCCATTGTGGCCATAATGATAATAAATGTTCTTTGATAAAACAAATCAATTAATAATCTCTCTTGAGCATCCCTATGTGCTGAAAACTATTACAGGCATTGTATAGGGGTGCAAAAGAGACAGAAGATGTTATGCTGCAGCATACACTGTATATGACACACACCAAGATATCCCAGTATAAATATATTATAAAAATAAAGAACATCATCAAAGACATGTACGTGTAAGCATTTATTTATGTAAAGGGAACAGTGAAACTAGCATTGTCATTTGGCAAAGATCTGAGAACATTTATAAGCAACACACAAATGGCCTACCTTCTTATGAGTGAGCTACAGACCAGAGAAGGGAATTGGAAGGTGAATAAATGAGAAAAGACATCTTAATTAGAGACAGAATTGTGCAATGCTGGGTTTTGGTCCAGTTTTTCAAAGAGAGAAAGCATACAGTTAGGGAGAAGGAAAAGAAGGATAATTCTTACCAGAGTCAAAAATCCTGAGACAGAGACAAAGAGTATTTTGGCTTTTTCTAATTGTCACTGAGTGTTCTTTCTTCCCTGTCCATTTGTAAAATTCCTACCTAATTTCAAATTGCATTGCAGAATTCACCACTCTATTTAGGCGTGTCTGAGCTACCCCAAGGAGCAAAGTTGATCACTCCTTCTCTGTCACTTCTCTGTGTTGTTGAGTACTTCTAAGTATCACTTATGTTATAGTGGGCTGTAATTATTTAGTCCCACATCTATCTCCAGTGTGTGATACAGCTTGGTTTAATTTAATACATCATGGTAAGATTGGAGACAGAGTATGAATTTGGATCAGATGAATTGGAGTAGAAATTAGATCTTTATGTTTCACTAATAGTTAATATGTATGGTTGAGGACATATTATGGAAGTTTCACACATGAGTTTAGTTAAAATTGTCATGAAAATATGTTTCTTCAAAAATATGGATACATTGACTTTGTATTAACACATCCAAGACCAGAATAGAATATTATTTCTCTAAGATTAATTTTCTTATATTTTAAAATAGCTATTATGATTACTGTAAATATAAAGACATTTCTATGAGATAGTATAGAAATATGAATATTATTCTTTCAACATAGGCATTGAACAGGAACTATACAATTGCTCCATTGATATTTGTATACATAGGACTTTTCTAAAAACATCTCTTGAAATAATAGAGCTTATATAATATTCTTAATTTTTTTATTATAGCAAAATATACAAGCTAGAGACTAAATGTTTGTATCCTCCCCACAATTCATATGACATAACCTAATCCCCAATGTGATGGTATTATGAGCTAGGGCCTTTGGGAGGTGATTAGGTCATGAGTCTGGAGTCTTCACGAATGGGTTTAGTGTCTTTATGAAAGAGACTCCAGAGAGTTCCTTTGCCCCTCCCACCATGAGAAGACACAACAAGGTGATGGTTATTAATGAACTAGAAAATGGGAACTGACCAGACCCCAATCTGCTGTCACCTTGATCTTGGACTTCCCAGCCTCCAGAACTGTGAAAATCGGTATTGTCTGTAAGCCACCCAGTTCATACAGTATTCTCTTATAGCAGACAGAAATAAGACAATATATAACATAAATTTTACCATAATTAAATTTTTTAAATATATAGTTCACTGGCACTAAGTAATTCACATCGTATTTCAGCCATCACACCATACATCTTCAGAACTCTTTACATCTTGCAAAATTAAAATTCTGTATTTATTAAATAACTCCACATTTCCTCTCCCCTCAGTGAGTGATAAGCTTTAATATACTTTTTGTCTCTATGGATTTGATTTCCCTAGGTATTTCAAAGATGTAGAATCATATACTGTTTGTCCTTTTTGTGATTGGTTTATTTTACTTAGCATTATTTCCTTAAGACTTGCCCATTTATAATGATGGACACATGGGTGTGTCTACCTTTTGTCTATTTTGAATAATGCTGCCATGAACACGACTTTACAAATAGTTCTTTGAGTTTCTGCTTTTACTTCTTTGGGATATATATATATATATCTAGAGTGGAATTATTGGATCATATGGCAATTCTATTTTTAATTTTTTAAAATATATTTTATTTATTTTTTACAGAGAGGAAGGGAGAGTGATAGAGAGTTAGAAACATCTATGAGAGAGAAACATCGATCAGCTGCCTTCTGCACACCCCCTACTAGGGATGTGCCCGCAACCAAAGTACATGCCCTTGACCAGAATCAAACCTAGGACCCTTCAGTCCACAGGCCAACGCTCTATCCACTGAGACAAACCGGTTAGGGCTATTTTTAATTTTTTGAGGAATCTTACTATTTTCCATAGAGACTGTATCATTTTATTTTTATTTTAAAAATATATTTGTATTGATTTCAGAGAGGAAGGGAAAGGGAGAGAGAGAGGTAGAAATATAAATGATGAGAGAGAATCATCGATCAGCTTCCCCTTGCAGGCTTCACACTGGGGATCAAGCCTGCATCCCAGGCATGTGTCCTGACTGGGAATGGAACTCCTGTTTTATAGGTCGATGGTCAACTTCTGAGCCATGCTGGCTGGGCTGGCTGTACCATTTTACATTCCTACCAGTACTGCACAACTATTCCAATTTCTAAACATCCTTGCCAATACAATAACATCCTTGTTATTTTCTGTTTTTTGTTTGTTTGTTTTGTGTGTGTTTTAAATAGTAGCCATTATAATGGGTGTCAGACCTTATATAATATTCTTTTGAGTATCTTCAAGTGATTTTTCTCTTTTGAGGTTAGATTTGATGATTGCAATAAGTGGTTGATCATTGGTAGACAAGTTTCTAAATAATACTATGGCAAAATGTGAATATAAAGGAAGGAGAACCTTAAAAATACAGGTCATATACATTTTTTAAAATCCTCACCTGAGGATATGTTTTCACTGATTTTTAGAGAGAGAGGAAGAGATATGAGTGATTTTTCTCTTTTGAGGTTAGATTTGATGATTGCAATAAGTGGTTGATCATTGGTAGACAAGTTTCTAAATAATACTATGGCAAAATGTGAATATAAAGGAAGGAGAACCTTAAAAATACAGGTCATATACATTTTTTAAAATCCTCACCTGAGGATATGTTTTCATTGATTTTTAGAGAGAGAGGAAGAGATAGGGAAACATCGATGTGAAAGAGATACATTGATCGGTTGCCTATAGTACACACCTCAACTGGGGATCCAACCCACAACCTAGGTATGTGCCCTGACCAGGAATCAAACCAGAAATCTTCTGGCGCATGAGATGACACTCCAACAAACTGGGCCACCCGGCCAGGGCATAACTCATGTACTTTTTTTGCAAGAATAAAAAACTATTTCAAATCATGCTTCCTTCCTGATAACCTTTTGCCTCATTTCTACTTTCCTTCCTGATTAATTCCTAACAAAAGCTATTGGATGGGGCTGAGCAAGGCAGAATTCCTGGGGGCTTTGGGGAGTGGTACCTGGCATAGGTGTCAGAGCCTGAGTGTGGTGAGGAGAGCACTATGTAAGGGGTGTCACCAGGTGGAGGCCCCGTGCAGGACAATGTCATCTGAGCAGGGTGGGGAAGGCATCTGCATCACGGTGTCTGGGAGGAGTGTCCGAGTCCAAGCAGGAAAGCAGAGTGTCTGTCTGTGTGATTTAGCAGTGGTAGCAGCAATGGAAGATTGGGCACATTCAAAAGAGAATTATCTAATAAATAATAAGTTGAGGATAATGGGAGTCAGTTGTTCACTCTCAGAGACAGGAGTTACCAATTTGGAAATAGAGAAAACAAAAATGAACCCCTTAAGGTTAGATTATAATTGGTGCTATCAGTGTGAAATCGCAGTTTTCAATGTAAAGCGTGTCCCAAAATTCACGCAAGAAGTAATTTTGATAGAAACACAGGTTTATAATTAAAAATTGTAAATGTTTTATTCATTCAGAAAGTATACAGTATAGGGTTATGTATGGAAAAGCATATCAGGTAAATGGCCGCCATGGCTTTGCTGGCACATACGCACTCTTTTGTTGAAATTTTCCATGACCGTTTTGCATAAATGTGGCTGAATTTCATTGATACAGCGCTCAATTTCCTACTTGGAAATTGAGGCATGGGTGGTTGTGGGCTTGTTGGCATAAACTTTAGACTTCAAAAAACCCCAAAGAAAAAAGTCCAATGGCATTAAATCGCATGATCTGGGCGGCCAATTCTGATCACCAAAATGGGAAATTACACAACCAGGAAATGACTCATACAGTAATTGAATTGTTTCTCAGACATATGTGCCAGCAAAGCTATGGAGGCCATTTACTTGATATGCTATTCAATACATAACCCTATACTGTATACTTTATGAATCAATAAAAAATTTACAATTTTT
>NW_005371078.1:717578-728030 GCF_000412655.1 Myotis brandtii | reverse complement strand
CCACCACTGATCACCACCACTGCCCCGCCATCACTGTCCCCTCCCTCTGCCCGCTGGCATGTGCCTTGGCTAGGCTGGTGCAGCCTGCTCCCCAGCCCCACCCCCATGATTGGTTGTTTGGTCGATTTGCCTATTACACTTTTATTATATAGGATGATAGAAATAAACACAGGTGTGAATGTGTATCTGAAGCTCGGTCCATTGAGAGAACCCAGTACAGAGACAACCTAATAATTATGAATACAGCAAATGCCCAGATTATGACTTATGAATTCATTTCTCAAGTCCCAGAACTCTCTGGAGAAATGATGGATTTCAGGGTGTGGACAGGGAAAGTATATAGATGGTCTTATAATATTTTGTTGTACACAAAGTAAAGTGTGTAAAGAATGGTAGAAACACATCAAACTGTAATGTAAGTCACCTTGAAAGGGCTCCAATGGCCAAGACCAGGACAATTTGAGCAACAACAACAATAAAAATAGTGATAGATTATAACCAATTGAATAAATGTCTATGAGTACATGCTGATATAAATAAATAGGAGAATAATCAATGGGGAGGAAAGAAGCTTTTCTTGCAACAGAATACTAATTAATAATTGTACAAAAGAGATTGTGCTAGAAAACCACCATTAGGCAACTCTGATCATGATAATTAATTCAACCAAAATATGTCAATGGACTCTAAAAATGAATGGGTGAAATTTGATGAGGTACTGGATATTCATAAGTTCAAAGTGTCTCCTTTTACTTATGGGGAAAAACATTGCAATGGAGAAACCTGACAAACAAAACCTGTATCAAACAACCAAAGTTAACATCACCAGTAATGAAACATAACAAGATCATGTGCTGTATGTTGAGATGCAACCAGAAGAATCCAGTATCACTCTGTGCTCTTCTTGCCCTGAATATAATCACGAGGAAACTTGTGATAAACTTAAACTGAGGTTATTCCATAAATTAAATAGCCAATAATTCTCAAGTGTCACAAATTTAAAAGTCAAAGGAAGACTGAGGGACTATTCCAAAGTGAAGGTAACTTAAGAGGCATGTCAATTACATGCACTTTGTTTATCTGAGGAGATTATTTTTCTAATAACAATAGGTGACTTGACTGGAGTTTGTGGAGTAGATGGTAATAACCACTTCCATTGATGGTTGTATGGTGGTTAGGTAGAAGAATATCTTTATTTGTGTTCAAAGATAATGGAATGTTATGATATCAACTTACTCTTAAATACCCCAGGAAAACAAGTATTAGTAACATTCTTGCAAAAATTATTTTAAATACTAAATAGGAGATATATAAAAGTGGGAAAAATGGTGGATATTCACTGGAAAATGAAGTCTTCCAGGGACCAGTTTGAAGGCAATAACATTTAGAATGTAACCGCTCAGATGTCCTTAAAAATCATTGCTTATATTTAAATGTCACTCTTATCTCCTTTAAAATTTTTAAGATATCAATAATCATGGAGAAAAACCATGGATAAAGTTAGCCAAGAAAACACTAAATGAAACTATAACCAAGACCATCAGTAATAAGTCATGTTGATATCGGGTACCTCTGATATGATGCAATAAGAATGGCACTTCTCCTCTGTGTTATTCTCTTCCCAAATTCACAACCAAAGTCTAATCATGAGGAAACATGAGAAAACACAAATTGAGGGAGGGACATTCTACAAAGTGCCTAATGAGGCAAAGGAAGATAAACAACCCAATCAAAAAATGGGCAATGGACCTAAATAGATACTTTTCAAAAGAGGACATGCAGAAGGCCAAGAGACATATGAAAACATGCTCAAAGTCACTAATCATCCAAGAGATGCAAATAAAAATGACAATGAGGTACCACCTCACACCTATCAGAATGGCTATCATCAACAAATCAACAAATGACAAGTGCTGGCGAGGATGCGGAAAAAAAGGAACCCTTGTGCACTGCTGGTGGGAATGCAGACTGGTGTAGCCAATGTGGAGAACAGTATGGAGTTTCCTCAAAAAACTAAAAATGGAACTTCCATTTGACCCATTGATCCTACTTCTAGGAATATATCTCAAGAAACTAGAAACACCAGTCAGAAAGGATATATGCACCCCTATGTTCATAGCAGCAAAATTTACAATAGCTAAGATTTGGAAACAGCCTTAATGCCCATCAGCAGATGAGTGGATTAGAAAACTGTGGTACATCTACACAATAGAATACTATGCTGTGGTAAAAAAGAAGGAATTCTTAACAATTACAACAGCATGGATGGACGTGGAGAGCATTATGCTAAACGAAATAAGCCAGTTGGAGAAAGATAAATATCACATGATCTTACTCATTTGTGCAATATAATGAAGACCATCAACTGATGAACAAAAACAGATACAGAGACAGAGAAGCATTGATCAGACCATCAAACCTCAGAAGGAAGGCAGGGAGGGTGGGGGTAAGGGGGAGAGATCAACCAAAGGACTTGTATGGATGCATATAAGCATAATAAATGGACACAGACACCAGGGGGGTGAGAGCATGAGTGGGGCAGGTTGGGGGGCAATGGGGGTATAAGGACACATATGTAATACCTTAATCAATAAAGAAAATAAAATTTAAAAAAAGACAGAAAGGTTATATACAAAACTGAAGAAGTTGGTTGTCTTGGAATGATGTGATTATGAGCAATTTATTCCATTTTTGACAGTTTCTTAGAATAATGTTCTCCCTTTTTTTAAAAAAAAAATGAAGGCAGGGATCATATTTTTGTTTGCTTTTGGTGGGGAGAGAGGCACACACATTAACAAAACCTCCAGAGACACCTGACAGTTGCTGATTCCACTAATGGGAGGGAGGGTGTGCCTCTTGAGGGGCTTGGGGTGACGTGTGATTCTTGAGACTTATAGTACTTCTTGGCTAACAGCAGCCTGTTCTTGGTTCTGGGTAGAAATCTCTTTGGCCCAGAGCAAGTAAGAATGATTTTATTATCTTCAGCTTCTGCAAGAAGCTGCAGTTATTTCTCAAGGTCAGGTCAGAGAGAGTCTTACGGATGAGTAATAACAGTCCTCTGAGGGCATTCCATCCTGGCAGCGGTTTATAACCATGTAAAGATGATAATAAAATAATTCCAAATAAATAAACAGTGGGTACATAAGTGCCCTTAGAGATCAGTAAATCTGAACATGTGAACTACCAGTGCAAGGAGCAGATAAAACTTTTTCTTCTAATGTCCTGATGCATTAGGAAGTGTCAGCATTATTTCAGGGTTTCAGAAAAAAAAAAAAAAAGAGAGACTAGTGGCTCTCAATCAAAGGCTGAACAAAGTTCCCAACCATTAAAAAAACAAACAAACTCTAGACTGTGACTGATTTCGTTGATGCAAGAGATAGTTGTTGAGTCCCTACTATGTGCTAGGTATATTTTTTGAGACTGAAGATACAACCATAGACAATGTATACAAAATTCCATGCCTTGATGGTATTTACATTCCTGTGGGATAAATTAAGACAATAAATATAAATAATTTAAATATAGCAGGTTGGATGACTGTAAGTACTAAGGAGAAGAATAAAATGTAGTATGAGGGCAAGAGACAGTTGTGGGAGAAGAGGCTGACATTTTAGGGTAGGGGGCCAGATAAGGTCTTCAAGGAGGTGATATTTGAGTAAAAAAAGACCTGAAGAAGGTGAAAGAATAAAACATGTGGAATTTTGGTAGAAAAACATTTCAAGAAAGCGAATCGCAATTGCAAGGGCCCTGAAGTAGGCACTTGTCTGGTATATCTGAAGAACAACAAAAAGCCAGTGAAGATAATGCAGAGAGAAACAGAGGGAAAGCAGAAGGTGAAGACAGGCCTATGTTGTGGGGTCAGATTGTGAAGCCTCCTTGGTCATTGTGAGGATGCTGGCTCTTATTCTGAGTGAAATGGGAAGTCACTGTAGGATTTTGAGCCCAAAAATGAGATTTTAACTTACACTTTATCAGGATCTGATGATTGATTGCCAGTATGAGAATATCATCCTGACAAATATAAGTGGTTATATTCTGCTGTGTCTTGAAGGCATATCTGATGTTGATGGTATGAAAGAAGTAGAGAAATTGATGGTTATGCAAGAATTTTTAGCCCAAGCAACTAAGGATGGATTTTGCCATTTATTGAGATAGGAAAGAGTATACAAAGAGCAGTGTTATTGGAGACCAGGTGCTTAGTTTTGAATATGTCTTTTGAAATGGCTTTGAGATAAACCAAGTAATGGCAATATCAAGTAGGAAGTTACACATGCAAATCTGGAGTTCAGAGGGAAGTTCTTTAAAGTTATACATTTGGAGGTGTAAATCTGGGGTTATCCATTTATAGAGCCTTGAGACTGGGCGAGATCAAAGAAATAATTGTGGACAAAAGGAAAAAGTCCAAGGAGAGATTCCTCTGATACTGCAGCCTAAGGAATACTAAGGAATCTTTTCAGCAAAGAAAACTGAGAGGGGTAGCCATTGAGGAAGGAGATGATCCCAGCAGTGTGATCTTCTGTAGGAGCTTTCTGTAAGAAACTATCTTGAGGGGACAAGAAAGGTCAGCTGTGTCAAGAATTATTGACATGTCAAATAAGATTGAGGACTAAATATTAATTCTGGGATTTGCAATATGTAGGTCATAGATAATACTATGGTTTATTGTAAGGAGTGGCTCTAGAGTTAAGCCTCGGAGTGACCTGTGGCAGAGCCACAAACAAGTCCCAGCTTAGAGGGCAGATCCTTCTTAGCATAATTAAGCTTGACCTTATGGCCGCTCCCTAGATCCTTCCTAGTTAGCTAATGGGCTGTGGGAGGTGCAGCAAGAGCTGTCAAAATGAGTGAAACTCACAAGAACATTGTAACTATGTTGACCACTACCTTGTTTTTCTCTGACTATAAAATAAAGCCTCAGCCTGCTGGCTGGATCCTTCTCTATGGCCTCATCCAGGCATTGGAGATCCACCAAGCCCCAGGTATATTCTCTTTGTCTGTCTTTTCTTTAATCCTTCACCACCCCTCCTCAGGCTCACCGAACCCTTGGCTGTGCTGGCATGGCACAGTTTATAAGTTTGGTAAGAACAAAAACACAAAAAATTACATGAGATAAATTGTATACAGTGAGTATTGACAACTTCTTTGTAGGATTTTACTGTAAAGAGGAGAGAAATTCAATAACTAAAAGGGAGGTAGAAGGTACTGTTTTTTACTTAGGATATAGAAAGGTAAAAAGAGACCATTTCTACTCTTACCACAACAAGAACAAAAAATGATGTAATCTGAAAATTTACATTTTTTTCTTAAAATATTAGAGAGTTGAGGTCTCAGAGAAAAAATATTATGTAAATTGTACAGAAAGACTAGGGGCTCCAAAAAAGAGATGGACTTCATACAATCTTGTGAGAAGACTTCAGCTAAAAGGTTTACTAAATTCTGAAAGCTGAATTTGGGCTAGCATGAGATAGGTCAATAGAAATTACCCAAACTGAAACACAAAAAGAAAAAAAAGGAGTAAAATCAAAAAGGAGAGACTCCAGGAGCTTTGCGATAATATCAAAAGGTTAGTTAGTTAGAATCAAAGAAGGAAAAGAGAAAATGCACAGGACAGAAGAACCATTTAAAGTTATAGTAGACAAGAGTTTTCAAAAATCAATAACAGACACAAAAAGGAGGCTCAGAAAATACCATGCTAAGTAAATACTCTTCCCTCCAGACGTATCTAAAAAGTTTTCATTCAAACTTGAAAATCAAAAATAATGACAAAGTACTCAGAGAAAAAAAAGACATTATATACAAAAGAGCAAACATATTTTTAAAAACCTACTAATCTAGAAAACGATTGAGTGACATTTTTAACATGCTAAAGACAAAACAAAGAAAAAAAATTGCCAACTGAGAATTTTAAACCCAGGGAAAATTAAGGGAAGATAAGCATTTTTTTTTCAGACCAGCAAAAAATGAGAAAATGTATTGTAGCAGTGTATGAGAAATCTCAAAGGACGAACTTGGCAAAGGATTATAATATCATAGAGAAACTTGGATTCACACAAAGAAATGAAGAGTATGGGAAATGGCATACATGAAAGTGAATGTACATTTATTTATTTTTCTTAATTTTAATTTCTCCCTTAGTGGAAAGAGGAGTATAAATGTATTGTGTGTTTACATCACATGAAAAGTGAAATGAATGACAATAATAGCATAAAGACGAATTTGGGAATGGAATGTTGTAAGATCTTTAAACTACATGAAACTGTGATATTATTAAGTGTGTATATTGTAAACCCTAGGGCAACAACAAAAATTTTTTAAATAAGCCAAAGGTAGAGGTAAAATAGAATCATAAAAATGCCTGATCCAAAAGAAGGCAGAAAAAGTTTGTTCTCTTGTCATTTCTTCATGCCTTTCGGTGATCTATTCCAAACAGCAAATAGAGTACATTCTAAAATCAATCAATCAATCAATCAATAATAAATAAAAAACATTTAAGTTTTAAAAAGTTTCATTCTCTACTCTTAAACTCTACTTACCGCATTCCAGTTTGTCCCTTTGTGACTATCCAGCCACATCTCAAGCTATTGTGTTCTCACTGACTGGTGAGCTTGGCTGGTGACTTCTTTTGTTTCCTTTTAGCATCCAGCTCCTCCCTGAATCAGAGCCTTTACAGTTGATGTTTTCTCAACAGGAATGTTCTTTTCTGAACTTTTTTTATATGCTAAATTCTCTTCACCCTTCACATTTGAATTTACATGTTAATTTCCTCAGGAAAATTTTTCTTAACCCCAGAAACTTAAATTAAGTCAAACTCTGTAATTGTCCTTCAAAACATTTATTAAAATTAAAATTATTTATATATTATTTTAGGATCTCAGCAATGGCACCTGCCTTTAGAGTTCTGATCAGTCTAATTATTCTTTTCTGTTCTATAATTTTAATAAAAGTGTGGATCTTGTCTCTCTTGTTTATCACATATCTCAGTGCCTTGGACAGTGCCTGACATACAGTAGGAAATCAATTAATTGAATAAATGAATTAAGTTTAAAGAGAAGAAGCATTCTATTTAAAATATGAGGGAAACAGTGTACCAGTTGCAAAGCATTGCTCTGATTATAAAATAAAAGCAGCATACAGCAGTCAATTCCAAAGGTGAGTTCCATGTAAATCCTCTTCTACTAATGGCTTTCTTACCCAAAATTTGTCCATAAATTTTTCATTACTTTATTTTTTAAATTTTAATCATTATTTATTGTTTAAAGTACTATATATGTCTCCATTTTCCCCCCACTGACCATCTCCAGCCTGTTCTCGCCCCCCTGCCCCAGGACCTCACCATCCCAATTGTCTGTGTCCATGGGCCATTTTTCATTACTTTATATTTGCTGCCAGGCTTCTCTTTGCATCAATGTATTTTTAACCACATATTATCTACTTAGTGAATGTGTGCTTACTTTAATTGTTTCTAATTTGCACTGCTTATGAATAAAGGTTTAGGGAAGCAATCTAGGAGTGTGAAATAAACACAGAATTTGGATCTTGAGTTTGAATTCTGACCCTACCCTCCAACACCTCTGCACTCTTATCTCTGCAATGCAAGGCTATTGACACCTATCTCCTAACATAATTGCTGTAAGGTAAAATGAATGTATGTAAAAGGTCTGCCACATAAAAATTAATTAACATTAAGTTCATTCCCATCCCAGTTGTTCTAGATTTGGGAGAACTAATCATTTCAATCATTTCACTCATGTGTCTGTTATGATTCTAGATTTTGATCATAGATCTTTAAACTCAATATTCTCAAATGGCATCCCAATCTCTTTAGTTTCTGCCCTCACAATGGCATCTGCCTTTATAATTGTGACCATTTCTACTTGTCTTTTTTGGTCTTCTCTACTTTTGGGGTATCCTTTTAATATCTTACTCAATATTCCAGGTGTGGGCCATCGAAGTTTGATTCTATATTAAAAGCATATAATATGCAAATCGACCAAATGGTGGAACTACCAGTTGGCAGGGGGGTGGGGGGCGGGGGCCAAGGCCGGTAAGCAGGCAGCCAGAGGTGGAGGGGTGATGGGGGGCGGGGCTTGTTTCTTCCTGGCTCCATCTCCTGATTGGCCCACTCAGTTGCCTCCCATAGAGGGAGGCCAGACTGCAGCTTAGGCTCATCAGTTGGACATCCCCTGAGGGCTCCTGGACTGCAAGAGGGCGCTGGCCGGGCTGAGGGACCCCCCGCCCTCCTGGAGTGCATGAATTTTCATGTACCATAAGTTAAAGTTTCTCAGTATCTCTATTGATGACTGATTGTTATAAATATTGAGAAGAAAAATTTCATAAAATTGATAAACTAGGGATTCACACATTTATTTATTAGGTATTTTTTTTTTATAATCCATTATGTACATAAATTAGGGTTGCCTGAGTTAGCACATAAAATATAAGATGCTCAATTAACTAGGTGTCTTGTATTTTATTTGGAAACTTTAACATAAATAAGGTTGATCTCTGCATAAGAAGAAACAAAATTAATTTTACAAGTTAAAGATATAGGCATGGGCTTAGACTTAGAGATAGGTAACCAGGCAACACATGGAAAGAAAGGGTTATAAATGGATAGTGTACAAAGTCCCCAGGGCTACTATAACAAGGGACCACAAATTGAATGGCTTACCACAACAGAAATTTTTGTCTCAGTCCAGAAGGCTAGAAGTCTAAAATCAGAGAGTCAGCAGTATTCATTGTCTGTTAGGGGCTCTGAGGGAGAATCTGTTCCATGCCTCTCTCTCCTCTCCTAGCTTCTGGTGATAGCAATTCTTGGCATTCCTTGACTTGTAGATGTATCACTCTAATTTCTGCCTCAGTCTTCACATGATACCGTCCCTGTGTGTCTCTTCTCCTCCTTTTGTCAGGACTTCAATCATATTGGATTAGAGCTTACCCCAATGACTTCCTCTTAACTTGATAACTTCTTCAAAGACCCTATCTATAATAATAAAAGCGTAATATGCTAATTAGACCAGACAAAGTCAGGGCTGCAAGGGAAGCCGGTGCTGGCAGTGAGGGGAAGGAAGGCTTACTCTTGCATGAATTTCATGCATCGTGCCTCTAGTTTCAGAATAAAGTCACATTCAAAGATACCTGGGGTTAGGATTTCAGCATATCTTTTTGGAGGGTACAATTCTACCCATAACAGATGATATGGATATTGAATGCTATTTCTACTCTTACCACAAGAACAAAAAATGATCGTATCGTTTGTTGTGGGATAGAATGATAAAGATAAAAAGACCCACAGCCATGTCAGGAATTAATTGAGGTTGACTATAAAAGGTGAGTATACTTAGCTAGAGAGGAGAAAAAGATCTAGATGTGGAAGATGAAGAAGAGAATAGTGAAGGAACTCAGCTTTCAGGAATGGGAGATACTTGCTCTAATTTCCTAAGGATGATCGCAATCATGCTGCAAACACTGAGAAAAGCAACAATACTTTAACTTCCTCAGCTCAGAAAAGCAACAGTGTCATTATGAGGCAGATTTTATTGTGTCCAAATTTCCTTTATCTCTAAAATTGAAATTTCTCAATGTTAATTTGGTTTTGGCACCAATCCCAGAGATACTAGAGGGACAGCCTGTGAAATTACTATTGGCAATGTCTGTATGCCTAAAGAAGGTGCTAAGCCAGTTATGTTGGAGCCCAACTTGGTGGTTATACTTAAAATCAAACATTTATATAAAGTAAGGTGTAAATTATAAGCCATTGTTACAGTTAGAATGTTATTTACTCAATAGAGATAGTTTAACTTTTAGGAGGTATCCATACAGCAAAGTTGGTCTGAATGAAACAGAAACCAGAAAATAAGTTATAAGCATTATTTATTATGTGAGAAGCCAGTGTAGAAGGCATGCTAAGCTGGGTCTATAACTTTTAGTGTGTACCATATTGTGGTACACCAGAGAATGTACCATATTTCTGTATAGAATAAAGGTTTTAGAACTGGTTTTCCAAATTCTTCAAGAAACCAAATGAAATTCAATTTAATCATTCATAGAAAAAATAGAAGATTAAAGGGACAAGCCACAGGAAATGCAGGCATGGGCTACACAGTCTCCATCTGCTCCTCTGATGGAGCCTCCTCTGGCTATGTGCATATCTTCTCACATAATCCTCCTTGTCACTAGTCAAGTAAATCAAATTTATGTAAAGTTTATGTCAATTTATCTTAGAATTTAGTAAATTACTAAACAAGGTTAGGCTTTTCATTTGGTTGATGTTTTAAAAGAAAGGGATAAATTTATGTGCTCTTGCCTATTTGTTATCCAGTTCCCTCTCCCCCCAGTTGTTGCCCCTATAGTCACCAAAGAAGGAGGTGCAAATACAGGGAAGGATAGCAGAGGGTACCTTTCATCTCATGTTACTTATAGTTCCGTGATATTTGCTGCCAGCAGAGACAGGAT
>NW_005371078.1:703685-717522 GCF_000412655.1 Myotis brandtii | reverse complement strand
GAGAGAGATAGAAACATCAATGATGAGAGAGAATCATTGATCAGCTGCCTCCTGCACACCCCATACTGGGGATTGGTCCAGCAACCCAGGCACATGCCCCGACCGGAATCAAGCCCATGACCTCCTGGTTCATAGGTCAATACTCAACTACTGAGGCATACCAGCCAGGCAGAGATTTGAGTTTTTTAAGGCTAATATCCACGGACCTATTAATTTTCTCCTAATTACAGCATCAATTGTTCAAATATACTACCACAAGGATGGGATCCTGGAGCTTGTAAAGGTCAGATGCTCTCAATGAGAAAATGATGACTTGTCTGCTTTCCATTCAATATATTGTTACTTACAAAATTAATCTTTAATAAAGCAGTAAACATAAATATTTTAATCAATTATTATATTGTCAAATCTGTGATAGCTTAGAGCAAGAGTTAATCAATCAATTAATCATGATTGACAAGAAACCTAGGTTCATTTACATACTTTATATACAATCTGTAACTAATATTTGAAAAGCTTCTGCTGCCTTGGTTCTTTCCAGGCATTGGTAAATCTGACTCTGGAACTCTTGGGGACTCTGGGGTGCCACTGCATTTTGACCAATGACAAAGCCCCTGGAATCTTCCTTCTGCTGGATTCCTTCACTTAAACCATCTTCATTCTGGAAAAAATGTTTTCCCTGCTTACCACTTATCAAATGAAAGGTGGTATTTATCTTTAACTTTCCAAGACCTCCCTAGGTTTCTTTTTTAATTCCAACATTACCAGCTATGATAACACTCTACATCCTCAGACTATTTGTAATAGATATGCACATAGCTAAGCTCATTTTCTGCACTAAAAGGAACATCAGCTCAGGATTTTTAAAAATACTCCTCTTCCCTAGAGAACTAAAACACCAGTTTTATTCTAGAACATCATAAAAAACATAAAAAGAAAAAAACAACAACCTAGAATATCACCACTTAAAGGCAACCATTATCAGTACTTTAGTTTATATCCTTCCAGATTTGCTGTTTCCTGCATATTTTATTTTGTAAAATAGTTGCATATGTATTCTCTCTAAAAATGGTGTGTGTGTTAGTATTATTTGTTTGTTTTACTTAATGCTATTCATCAAAAATGGCATAGCGAGATGGACATGAATGCAGGAATGTGGGTTCTGGAAGCAGAGTGTGTGGTTTAAATCTTGATTCCCCTACATCTGCAAACATGGGGAAGTGATTCAGCTGCTTTAATTCTTAGTTTCCTTACCCATAAGATAAATATAATAGCGATATGTACTTCATGGAACTACTGGGAGAATCAAATGACATAATGTCTGTTAAGCATTCAAATACTATATTTACCTGGCATGTAGCAAGTGCTCAACAAATGTTAATTATTATATTTTTCCCATCATTATAAAATATTCAGGGATATAATTTTACATGACTGCATAAAATTTTATCCTTGGTATATGCTATAGTTTGGTTATATTTTCTCCTATGTTTAGACATTTAGGGTGCTTATAATTTTCTTACCTTTATAAATCTTGGGATAAGCATCTTTGTATGAAAAGATTTTTCTGTAGGTTAGCTTATTTTCTAAATTATCTGAAAAACAAAAAGTAGAATGACTGAGTCAAGCACAATGTCATTTTTTCCCCCAAAAGGGTTGTGGTGATTTATATTTCTATCAGCCTGGTATGAATATGACTGTTTCACCACACTCTCACCAGCGGATAGTGTGTATGTGTGTTCACATAAGTTCCAGATGAGTTCAGCTTTCTTAAAAAATATCTATATCACTTCCACTGTTTAAATTCCTTAGCAATAAATAAGTGAGATACTAAATTGATTTACTGCAACATCAATGGGGCTGAAACAATCTATATGCTCATACTAAGTGGAAGGACCTGTTCTTTTTATACATGTTTTTATCACTATGCTACCAACTTCAGGGCTGTTTTTACTAACTTATTCTTTGCTTTATCATATCCCCTAGTTTGTTTATCATGCTTTGTCATATACTCAGAGTGCAGTAACATATTTGATGAGTGTAGACCACCCATTTATCTAAATGTTATCTCCAAAGAAACCACATCTCCCAATACTTATACCCGTTTATAGCCTCTCCCTAGAATGTGACAGAGTGGTGTTGCATTGCATACATCTGAGGCTAGGTCATAAGAAGACTGGCAGCTTATACCTTGGACTCTTGGAAGGTATGTACACTCTGGTCAGAAGCCAGCTATCACCCTGAAACTGCCATGCTCTGGCCCAAGGTAGCCCTGTAGGGAGAGAATCATCCAGCTCTTACTTTTCCCAATCTTATAACTGAGGCTCCAGAAAGGTGAATGTATAAGCCATGTTGGACATTAAATTCTAGTCAGATCTTCACTTAATCCTAGCCCCAGCCAATGTATAACCATAACCAAAAGAAAGAACATAAGTGATAACAACCCAGGTGAGTATAGTTTCTGGGGCTGACTAGTAGACCCCGAGTGATGGATGAATGATTACTCTGACACAACATTTGCTGTGAAAGAGAGGGCTAAGGGACTGCCTGGCTAAAGGAACCAGACAGCCTCAATTTCCTGCCTCATTAGGCTTTCATTGTAACAGCAGTTTGAGATAAAGTTTATCTTTTAGATACAACCAGTAGGGTAAATAATATTTGGAGCACACATGTGTTTGTAGTGTCCTTTAAGCAAGGACACCCAAAGATTAAGCATAAGGATTCCAGTAAACACCCAGGGGTCTGCACAGACTTGTTTGGAAAGGTCAAGGAATAATTAGGGGCGCTGACTTTACCACTCCCCTAAGTTGGAATTCTGATAAATAGGACAGGCCACCTTCAGCACACTTTTCTTATTTTGGAATGTCCTCCTTACAAACTTTCCAACCAAGTCTCGTGTGCTCCCCAACATATAGTCAACAGACAGAACCATAAGCAATAATAATAAATCATTGTTTTAAATCAGAGGTGGGAAAACTCTTTTCTTCCAAGGGCTATTTGGATATTTATAACATAATTGGCGGGCCATACAAAATTATCAACTTAAAAATTAGCTTGCTATATTTGGTCAAACATTATTTAACTCACCCCTAATGCCTTGTCAGGGCCAGACCAAATGATTTTTCCGGCATTATATTGCCTGAGGGTGGGACATTCCCCACCCCTGTTGAACTACAAGGCTTTAGGATGGTTTGTTGTGTAGTAACAGAAAATAAGTACAATGGATTAATACAGAGGAAATACAGAGAGTAAATGAAATACTTCTTTAAAAATTTGCAACAAGTAAATTTTGGCTCTGTCACTGATACCTTTTGTCAAAATGCTGTCATAGAAAATAACATTTCCAAATTAATTGATGATGAGAGTGGAGAAGTGAAAGGCAATTAATAAATGAGCAGGGCATAAGGTTTCACATGGGGTTGGTGGCAGAGAGAATTGAAAGAGGCCTGGTCAAGTAGTCATTAAGAATCAGTTGGTACAGTATGCATGTCAAAGGTTGAGGTGGCTTGGGGATTTGGGGAGACTAAGAGATAAGATGTTTTGGAAGGAAATTTGAAGAGTTAAACAACTTTTTGTTTTGACTGTCTGTCCTGTTATAGATTGATGGATAGATTTTTGTTTCTGTCTCATATATTGCCAGAAAGGCCAATATCTAGGGGCAGGGTCTATATATTTCACATATATTGATTTTATATTAGGATAATTTATTAACATGATGTCTATGTATTTCAGTTTCCAATGGTGTTTTTTTAAAAAAAATATCATCTTGTGAGTTTAGGGTGTGTGCTAACTACAAATTTTATTTTATTATTTAATTTACTTTATTTGTAACTGGCAGTTAAGATTATATGTTTGGGCACCCTAGCTGATTTGGATAGAGCATTGGCCGGTAAACTGAAGGGTCCCAAGTTCAATTCTGGTCAAGGGCACATGCCTGGGTTGCATGATTAATACCCAGTAGAGGGCGTTCAGCAGGCAACCAATCAATGATTCTCTCTCATCATTGATGTTTCTGACTCTCTCTCCCTCTCCCATACTCCCTGAAATCAATAAAAATATATTTTACAAAAAGATTATATGTTTGGGCTACATAGGATGTGTCAGAGTTTAATTGACTTAAAAATATACAAAATGACAATGTAAAGAAATTTCATTTTATTTAGTACTGTCTTAGCCACCTTTTGTCATTTTTGGTGGCCCCCAAACTCTACTGAGTTTATGAAAGTCTCTGAGGACAGTCTCCATTGACAAATTTATGGAGAGGAAATTCTCTTGAAGTGCTATTAATGAAACCATCAGCCAATGCTCTGGATGAATGAGAGGACAGATCCAACTCCCTTGGCTTTCCTTTGAGGAGCGAGCTCCCAAAATAAAAATTAATATTGAGAGACCTTTACTCTTGACATTGGATATATTACCACTTCCAACTTGCAATCAAAGTCATCTGTTGCTTCAGTACAGGCTGTTTATTTCTTTAAAGAGTTTTGTTAAGATTTTTAATACCTGGACTTAATTATGTAATTACATAATAGACCTGGTAAATGTTTCAGAGGACCCATTTTAATCTGTGAAGTACCTAAGATAGTTTTTAAAGAACATCTAATTACATAATTACAATGCCTAATAGACCAGAATAATAGGTATCAGGAATATCTTTGGAGCCATAACAGAAAACTTATGGCCTTTAGGGCAAATCATATCAGTTATGAAAATAACCTCACAATTATATCATTATGTAACAGCACATGATGGAAAATGATATATTAATGCTAGATATAATAAATGGAATATGCATTTTGCTTCTTACACCATAAACAGCATTCCTTAATTTTCCAAAACTTATGTAGAAGCAATTGGAAATATGTTTATCCTGAAAGACAGAAAAACCTACAATATTTTAGATACAGAATGGCTGTGACATTTGAAAGAAAAAAGAAAAGAGATTGCAAACATAGCAAGTTAACTATGAAAGCATGCATATTAATTTAAAAAAACAAAAGTGCACTCAAGATTTCAGAAACAATTTAAATTATTGTAATCATATATTTGAATCTGGCATACTATACTTCCTGAGTAGTAATGAAAAAAAATATCAGGAATAAAACTAAAACATGCTTGGCCCTTGAATACTATGATTGCTTTAGCTATATGCTGGGGATTAAGGTTCTGTTCAAATTTAGGCAGAAGAAAGAGTGAATTTTAATTAAAATCTATGTTGTTCAAACATTTTGGCGTTGGTGACATCATCTTTCAATATCTGTTGAGGAAGGTATAAGCATCTCTAACATCTGTATTTTATAGAACTCAAAAATCTGTCTTGATTGTTTTATGGGCAAGAGGTTTTATTGTAGTGTGTTTTTAAAGAAGGCATTTTATAAAAAAGTCCAGAATTTGTAAAAGCATTACATGGTTGAATAGTTATTACCCATTAAAAACTTTCATACCACAGTTCATATCTGGTGACAAAACAAACAAAAACAAGATATGATTGGCAATGGGTCCTGATACATGTTAAATATACTTTCCTTTTGTTTACAATTACTCTTCTTTGGTTTGAATAAAAACATTTATATATTGGTAAAATTCTACATGTATCTGCCACAGGCACAGGCTTATATTTCTGAGACCACGGGTATGTAGAGAAATAGTTGGCATCTGTAAATAAACATTTCAAATGTTCCACAGAGCCAACAATTTTGGGAAAGTTTGTTTAAGGCAATATTGTTATAAAATTATGCAACTTTGAGTCATGAAAAATATTTAAACAATGCATTTTTTATTCATCTAGGGACAGTTATGCAAGTATGGTCCAAGTGTTCACATTCCTGTGTATTATCTTATTTTAAAAGTCAAGTTTTGCTTGATATGTATAAACTCTCTATCCTTACTATCTTTTTTTTTTCTCCCCACTTCCAAAATTTGAGTGACATTCTAACAAGAGGATATAACCCTTGTAAAAATTTATACACCCAACATAGGAACACCTAAATATATAAAGTAAATCTTGATGAAAATAAAGGGAGAGATTGACAGTAACACAGTCATAATAGGGGTATTTAACAACCCATTGACATCAATGGATACATTTTCCAGACCAAAAATTAACAAAGAAAGAGGGGCCTTAAATGACACACTATATCAGATGAATTTAATTGATACTTTCAGGGCATTTCACCCAGAAGCAGAAGAATATACATTCTTTTCAAGTTTACATGGAACATTTTCTAGAATAGACCACGTGCTAGGACACACAAAAAATCTCAATAAGTTTAAGAAGGTTGAAATCATATGAAGCATCTTCTCTGACAATAATGGTATAAAAACTAGAAATCAATCACAAGAAAAAAACGAAAACGTACACAAAGACATGGAGGCTAAATGACATATTACTAAACAATGAATGGGTTAACAATGAGATCAAGGAAGTAATCAAAAGTGTCTTAAAACAAATGAAAATAAGAACCCAGCAACTCAAAATCTATGGGACACAGCGAAAGCAGTCCTAAGAGGGAAATGAGTATCATACAGGCCTACCTCAAGAAACAAGAAAAATCTCAAATAAACAAGTTAACTTTACAATTAAAGCAACTAGAAAAAGAACAACAAATGAAGCCCAAAGTGAGTAGAAGAAAGGAAATAATAAAGATCAGAGCAGAAATAAACAAAATAGAGTCTAAAAGATCAATGACATGACAAACCCTCAGCTGATACCAGACTCATCAAGAAAAAAAGAGAGAGGACCCAAATAAATATAATCAGAACTGAAAGAGGAAAAGTAATAATTGACACCACAGAAATACAAAGGGTTGTAAGAAAAATATTACAAACAACTATATGCCAACAAATTGGACAATCTCGAAACAAATACAATCTCCCAAGACTGAATCAGGAAGAATCAGAAAATCTGTGTAGACAGATTACAACTAATCAAATTGAAGCAGTAACGACTCCCAGCAAACCAAGGTCCTGAATGGGATGGCTTCACAGGTGAATTTTACCAAATATTTAGAGAAGAACTAACACCTTCTTAAACTATTCAAAAAAATTAAAGAGGAAGGAAGACTCCCAAGTTGATTTTACGAATTCAGCATTATCCTAATCCCAAAACCAAATAAAGACACTACAAAGAAAGAAAGTTATAGGCCAATATCCTTGATGAACATATATGCTGAAATCCTCAATAAAATATTAGCAAAACAGATCTAGCAATACATTAAAAAGACAATATACCATGAGCAAGTGGAATTTGTTCCAGGTATGCTAAGATGGTTCAACATATGCAAATCAATCAATGTAATATACCACATTAGGAAAACAAAGGATAACAATCATATAATCTTATCAATATATGCATAAAAGCATATTTGATAACATACAATATTTATTTATGATTAAAACACTCAATACATGGGTAGAGAAAGAAAGTACCTTGACATAATAAAGGCCATATATGACGAACCCTCAGCTGATATCATACTCAATGGGCAAAAACTAAAAGAGTTTCCCTTAAGATTGAGCATAGGACAGGGATGTCTGTTTTTACCACTCCTATTCAACATAGTACTGGAATTCCTTGCCACACAATCAGACAAGAAGAAGAAATAAAAGGCATCCAAATTGAAAAGGAAGAAAAAAGCTTTAATTATTTGCCGATGACATGATACTGTATATAGAGAACCCTAAAGACTCCATCAAAAAATTACTAGAACTGAAAAATGAATTCAGTAAAGTAGCAGGATACAAAACAAATATCCAGAAATCAGTTGCATGTTTATACACCAATTAGGAGGTATCAGAACTCAGTAGTTGGTGATTGGGCAGATAGACTGTGTTAGATTTTATGACTAACAGTCCTTTCCAGGCTTTATGCAACTCTACCATATTAAAATTAGTTATGGCCATGTGAATTAAAGAAATAAATGTGGTGAAAGTGACATGTGTCACTTTAGAACAGAAAGTATAAGAGTAACATGTTTCTTTTCTTTTTTCCTTGAGACAGCCACTGTTCTAGATAGGAGTGGGTCCATCAGCCTGGAATAATGATGACATGAAGCAGAGACATAGCTGGCCCACAATTGACATGTGACAGGAGCAAGAGATATAATTGTTGTCATTAACCATTGTAATTTTGGAATTGTTAACACAGCCTAACCCCGACTGATACAGGCAGCCAGGTTAACTTCAGACTGCACCTTCTGGGGAAGTCAAAGAAAACAAAGGCAGATTGATAGCATGATACTCTAAAAGAGAATATTAATATGTCTTGCAAAGCCCTTAACAATCCAACCTATGCAAATATTTCTATTATGGAAGGAAGGTGATTGGTACCTAATGAAACTGAGGCAGACAGTAAAGAGCTCTCTTGCTAGTCCAGATTTCAAAAAGATACAAATCCTATATAATAAAGAGGTACTATGCAAATTGACCATCACTCCAACACACAAGATGGCCACCCCCATGTGGTCAAAGATGGCCTGCAGGGGAGGGCAGTTGTGGGCAACTAGGCCTGCAGGGGAGGGCAGTTATGGGTGACTGGGCCAGCAGAGCAGGACAGTTAGGGATGACCGGGCCTGCAGGGGAGGGCAGGTGGGGGTGACCGGGCCAGCAGCGGAGGGCAGTTAGGGGTGACTGGGCCTGCAGGGGAGGGAAGTTGGGGGCAACCAGGACAGCAGGGGAGGGCAGGTGGGGGTGACTGGGCTGGCAGGGGAGGACAGTTGGGGGGGACCCAGGCCAGCAGGGAAGGGCAGTTAAGGGTGACCAGGCCTGCAGGGGAGGACAGTTGGGGGGTACCAGGCCTACAGGGGAGGACAGTTGGGGGGGACTGGGCCAGCAGGGGAGGGAAGTTAGGGGCAATCGGGCTGGCAAGGGAACAGTTAGGCATCAATCAGGCTAGCAGGGGAGTGGTTAGGGGGTGATCAGGCTGGCAGGCAGAAGCAGTTAGGGGCAATCAGGCAGGCAGGCAGGCGAGCGGTTGGGAGTCAGCAGTCCTGGATTATGAGAGGGATGTCCGACTGTCACCGGAGGGATCGGGCCTAAATGGGCAGTCGGACATCCCTCGAAGGGTCCCATATTGGCGAGGGTGTAGGCTGGGCTGAGGGACACACCCCTCCCATGCACGAATTTCGTGCACCGGGCCTCTAGTTAATAATGAAAAGAAAGAAATAGACCCAAGACACATTTAAATGGATACAACCACCCAGTGAAGCTTCAGGGAAACTAAAACACCTTATGAAACTTGAAAAATAGCTGAGGGCAACAAAAGATTTGATTAACAAGAGATTGTATTTAGGATTTTTTAAAAATCTTTTTTTAAAAGCCAAATTAGTATATATATATAATTGTATTTAGGATTTTTTAAAAATCTTTTTTTAAAAGCCAAATTAGTGTATATATATATATATATATAGTTTTACTTGTGAATCTTGTTTTTTCTTTTTTTCTTTTTTTGCATCAGGGTACAATCTACCTCATCAAATTAATTAAAGTACATTTATTTAAAAAAATTTTTATTCCTTGAACAGTTTATATAAAAATTGGAATTTTATCTTTCCTTGATTGATTAAAGCAACATTATAATTATCCAGACTTCAGTTTTTAATTTTTTTTTTTGGTATAGTGGGTTTTAACCCTTTTAAATCAATGCATTTAATGGTTATGACTTTATTTCTTTTCTTTTAAAAAAACTTTATTAACTAGAGCAGTTTTAGGCTCACAGCAAAATTGAGCAGACGGCACAGAGATTTCCCATATACCACAGCCCCCACATATGCATAGCCTCTCTCACTATCAATATCCCCTACCAGAGTGGTTCATTTGTTACAATCAATGAACCTATATTGACACATTATTGCCCCAAATCCATAGTTTATATTAGGGTTCACTCTTGGCATTATGCATTCTATTGGGTTTTGACAAGTGTGTAATGAAATGTATTTGCCATTATAATATTGTGTAAAGTAATTATACTGCCTTAAGGTTTTTGGGGTACTAGTGTATACCTTAGCCCCAAATTTGCATGGTTCAAATTATTAGAGGAGGCCATTTTATTGTACTTAGATTGCATGATAAGACTGAACAGGTTTTTTTGTTTGTTTGTTTGTCTTTTTCATCTCTTTTTGGTTACAAAAATAATTTTTATCCAGCCAAACTTTTGAGTAAAGGTATAGCCTTCTGAAGCTAAATTCAAGTTGGGAACGGGGGTAGTTTCAAGTTATCAATTTGTGTGAGCCCAAATTTCCCACAGTATACCATTAAAATCATAGGATAGATAATATGCCATTAAAGTCCAAGTCTCCTGACTACTGAGAAAATACCCTCAAAGAAGTCAAAGATTTACAGCCTGATCAGCACTCTGGTTTTTAGCATCTTGGTTCCTGAGAGTTCAGCTGTGCATTTATTAGGATGTTTGTTATGTTTATTCCCTCAGAAATTCTAGTTTCTTTGATTGTTTGTCATGGGGAAATACCTAGTCTTATAATCTTTGAAAGAGACATAATCTTGGGGACATAAAAGATCAAAATAAATATTTTAATTATAGAGATGCTTAATTTATAAAAATAATAAACAAAAAAGTATCCTATAGGTTTGTAATATATTATGTTTTGTCAGATCAATGGAATATTATAAATGTTAGTAGGAAATAAATAAGCAAAAAGAATGAGAATTTAGAATTGAAATATTTAATATAAGTTATAAGAAAAATATCATTTTTGGACAAGTTCACTGATATAATAGAGCACCAGACATAAGCATTGCATCTATAATATTAGGTAACAAAGAGTGTTAAACAAATTTAAGTGGGTGAATGAGAGAATGGGTGATGGGATTGATATTATGTATCTCAATTTAAAGGAGACATTTGAAAAGAAGTCTTGTGCAATTTTACTGGATGAGCTGCAGCATAGCAGATAGCAGATGTTGGTGCTCCGTCCATATCCCCTCAGTACTCAGCATTCTGATAGCTCATTACTACAAACACCTGCCACTTTCTGCCTGAGGACTTCTCTGTCCCCAGCAGTGTGTGTGGCCCATATACAGGTCAGGGAGTTAACACCCCCTGTGAATAGCACTCAATTAGTGAGAGACAACTCCGTGGCTCCATACCCCATGTTCCTCATCCCTCCACAGAGCATCTGATGTGAGCTTCCTTCCTTCCTTGTCTCACTTACCACTCTCCTCCACAGCACTTTCTGAGGAAAACCTCCCCACTACTCCACCTTTCCTCAAATCCTAGTCTTAGGGTCTATTTCTTGGAAGAACCCAACCTAAGACATGGAGAATTATGGCCTAGATTCTAGGATAAGTGAATCATTTCATAAACCAGTTACTGCTAATTGGGTTATGTAAGTCAGGTTTAACAATCAGTTTCTTTCTTAAAAATATATATATTGAATTTAGAGAGGAAGAGAGAGGGAGAGATAGAAACATCAGTGAGAGAGAGTCATTAATCTGCTGCCTCCTGCACTCCCCCTACTGGGGATTGAGCCCACAATCTGGGCATATGCCCTAACCAGAATCAAACTGTGACCTCCTGGTTCATAAGTTGACACTCAACCACTAAGCCACAGCGTCTGGGCTAACAATCAGTTTCAAATTATACCCTTTGAAGGTATTTTTGCTTCACCTTTTTCAATTTTGATCAATGCCTGAATAAAAATATAGAAAGTTTCTTAACGAAATCGAAGATGACACAGCATTGGTTTAAGGGAGATATAATGAATATATTAGTTGACACTCAGAATCAGGATCCAAGCTTATTTTATTTTTAAATTACACTAAGTGACTCTATTAGAGAAAGCTAGGATTACAGAGAACTTAAGAGTTGGCATTGGGACCCTTCTTCTTGTCAAAGCGGGGCACAACATTGACAAAACGCCGGTTGTACTACATCTGCCGCTTGGCTCAATCAGTCTTCTTCTTTTTCCTGTTTGGCAACCGTGGGAGTCTTACCTCTTTCTTTCCCAGCCCGGGCCAGGGAACGATGCTGTGGCCGGCTACTTCTAGAGTGTCAGAGCCTCCATCCCACACTGGCCCAGGCAGCGTCATCCTCTAGGGACATGCCTGCCAGGAGCAGATTTGATCTGGAGAGATGCCCTCTGGCAAGGCATGAGCCTTGATCTGGGCAGCCATTTCTGGCTCATCACCCCGAGGGTGTGTAGCTCCTGGGTGAGGACAAAGAGCTGCATGTTGGCGACTGAACTGTGGCCTCTGCCATATCGTGAAGAGGGAATCGAGAAACACTAAGGAGCAAGAGCGCACATGTCCTAGCTGCCTGCTGCTGCATCTCATGTCACTCCATGCAGTTTTCAATAAGCTGGAAAATGGATAAAATCTAAAAACTTTTACATTAATATCTTAAGACCCTGTAATTGAGTCTCTTTAAATATGTGATTATCATTATTTGATAAAATTTTGGATATACTTATAATAATAAAAGCATAACATGAAAATCAACCGAACAACTGAACAGCAGAATGACTGTCCGGATGACTTTCTGGATGACCACGCTATGACAGCACTGATGCCAGGCCAGCCAAGGTGGGTGCGATACGATTGGTCGGGGGCCCCACCATCGCCCCACGATTGCCCCTCAGAGGGAGGCCCAGGCCATTGGCCAGTGATGCTGTGGCAGAGCTGGCCAGCAATCACCCCTCAGAGGGAGGCCCAGGCCAGCTAAGCAATTGCACCTCACGCCTGTCGCCCACACAGGGAGGTGATTGGTGGTGGGGGAAGAGGGGCAGCGCCGCACAGATGGCAAGCAGTGGGAGCGGTGGGGATGGGGCCAGCTGCCGGCAAGTGGGGGAAGGAAAGCCCCAATAGGCCCTGATTGCCGGCCAGGCCTAGGGACCCTACCCGAGGGGTTCCGGATTGCAAGAGGGCACAGGCCAAGTTGAGGGACCCTCCCCGTGCACAAATTTCATGCACTGGGCCTCTAGTTGGTTAATAATAAACAGAAAGTTAGTTCATGGGTGTGGCTGCTGAAGAAGCAGATGTGATTATGAGTTAGATTAATGAAGTAATACCTAGACCAAAGGAGGTGGAAATTATGTTTAATTTCACAATACACAGATAATACTATTCTGAACATCCTGATTTTGACAGAATAAAAACAATTTCCTGAACCCGGGCCAGTGTTTCACAATGGTTAGAGCATCAGCTGACACACCAAAGAGTCTTGGGTTCAATTTCCCAGTCAAGGGCATGTACCTGAGTTGCAGGCTGGATCCCCATCCCAGTTGGGGCCCTGTGGGAGGCACCCAGTCAGTGTACATCCATGTTTCTCCCTCCTTCTCTCCCTGCACTCTCTCTCAAAATTAATAGAAAAAATATCTTTGGATGAAGATTAACAAAAACAAAACAATTTCCTGAATGCTAGAGAAGAATCTAAAAGCACTTGGGAATATTTTATGGAAAAAGATGACATGAATATGATTTTTAATATAAAAAATAATAAGAACATGATGATTGTCTTCAGTGTTTGAAAAGCTGTGGGAGAGGAATTAGACATGCCTGAATGGCCTTTAGAGTCATTCATGTTTGTATATCCAGTGTCTATCCAATGCCTTGCATAGAGTAGGAGCTCAATAAATGTTTGGTGGATGAATGAAAAATTAATGACACTGCATATGCATCTCATTTAACTGTGTCATTGAGAGAGTACACAGACTCTTTTATTAAAATTTATCTTTATTGCTGAAAGTATTACAGATGTCCCCTTTGTTTTCCCATTGACCCCTTCTAGCCTGCACCTCTCCATCCCCCCCTGGCCTTCACCACACTGTTGTCTGTGTCCATGGGTTATGCATATATGCATATAAGTTGTTTGGTTAATTCTCTT
>NW_005371078.1:670191-703674 GCF_000412655.1 Myotis brandtii | reverse complement strand
ACCCACCCTGCCTTCCCTCTGAGATACGGCAGTCTCACACACTCTTTTTATTTTCCTGTGTCAATCCATATTTTTTGTACCTCACATGTGAAGCCGTTCTTTGGATAAGTGAAGTCTGGATGCAGGGCCTATGTTGTTCCCTGTGCAATATCTCCCTTACAGATGTGATTCTGGAGATGCAAGCTATAATGATTACGAGGTTGATGTCTCTTGGTAAATATAGCTTCTATGATTCCTAATGTCTTTATATAAACTTTCCTTGAGTTGATTATCTGCAACACTAACGAGTGTTTGTGGTAATATTTGCTTCAGTCTTCTATCCTGGTCATTATATCTCCCCTCTACATCCTGTTTGGGTTACACCATGCTTCAAAACATTCACATCTTCTTAATATACCAATCAAATTGATGGCAGACGGGATTAAATCCACTGGCTTCTGCTGTTATCCCCCTCAAGATTTCCCAATCATTTTTTTAAAATATATTTTTATTGATTGTAGAGAGGAAGGGAGAGGGTTAGAGAGATAGAAACATCAATGATGAGAGAATCATTGGTAGGCTGCCTCCTGCATGCTCCCTACTGGGGATCAAGCTTGCAACCCAGGCATATGCCCTTGGCCAGAATTGAACCTGTGACCCTTTAGTCCGCAGGCCAACGCTCTATCCACTGAGCCAAACCGGCTAGGGCTTCCCAATCATTTTTTTAACAGCATATTGCGAGATGTGAATCAGATTAGATTAAAACTATATAATCCATCCCTTTGCATATGCATTTGGGAGCTCTTCTCTTATTTAGTCCAGTGAGACAAAGGGTGGTTTTAATTTACTTTTGACAGAGACGACTGCCTTAAGTACACAGGCTCTTACTTACTGTGGCACTATGAGGAGGCCAGATCCTGCTGTGCATCCTTCAGGTCCTGGTTTGATGGCCTTTCTTCTCAAATGCTCCTCCCCACTCCCCAAAATCCAGCTCCTCAGCACTCTCTCCTGCTGTGCAGGGTTCGCATCCCACTGTTTTGTAAAGTCCGTGTACATGTCTACACATCCTACTGGATAGCAAAAGTTTCACCCTCAGCACTTCATATTGTGCTTAGTACACGATAAACGCTCATTGGTTATGTGATGAGTATTTGTTCAGAACAATACTTTTCTTAATCTTCGGAAATCAGTTGCATTTATTTTTTATTACACTTATTGGAGTTACATTGTTTAATGAAAGTTATATAGGCTTCAAGTGTATAATTTTGTAATACCTCGTCTGTGTATTGCATTGTGTGTTCACCACCCAAAGTCAAATCTCCTTCCAGAATAATAACTTTTTCAAAGGTGCTTTTGGCTTTGGGAAGGAGTCATTATTTTGTTTCTTATATTCTTTCTCATTTTGTTTTCTATCTCAGCATAGTTGAACCTAAATTCATATACAGCCCATAGTACACCTCAATTATCATGCAAATTTTACACATGATTTTGTGCTTCTTTCTGTTGTTCAGGGGTGATCCGCTCACACTATTATAGAAGCAGACTTTGGGAAAACCTAGGCTAGGAAGATACCCTTGCTTGTTGTTTGTTTGTTTTGTTTTATTTATTTATTTATTTATTTTGGTCAGAAGTGTAACCTTGCAGCCAGCGGGCTCCTATGGACCTCAGTTTCCTCACATGTAAAAGAAGGAAAGATTGGATAACACCTAAGGTGTGCTCGAGAGAAAACATTCTTTAATTCTATGATTGAGAAAAGTTTTCTATAAAAGCTTCGTATTTCCATGCCCTCCCCTCTCCACCCCCTGCAAAGGCACCCTGATCATTTTTCCTTTTCTTTGGGCCTGATTGTCTCTTCTTGTTTATAGCTGCCACTAATTTGCTCGTTTGCTTGCTGGAAAATAGCTAATTAAAACCCACTTCAGCTAACAAGCTGACTGGGACCATGCAAATGTCACTCTCTGCTGTCTGCTATTTCCGTTTATACTTTACATTATTAGTGTTGTTTTTCCTCCCTCCGTTATAATGAATGCGAGGATGGATTCAGCGCCCTCTTCACAGGTGTGCACGGTACCACCGCCACCAGCCCTGGAAAGCGCTGCTGTTAGTGCACTTCAACACTTGGAGTGTTATTACCCCTGACAGTTAATGGTTTCAGACTACATTGCTTGTTAGCGCTAGATTTTTGAACAGCTTCATCCATCTTTTTGTTTTTACAGTGACTGGCCACATTAAGGGTATGTGTCTGAGCTATTAGTCCCGTCTGTTCATCGCATGCATTTCATTTGGTGTAGGGTTCTTTTTTCCTCTCTAAAATTAGTATGTATTGTCATCCATATACTTCAACACATCGACTTTTTGTTATAATTATGCTGTCATCATTGTGCTTCCACACATTTGCTAATTTATTGTAGCTAAATTAGACCTAATATTAGCAATTTTGCAGCTGTTCCTTTAGAATGTACATGGCCATATATTTTACGTTATTTAGTAATTATATTTCACAGGAAAAATAAGGGACCATATTTTCAAGAGGGAGAGAGAGGAACCAATAGAAAAAAGAGGATAAAATAAAAACAAAATCACCCAAGAGTGGGAAAGAGACAAGAAAATGAAAAAAAAAATTCCAAACAAGATTTAAAGGATAAGAAACAAACAGCACTGGATGCTTATGAAGGACAGTGAAACTCATTATGTCTGAGCCTTGCAGCACCAAGCCGCCTCTGAGAAAGGGTTTTCTCTGCTATACTTTCTGTTACCATGAACACGCCAGCTGCTGGGCTAGCTGAGCAAAGACTACCACAAGGAAGTGATGGAAGGTTTTTTTGTGGGAATTGCGAAGAAAAGGAGATGAGAGGCTGTGTGGGTGCTTCCATGAAAACATGATACCCAGTGTACTTAGTGCAAGGCTTAAGTGATTTGCTTTAAAAACAAGTCTGAAAGGCAGAATGTGAGGACAAGAAAATGAAAATGGTTTGGATTTTTACATTGTTCAGAATAATAAACAGCTTTAAATTCAGGTTCCTGCTTTGATTATATCTGGAGATGATATTTGAAGGAATATGAAAAAAGTGCCTACAATGTGTGCTCTTTGCATTTGAATTAGATTATGAGAGTTTAATATGATACAGGCATCTAAAATTATACAATGCAAGTTTGGGTATAATGTATGACACAAGATAAATGGCCAACAAGACAGATTATCCTAGGATACAAGCTGCTTGCTGTGAATAGTTGGGTATTTGGTAAAGCCACCTGGATACTACTTAATACTAGGGGCCCAGTGCATGAATTTGTGCACCTTGAAAGGAACTGTGGGCTGCAAGACTGTGGTGGGCACAGGGGGGGGGGGTCTCAGCCCATGCTCTGTGCCCCTGCTCAGCCCCTCCCACCACAGCCCCCGGTCTCCTGTCTGCAGGCAGCCCTGCTCCAGCAGCCGCCACTCCCCTGCGCTGAGAGCGCTGGCCCTGCTTGCACTTGCTGACAGCGCAGAGCGATTGGGGCCGGCGCCAGCAGTGGGTGTGAGCAGGGCTGGTGCTGTCTGCGGGTGCAAGTGGCAGCTGCTGCCCTGATTGCCCCTCAGGAGCAGGTGGAGGTGGAGAAGCCCTGAGGGGCGATAGGTGCCAGCAGCCGCTGCTGGCATCCACTGATGGTGCCGAGTGATCGGGGCTGGAGCCAGGCGCTGGCAGCGGATGCGAGCAGTGGCTTGGGCACCAGCAACAGCTGCAAGCACCAGGTGGGACCATGGCGCGTGGGAGCAAGGAATTTTTAGTAACCACCAGAGGCTGACCCAGATGACAGCGACTGGTGCCCCACCTTGGTCTGGCACCCCCGCTCACCTGCTCCACCATCCCGCCATGTTCTTTCCTCTGCTGCCTGCTGCTGACGCCCTCCATGTTCCGCACATGGCCCCTGATGGCCAGCACATGTTATAGCGACCAGTTGTTTGGTTTTTCTGTTGTTCTGAAGTTCGATCTATTTGCAATTAGGGTTTTATATATATAGATATTGAGTTAGTAATCCATTTAATGGGACCCTTGGGGTCTAAAAGAATTCATGAGGTGTCCCAGGATACCTGGTCCTACTCCTAGGAGGTAACTTACTAGGAGAAACTAGTTCAATAAGTTCTGGTGGTTATGGATACTGTTCTATGTTTTAATGGATCCAAAACATTGTGCACAAAATAAAATAAAACTTATAATGGTATTGATATATTGACGTTGAGAATATATCCTAGGCAGGTTTGTTCCTCTGGGGGTAATATGCTGCTGCCTAATGTATTAGAGATTTGGGCATACCATCCCTCTTAGATATTCATATTTTCATTACAACTGGGTCATAAGAAATGGATTTTCATTGCTGACTGTGCCCCATTCTGACTGTCATTTTCTGCTCCTTCCTCCGCAGAGATGAATATCTCATTTCTCTTCTCCAATTGACCAAAGCCTGCTCTTTAGCTCTCAGAATGCAAAGCAAATTAAAATGGCTGAAACATTTTGCACTGTCACTCCACACTGGATTTTTATAAGGAGCTACATTAAACTTAAAAACATGATGTTCTAGTAGTGGGATTTGGGGGAGAGTAAATTGGTGGGGGAGGCAAAAAAAATTTGAGGGTTTTGGAACTCATAAAACCAAAGCATATAGAGAGTTATAAGTGTAAACCTGGCTTTTCCCCTTTGACAGGACAATGGTCTTACTGGAATTTGCAAGGCCAGCAGTAAACCTAACCCCAACCTCATAGACAGTCTCAGTTGGGATTTAAGGTCAAGTTGATTTATTAAATAACTGTTGAAAGTCAAAGAGACAGCAAACATCCAAAAATACCAATAGCAAATTAAACAAACAAACAAACAAACCCATCTTTATGCCTTGGTATTGTCCCTTTCAGTTCATATTGGACTGAAGCACCATTGTGGTATGTCCTTTGCATGAGTTTTTTTGATTACATAGCTCAAGTAGAATTGAAATGACAGGAGGAGATGTCCTGTCATTCTCCTGATAATCCTTTATAGAAGTATTTCTCACCTTTTTCATTCCATGGCACACATAAACTAATTATTAAAATTCTGTGGCACACCAAGAAATATAATAGTTTTTGCTGATCTGACAAGAAATTAGGTATAACTTTTATTCATTCATACTGGATGGCTATTATTGTATTAGCCGTTGTCATTTTTTTTTCATCTGACAATCTAAGGGAAAGGATGTCAGGGCCCCTGACTAAATGGTCAGGTATTGCATATTTTAAAAATTATTGCACCACACCAATGTGTCTGTGGCACACTGGTTGGAAATTGCTGCTTTATAGTCTCCAGGCCCTATTCCACAGGAATCTACTACATCAGCCTAACTTTGCCCGCTGGGACAGCTGATGTTGAACTCTACCATCTGTATCAAGAATCTAAAATGGATTAAAGTCCCCTCCCTTCCCCTACAACACAGTATACCTCCTCAGGTCATAGAAATAGGGGAAATGTTCCCACTTGACTTCTTTTTCCTAATCTCTAGGGCTCCAGGGCAAGCTGCTCTCCCAGATACCAGCGCTAGAGAAATGGTTGATAAAAACAGACAGCAGATTTTGAGATTTTCCAAAGCAGGCAGTAGACTTTGAGATTTTCCAGTTTGGAACAGTTTGGAAGGTACTTCCTGGGATAGAGCTTACACTCTTAATTAATCAGATCAGTTACAATGGAAAAACAAGAAGTCATCCATCTGAATTTCATTTAAGCCCATTTCTGTTTACCTCCTTTATCATTTTCCTTCCTTGTCCCAGATTGTGTGGCATGATATGTCTTTAAGAAGATATGTCTGTAATTTTGGTTTGGTTTCTTACTATTCCAGCTTTGCCAATTTTATTCACAGAACATTGTCATTTTTGCCTTCATGTTTATTGGTAGTGGTTAATTATTGTGTTTATAGTCTGTATAACTCTAGGTAGAATTACTCCACCAAATATTTATTGAACAGTTAATAAGTGTCTGGCATTTGTTTTTGTTTTTCACAGGCAATTGTGAGATATGAAAAGGCTCTGTTAACTGAAAATCAGAGTCTAAAATACTCAATATTTTATAGACTTCAGTCACAATCTTTAATTTTCTGCCTTCACATCATTTCTATGGGCAACATACTCATCAGTATCCTTAATCATTACATGCTCTGTTTCTCAGTAGGGGATGGAAGTGGAGAATAGGTTAAGATATCCAACATCCCTCTCTCAATGATAATTCAAGTTCTTTTTGGCCCAACAGAAAGTGAAATAACTTTTTAAAAATCTGCTGCCACTTTTACCTCCAAATTTTCAACATTGTGCCAGAGATTTTGATTTGTCTCTCCATGGTGTATAGCAGGTATGCCTGTTTTTTCATTTTGAGAATTATGGCACTGCAGAATGGAAACAAATTAATACATATATCAGTAGGGACTGACATATTTGATATTTAAAATATAATAAATAAAATAAAATAGAAAACAAGTAAAATATGACCCTGCATTGTTAATAGCCCAGGGAAAGCAGTGTCCTGCTTGACTAGGTCACACAATGGATACATTTTAAACTAGGGTGAAGATTAAGAAAGTCTACTGGAGTCCTGGAGTGCTGCTGCATTAGGGACTCTAAGAAGCCAGGCAGAGAGAGCGTGGCTGCTTAGGGTTGGGGAGAAACATTGAAACTGTAGGAAAACATTTTCTGAAAACTTTTAGGGCTCAGTGTTACAGGATTCATGTTTTCGCTGTAGGTCACCACTCTCTTTAGCAGAGTATCTGTGAAGCCCTAGTATTTATCTATCTATCTATCTATCTATCTATCTATCTATCTATCTATTATTTTAATTTAAATTCTTTATTGTTGAAAGTATTACATATGTCTCCTTTCCCCCCCATTGAGCTCTTCCCACCCACTCCCACCCCCCAGCACATGCCTCTCAACATCCTATTGTCTGTGTCCATTGGTTATGCTTATATGCATACATACAAGTCCTTTGGTTGATCTCTTACCTCACCCCTCCCCTACTCCCACTCCCAACCTCCCCTGCCTTCCCTCTGAGGTTTCACAGTCTGTTTGACGCTTCTATGTCTCTGTATCTATTTTTGTTCATCAGGAGGCCTTAGCTTTTAAATTTCCACATTTACTCTCTTGGGCCTATTAGCACAAAAATTCTCTGTATAGGAGTATGTGTGTGTGTTACATGTCCAAAAATTGTGCAAAAGTACAAGTAAAGTAGCTAAAATTAACTAAGAATTTCCTCAAATAGATCAATATGCAGACATTAAAATGCAAGCTTACACAACTCCCCAAAATTTAGGACTAGTCAAAGGCTAAAAGATAAAATACTCAGGAGACATTTTGGTCTTCAGATTTCTATATGTCTCAGATTACATGGTAAAATTACAATGATCTTATTCACCTTAAGATGTTACCATAAACTGTGTTTTTCAAACTTTTCTACTGATGTAATCTTAAAGCATTTTCAATGGCAGAGAAAAGAGAGCAGAGAATGGGGGAGGGTAGTGGTGGTTGTGGTCAGTAGCCAGCTGCTGCAGCAGAGAAAAAATGTTTTTGAAGTCTAATATTTTATCTTAACAGTTAACGTGAATTTTCCATTCTATTTAACCATGCATTCATGGTTGTTCTAACCTTAAGTGTTTTTACCCAAAATATTTGAATACAGAAAGAAGCCCCATATTTTGTTTTAATGATTAACAAATGAGCTATCTGAAAACACACACACACACACACACACACACACACACACACACACACACAACAGCTGTGTTGGCATGTTTGTATCCAATTTTGGGGAAGAAGCACCTTTACACCCAAAATATTTGAATACAGAAAGAAGCCCCATATTTGTTTTAATGATTAACAAATGAGCTATCTGAATAAACACACACATACACAACAGCTGTGTTGGCATGTTTGTATCCCATTTTGGGAAGAAGCACCTTTAGTTATCATTTGTTTCTTAAGGAAGTCATGGGGAAAATTAAGAAAGAAGAAAGGTTAATGGGGAATTTTATTAAAGATCATTGTTGTGATTATCTTGAGAACAGAAAATATGTGAGCTATTAACTTAAGCTTTAGAATATACTCCTGTAGAGATAGTTTGGATTGGTCTGCAAGATTTGATTATAAGAGCATTTTCTTCTATTACTTCAAGACTTTCTATTGCCTAGCAAAGTAAGTCAGTTAGCTTCCCTCTTCTTCTATTTTTAAAATTAAACTTACTGGGGTGACGTTGGTTAATAAGATCATATTGGTTTCAAGTGTACATTTCTATGATACGTGATCTGTACATTTATTGCATTGTGTGCCCACCACCTAAAGTCAAATCATCCTGTATCACCATGTATTTGGCCCCCTTTCCCCTTTATTACTTCTCCATCCCCCTTCCCTCTAGAAACCACCATACTGTTGTCTGTGTCTATGTGTTTCAGTTTTATATCCCACTTATAAGTGAAATCATATAGTTCTTAGCTTTTTCTGACTAATTTCACTTAGGATATTCTCAAGGTGCATCCATATTGTCTGTCACAAATGGCACTATTTCATCTATTCTTATGGCTAAGTAGTATTCCATAGTATACTATATGTACCATATAGTCTTTATCTAATCCTCTATTGAAGGACACTGGTTATTTTCATGTCTTGGTCACTGTGAATAATGCTGCAATAAACAGGGGCAAATAAATGTTTTCAAGTTTTTTTTTGATAGATACCCAGAAGAGGGATTGCTGGCTCATTTGAGAACCACCATATTATTTTCCAAAGTGACTGTACCAGTTTACATTCCCACAGCAGTGTATAAGAGTTCTTTTTCTCCTCAATCCAAACATTACCTGTCTTGTTGATAATAGCCATTATGACAGGTGTGAGGTGGTATCTTATTGTAGTTTTGATTTCCAATTTACTAATAGCTAGTAAAGTTGAGCATCTTTTCACATATCTGTTGGCCATTTGTATGTCTTCTTGGGAAAAGCGTCTGTTCAGGTCCTCTGCCCATATTTTAATTGGATTGTTTGTTTGCTGTTGAGTTGTATGAGTTCTTTATGTATTTTTGGATATTAACACCTTGTCAGAGTTGTTGTTTGCAAATATCATCTCGCTTTCAGTTAGTTGCCCTTTTGTTTAGTTGTTAGTGTATTTTGCTGTGCACAAGCTTTTTAGTTGGATATAGTCCCATTCATTTATTGTTGCCTTTACTTTCCTTGACTTTGTGGTCAAATTCATAAAATGTTCTCTACAACCAAGGTTCATAAGTTTAGTACTATATTTTCTTTAATGTAACTTATTGTTTCAGGTCTTATATTTAGGTCTTTGATGCTTTTTGAATTAACCTTTGAAACTGGGGACCAACTATAATCAAGTTTCATTCTTTTGTATGTGGTTTTCCAAATTTTTCACCACCAATTATTGAAGAGGCTCTCTGTTCTCTATTGTGTATTTTTGGTTCCTTTGTCAAAAAGTATTTGCCCAAATACATATTGTTTTACTTCTAGACTCCCAATTCTATTCTATTGGTCTGTGTGTCTGTTTTTCTACCAATACTGTGCTGTTTTGATTATCATAGCTTTGTAGTACAATTTGATGTCAGGTATTGTGATACCTCCAGCTTCGTCCTTTTTTCCCCAAAATTGCTTTGGCTATTTTGGGTCTTTTGTGATTTCATACAAATATAATGATTACTTATTCTATTTTGTTTAAATGACATTGGGATTTTGATGGAGATTGCATTAAATATTTATATTTCTTTGGGTAATATGGCCATTTTAACTATGTTGACTCTTACAATCCATTAACACATAATGTCTTTCCATTCTATTGTATCTTTTTCAATCTCTTTTAATAATGCTTTGTAGTTTTCAGAATATATATCCTTTACATCATTTGTTAAGTTTATTCCTAGATATTTTATTCTTTTTGTTGCAATTGCAAAAGTTTTTTTTCTTTTACATTTCTTTTTCTGAAATTTCATTGTTAGTATACAGGAATGCAGTGGATTTGTGTACATTAATTTTATATCCTGCAACATTACTATATTTGTTTATTGTTTCTAATAGTTCAATTTGGTGAAGTCTTTAGGGTTTTCTATATACAGACTCATGTCACCTGCAAAATGTAACACTTTTATTTTTCCCTTCCCAGCTTGGATACCTTTTATTTCTTCCTCTTGCCTGATCACTCTGGCTAGGATTTCCAGAACTACATTGAATAAGAGTTGTGAGAGTGTGTATCCTTGTCTTATTCATGATTTTAAAGGTAAAGGTTTCAATTTTTCACCATTGAGTATGATATTAGCTGAGGGTTTGTCATATATGGCCTTTATTATGTTGAGGTGTTTTTCTTTTATACCTATTTTATTGAGTGTTTTAATCATAAATGAATTTTATATCTTGTCAAATACTTTTTATGCATCTATTTGTAAGATCATATGATTTTTATACTTTGTTTTGTCAAGGTAGTGTATGACATTAATCGGTTTGCATATGTTGAACCATCCTTATGCCCCTGAAAATGTGATATATAATTTTTTTAATGTATTGTTGTATTTGATTTGCTAGTGTTTTTGTTTAGGAATTTTGCATCTGTATTCATCAGAGATCTTAGTCTGTAATTTTCTTTTTTTGTGTTAACCTTGCCAGGTTTTGGTATTACGGTTATGTTGGTCTCATAAAATGCATTAGGAAATATTGCCTCTTCATCAATTTTTTGGAAGAATTTGAGAAGGATAGGCATCAAATCTTTGAATGTTTGGTAGAATTCACTAGTTATACCATCTGGTCCTGGGTTTTTATTTTGAGGAGTTTTTGATGGTTGTTTCAATTTCCTCACTGTTGATCAGTCTATTTAGATATTCCAATTCTTCATGATTTGGTCTAGGAAGGTTATATATTTCAAGGAACTTATCCATTTCTTCTAGATTATTGAATTTTGTGGCATATATAGTCTTTCATAGTATTTTAGCATGATCCTTTGAATATATGTGATGCCTGTGGTAACTTTTCTTCTTTCATTCCTGATTTTGTTTATATTAGTCTTTTCTCTTATTTATCAATCTTTTCAAAAAAAAACACACAGCTCTCTGTTGTCTTAATTTGTTCGTATAGTCTTTTTGTTCTCTATTTCATTCAATTTTGTTCTAATTTTTATTTATTTATTTTTATTTTTTTATCAACCACTTTGCCATGCTGGCCAGGCAGAACAATTAATTTTTTAAAATACCGTGTTTTCTTTAAACACTCGAATCTTTTTTAGTAGTATTAAGAGTTATTTTACTGGGTTCTAATACTCCAATTTTGTTCTAATTTTTATTATTTCCTTTCTTCTGCTAATTTGGGGTTGCTTTTGTTCTTCTTTTTCTAGTTCTTTAAGATATAATGTTAGATTGTTTACTTGGAATTTCTCTTGTTTCTTGAAATAGGACTGTAATGATATAAACTTCCCTTTATTTCTGCTTTCGCTGCATCCCAAAAGTTTTGATATGTTGTATTGTCATTCTTATTTGTTTCTACGTATCTTTTGAACTCACCTTTTATTTTTCTTCGATCAAGTCATTTAGTAGTATGCTGTTTAATCTACACATATTTGTGCGTTTCTTTACTTACTTTTTGCAGTTGATTTCTAATTTCAAAGCATTGCGGTCAGGAAATATACTTAGTATGGTTTTAATTTTCTTAAATTTGTTGAGTCTAGTTTTGTTACCCTACATATCTATCCTTGAGAATGTTCCATGTGCACTGGAGAAGAATGTATAATCTGATGTTCTTTGATGAACATCAGATTATATTCTCTCTTCTTCTAATTAAAGTAAAGAAGTTATGAAGAAGTTAAGTCCACTTTGACATAGCAACCTTGGGGAGATGCACCAGGGAGGTGTAGACATAGGTTTCTTTTTAAAATTTATTTATTTCATTTTAGAAAGAGGGAGACAGACAAAAACACACTGACTTGTTTTTCCACTTATTTATGTATTCACTGGTTGCTTCTTATATGTGCCCTGGATAGGATAGAACCCGCTATCTTGGTGTATCAGAACGATGCTCTAACCAACGGAGCTACTCGGCCAGGGCTAGACCTAGTTTTGATAGAGAAAAGCAAGAAGAGGGAACATATGAAATCTGAGCCACAGTTATGAGGTTTGCCTAATGGACCAGCAGCTCCTTCTTATTCAGAAGATGCCCTCACAATGAATTCAAGCCCTTCACCTCTTCCTGGACAGAAACTTAGTAGGGACTCACCTGTAGAGGCCACCCAACTGTGTATTCCCGCTGTCTTGCGACTTTTGAAGGGTGAATTAGCATTGTGAGGACAGGCATGATTGGTGTCACATTCCACTTTGTCCATACAGTCAAAAACAATTTTGCCTCTTTTCTCTTTCTAGAAATATCTACTGCTAATACCAAGTAGATATTCTGAGGTCTGACCCTCTGTAGAGCATGATCTGAATGAAGCCAATTTACTAATCAGGCTGACTATGCTCATTTACTCAGGGACCTCAGAAACTTATTAAATTTTGATGAATATACTCTTTTAAAAATATGTTTATTGATTTAAGGGAGATGAGGAAGAGAGCGAGAGAGCGATAGAAACATTGATGAGAGAGAAACATCAACATCGATCCATTACCTCCTACACGCCCCTCATTAGGGATTGAGCTCACAACCCCAGCATGTGTTCCGATCAGGAATAGAACTGGTGACTACTTGGTGGTTGGGTTGATGCTCAACCACTGAGCCACACTGACTGAGCTGATAAACATACTCTTTAGGAGCTAAACTCAGTGTCACAATCGAGTCAAAGCTGGCTCTAGTTACTTTTAACACCATTTTGAAAGTTGAAAATTCTTTTGACTATATTCCTTAACACGAGTTCAGATAATGCAGATTTCCTCAGAGCACTAGTTATGAAGACTAATTCCACAGGATAAGTACTATGAAAGCAATGGTGACATTGTAGTCAAAATGTCTCTTTAAAAAGGAAAAGGGGGAAAAAAAGAAAAAGTAGTGAAAATAATCCAATGTCTCCTTGTTTGGAGTAGTGTGTGTGCTTCTGACTCCTGGGTAATTGTGTCACCTTTGTTTTATGCTTCAAAGTCTACTGTGGTAGGTGGACACAATGAAAATCCAGTGTCTGTTGAGTAATACAAGGGTTGTTGATTTCAGCTTTATTATAAGGAATCACATAAATTCTTCAGACTCACAGCCTGGTGAGTAATTTACCTCTCTCATCCTACTGTTGAAGGTAATCTATCAGCTGCAGAGCTACCTGCACTAAATAACCTGCACAAAGGAACTCTAACTTTAGCATTGATTCTATGATCATTAACATAAAAGCTGTTGAACTGTAGCTAAGAATAATTATGTTCGTAAAGAATTTATTTATACCAGGTTCTTAGAGGAGTCAAATATCTTATATATGCGAAAAAAGGGTCTGGGCCTTTCAGGATTTGTTTGAATCAGAACCAGAAAAGAGAACTGGTGGGAAAATTAGGGAGAAGAGTGGGTTTTTCTTGTTGTTGTTCAGGTGGGAGAAATAGCTGTGATTTTATATGCTGATGAGAATTATCTAGTAAAGGACAAAAAAGATAACATGAAGATAGGAAAATTGCTTGCGTTTTGGCATCCTTGAGTAGGTGAGACAGCACTAATGGCTGGACTGGCGTTAGGAGCACAGTGACACCCGAAAGGTGAAGGAGCGGCATGGGGCTGCACACTTGGTAGGTTAGTAGATGTGGGGGTGGTGGGAGACAGTATAAGTTCTTGCGATTGTTTCAATTCTTTTAGGAAAGTTTGGTCATCTGCTGAGAATAAAGATAAGAAGTGTTGGGGGTGTGAACAAGAGGAGGAAGGAAGAGTCAGTTAGGAAAAAAGGGGATGATAGCCAAGGAAAATGTATGAATTCTGGCTGCAGTAAGGTCTTGAGGTTCATGAGACCTGACACCATGGCTGTGTGGTTTGCTTTAACCATGTTAGACACATAATGAAGGAACAATTGAATTCAATAAAAATGTGGTTTATCAAGCTAATACTTTAAAATGAGAAAGGAATTAAGGAGTTGAGCGTGTTTGCAAAAAGCTACTTTGTAGTGGTTAACCATGGAATTTAATCTGAGTAAGGAGGGAGAGGGGACACTGGTCAATTAATTTAGATTGTCACAATGTCGTTTAAAAATTATTGGTATTAGGTATGTTATGGAGAATAAACTGAAAAAGTTAGGAGCTTGTGGTAAAATACGGGTATGTAGGAGTAAAGATTTTAAAAGTACTTGCAATTATTGCTAAAGATAAGGTGAGGGTTCGATAATGGTTGATTGAGAATAGGAAGAAAGGCTCCTCTGTGCATAGGAATACAAGGAATGGAGAGGCCAGACTACGGAAAGGATCATGACCAGGAGTGGAGTTTAGAGTAAGAATGAGCTGGGAGGTACAGGAATGATGGGTAATGACCTGGGAGTCAACAAGGAGAAGAGGTGGATGGGCTAGTCCTGATGATAATTCAAAGCAGGAGTTTAAGAAACAGAATAGGTCTTGGATGGGCTAGTCCTGATGATGATTCAAAGCAGGAGTTTAGGAAACAGAATAGGTCCGGCAGTGGTGATGAGAAAAGACTAGGTCAAATGATTCAGTAAATGGAGGAAAGAATATGACACAGCTGAGAGGCCCATAAAAGACGAAATATCTCCATATCTTCATATGACCTGATATGAATAGGAACATAGTACAGAGTCAGTATTTCCTTCTGTACATGGAGCTATGTATTATTATCTACTAAATTAAGCATGTTTATTTTTCTGTTCATACTGAGAGGATGAATTTTCAGTGTGTCTTGCTACTCTGCTCTGCCGCTTACTACAGTAGTTGTGTAAACTTGAGCAATTTATCTAAACTCAATGTGCCTCAGTTTCTTCATCTGAGAAGTGGAATCGATAATGGCATGTGTACTTTATAGGCTTGTCATAAGGAATAAAATACGTAAACCATAAGATGACAGTTTTGAAACTTTGAGTCTCACCTCAGACCTCCCAGTCACGCCTATGGAATAAAGCCTCCATGAAACCTAAAAAGACCAATTCAGAGAGCTTCCGGGTGAGTGAACATGTGAAGGTGCTGGGAGAGGGGTGTGCCTGGAGAGGACATGGAGGCTCCACACCCTTGCCACATAGCTTGTCCTGCAAATTTCTTCCATCTGGATGTTCAACTGCATTCTTTATCATATCCTTTCGTAATAAATTGATAAATATAAGTAAACTTTTTCTGAGTACTGTGAGCAAAATAATAGAACCTGAGGAGGGGGTCATGGGAACCTCCTATCGCTATAGCCATTCAGTCAAAAGTACAGGTAATAACTTGGACTTGAGATTGGCATCCTGAGCTGGAAGGGGTCATTGGAACCTCCAACTTGTAGCTGGTCAGTCAGAAGCACAGTTAATAATCTGGGCTTTGCAGTGGTGTCTAAAGTTGAGGGGGGCAATCTTGTGGGAGTGAGATCTTAACCTGTAGAATCTGAAGCAATTTCGGGGAGACAGTGTCAGAACTGAATTGAATTGTAGGATGGCTGGCATCCAGAGGATTGTTTACTGTTTTGTTTTAATCTTGTTAAAACTTTTCATGCTGAATCTGATTACACCTCTAGATTGAGTTGTCATTTTAAAGGAGAGAAACTTGTTGAAAGGATTCCACTGGAATTTGAAATCAAAATGGTGACATATGCTACCATTACAAACAACTGAGTTTCTTCAACTAAAAAATTGCAAGGGAAAAGAGGTTTAGTGGGAACTTCCACATGAAAAAGTCTTAAGAGGCATATTAACTTACTGTAATATATGGACTTTATTTGAATTCTAATTCGAACATATTATTAAAAAACTATAGTCTTGGGGTTAGTAAACACTAACTAGATATTTGATGATATTAAGAAATTTCTAGCTTTTTATGTGATAATATGTGGTTAATTTAAAAAACTTATGCTTTTAGCAATAAAAACTGAAATTTTTAAAGAGGAAATAATATATCGTCTGAGGTTTACTTTAAACTAAGAAAATAGGGTGTGTGGGTGGGAGTATATTTGAAAAGGGACCCACTATGATTTCATAATTGCTTAAGCTGGATTATGTGTGCATGAAGTTCATCATACCATTCTCTTTAGTTTTGTATTTCTTTGGAACTTTCAAATAAAATTTAAAAAATAACAATCTCTCTTCTTGAGAGAGATATGATGAATTTATGGCATGATAACAGTCTTATATCCCATTTGCCAATAATTCCCATATTCTTCTCACCCAAATCCTGGCCTACAGCAAACAACCCAAAAGCTGGAGGTGGAGAGTCTACTTGCACTGCACATTCAACAAAGTCACAAATTTGTTTTCAAATATTTTGCAATAAGGAAAATCAAGATGTGTTTTTCTAACACTTTACCCTCACAAACCACATTTAGTTTTTACGACATTTGGTTTGTTTCCACTGGATTCATCAAAATGTTTATGGGACTCATCAACATGTTTGTGGGCAAAATCTATTTGCTAAGTAACATTTCTTAGAAAATTTTTCTTAGAAATTTGCCAAAACCCTTTCCTACTCTCCCTTATGAATAAGAAGTGAAATAAAGAACTTGATATGAAGACACTGTCTTTGGATTTCTTAATAAGACTAGACAAATAAGAGAGTTATGAGTTCAGCCAACTTTATTCTCTTAGTTTCACGATGAAACAGCATTTTCCAAACATCAGAAAATGTGTGTTCTTTCTATATATTTAAGATAAAGTTCAAATGAATCATCAATCTGACTGCTGATTTATAGATCTGTGAGTTTTAAAATACATTAAAAAAATTAAAGCAATGCTTTAAGAGGGCTGAAATTCAAATAGTGCAAACAACCTTTTCATGAAAAGCAACATACTCTTGTCTTACTCATTCTCTCCATTTTTCTTGCTTCTTAGGGGAAAACACTGGTTTTAGTTATTCTCTCGGACATATGGAAAGATAACTCTCAGGCATAATCTTGTATTATTTATCCCCAAACATGCTGATACATTTTTATTTTTATTAAATTGATGTTATCTATTAATGATAATAATAGACGAAGACTTAACCTCCTTATACCACCCCAACTTGTTTCCTCCTTCCTTTCAAATTATGCAGTCTTTCTATACTGGATATCACTACAATTTCAAAAGATACACTTAATTTTCTATTTATTCTTCCATTAATCATAGGCGTGACTTGTGACGTATATTCTGTGGAGTATTATATTCTGCTTTCTTTCCACCTTACATCCTTCCTATTACTTTAAATATTTTTCCAGCTCTAACTTTGCTTGTATAGAATCAAGCTTTTTTAACATTAATATTTCGTACTGTAACTATTTCCTATTAGTAGACTATAGAATATCACCTCCCTCTAGTATTGTGATTTCCACTATCTTTGTTGAGACCTACAGAGTTTTGATTCTATTATCTTTTCACCTTCATTTATCCCTCACAGCCACAATTCCTTACTTAGCTTGATTAGATTCAATTCCTTACTTATCTAGTTTAGATTCAATCATGATAGCAACTCCCTTTATAATTTTCTCCTCTCTTCTCTTTGTCTTACTCATATAGCAAAGCCTCATTCCCGGTATATCTACATCTTCACCTGCTCTTGTCAGTACCTGCATGCTTGTACATGTCTGAAGGTAAATGTACAACTGAGGTGAATGGTCTCACTCTACTTTCATGACCACTAATATACAATACTAGAGGCCAGATGCACGAAATTTGTACAAGAGTAGGCTTTCCTTCCCCCGGCTGCCAGCACCGGCTTCCCTCTGGCACCCAGGACCCGGGCTTCCCTCACAGCTCTGGCTTCATCTGGAAGGTCGTCCCAAGGACGTCCTCTCTAGTTAGCATATTATGCTTTTATTATTATAGACTAGAGGCCCGGTGCACGAAATTTGTTCATGGGGGCGGGGGGCAGTGTCCCTCAGCCCGGCCTGCACCCTCTTCATTCTGGGACCCATTGGGGGATATCCAACTGCAGGTTTAGGCCAGATCACAGGGATCTGGCCTAAACCTGCGGTCAGATATCCCTCTCACAATCCGCGACTGCTGGCTCCTAACCGCTCGCCTGCCTGCCTGCCTGATAACCCCTAACTGCCTCTGACTGCCAGCCTGATGCCCGCCAGCCTGATGCCCCTAACTGCTCCCCTGCCAGCCAGATCCCCTTAACTGCTCTCCCCTGCAGGCCTGATTGCCCCTAACTGCCTCTGCCTCGGCCCTGCCACTGTTGCTTCCAGAAGGACGTCCGGAAGGTCGACCAGAAGATGTCTGGTCTAATTAGCATATTATATTACCTTTTTTATTAGTTTAGACTAGGGGCCCAGTGCACTAATTCATGCACCTTGAAAGGAACTGTGGGCTGCAAGGCTGTGGTGGGCACAGGAGCAGGTCTCAGCCCATCCTCTGTGCCCCCACCCGGCCCCTCCTGACACTGTTGCTCGCACCTGTTGACAGCAGAGTGATTAGGGCTACAGGTGTGAGCAGGTGTAAGCGGAGGCTGCTGCCCCAATCGCCCCTCAGAAGCGGGGAAATGTGGAGAAGCCCTCAGGGGTGATTGGGGCTGGCAGCCTCCACTTGCACCCGCTGATGGCTCCAAGCAATCAGGACTGGAGATGGGCACTGGTAGTGGGTGTGAGCAGGGCTCAAAGAATTTTCAGTAACCACCAGAAGTTCGCCTTATGACAGTGACCAGCGCCTTGCCTTGGTCTGGCATCCCCACTCACCTCTCCACTATCCCACCATGGCTGACGCCTGCCATGTTTTGCACTCTGCCACCTGCTGCCCACACCCACTATGTTCCTTGCATGCCCCCTAGTGGTCAGCGCACATCATAATGACTGGTTGTTCGGCTGTTCCGCTGTTCAGTCTATTTGCATGTTAGCCTTTTATTATATAGGATATCTTTACTGTTGCCCAGTTTTCATATTATATTTCCACAGCTTATTGATACTTTTACCATTATAAGCACTATTTTATATCTTGCCCTCAATTCTTCAGCCCCTTCATAGCTGCTCTCAAAATATTAGTTTATTTTTAATTTCACAGGGAAATTAAAAACAATGGCAAGAGAATTTCTGAAGGCTCTGACCACCATCTTATCAGTATCTGTTCTGTGACTATGAATGAACTCTCTGTGCTCTTATCTAAGGTCAGCCTCTCCACTTGTATCCTAGTCACAATCAGCCTTTTCCTACTTTAGGACATTTCTCCAACAATTAATTGTCCCCTCTACCTCTTACATCATAGTCTATCCTCTGAATCACTGCATCAACATACACACAATCTGTAATTTCTTACATCTAAGTTTTAAAAACTTCATTTCTTGATTTATCTTTCAAGCCAATTCTCCATTTATCTAAAGATAAAATTTCTGGAAATAGTTGTATATGAGAATATAATAAAAATTATTGAATTGTGAACTTTAAAGGGGTAAATTGTATGGTGTTTGAATTATACATCTCAATAAAGCTGATACATAAAAAGAAGTTGTATATTCTACTTCTTTTGCTTTTCTGCTTTCTTTCCTCCCATTTTCTGTTGAACCCACTCCAGTCTTCAGTTTTACCACACCACAGAAGTGCTCTCGCGAAGATTATATTTTCTCTCTCTTTGCTAAATACAATGGTCTCATGTTAGTCTTCCTCTTCATGCATATTTGTTTTTGACACAATTGATTATTCCTTCTTTAAACCATTTTGTTGTTCTCTTCAAGGGTACTTGGCGCCCCTCCTCCCTCACTGGCTGATTCAGCTTATCTAACTGATCTCTTTAATGTGGAATGTCTCAGGGCTCAATCCTATTATTTATTCTGTTCTCCAGCTATATGAATTTCCCAGATGATCTCACTCAGTTAATGATTTTTTAAAAATATTTTTTCTGACTTTATTTAAAAATTAAAGTGGCCTGGCTGGTGTGGCTCAGTTGTTGAATGTGGACCTATGAACCAGGAGGTCATGGTTCAATTCCCAGTCAGGCCACATCCCCATTGTGGAGCATGCAGGATGCAGCCTATCAGTGAGCCTCTCTCATCATTGATGTGTCTATCTCTCTCTCCCTCTCCCTTCCTCTCTGAAATCAATAAAAATATATTTAAAAATTTTTAAGCCATTCATGGTTTTAAATTGCATCTATATGCTATTGAAATCCAAATTTATATAGTTAATTTGATTTCTCTTCTTATGATTCATATATACAATTAATATATCCATTTAGTATTTCTTTAAAAAATGAGTCAGATTATTTTGTTCTTCTATTTCACATAGTGTGGTAGGATTGTATTTTCTTTGCTATGGGCTTAGTGCTATTTAAATGAGAATTTTTCTAGTATAAAATTAGAAAAATGAAGCTGGGCCCTAGCTCAACCAACTGAGCCATATTGGCCAGGGCTACTTCTTGCTTTTTAAAACAAAACGTTGCACTAGCTGGTTTGGCTCAGTGGGTAGAGCGTTGGCCTGCAGACCGAAGAGTCCCAGGTTCGATTCTAGTCAAGGGCATGTACCTTGGTTGCAGGGTCCTCCCTAGTCCCAGGCCCTGGTCAGAGCATATGCGGGAGGCAACGTATCTCTCTCCTATTGATGTTTCTCTCTCTGTGTCTCTCCCCTTCCCTTCTACTATCTCTAAAAATAAATGGAAAAATATCCTCAGGTTAGGATTAACAAAAATAAAATAATTTCCACTGTTTTATAGAAAAATTACCTCCTACTAATAATTCTTTTTGTTATACAATCCATCAGCTAGTTTATCTCAAATTCTTCCAAACTGTTAATCATTTTACCCTTTACTTCAATTTCTTTTAAATCTAGACATTGTTCTTTCTGCTTCTGTCTGGACTGAATGGATATCACCTGGAAAGTCACTGACAACTCTTCTTGCTTTTATACATTGTTTACTGGATCCCATCATTCTTTGCCTTGTTTTATTTGCAGAATTGTAGGAATACATCCAAAATAAATTCCCAAGAAAAAAATGAAATGTCTTTATTCTGATTTAAGTCTTGAGTGTTTGGCTAGATATATAATTCTAGATTAAAAATATCTTTTCTTCTTAGTAAGACTCACTGTACTGTCTTCTAGTATCTACTTTTGCTGATGAAACATGTGATCACCTATGATTCTGAAGTTTTATGAACCCATTCTTGTCTCCTGGAATCTTTTAGAATCTCTTCTTTGCTGTTTTGAGATTGAATAATGGCATGTCCCATTTCTAGGGTTCTTTATTTGTTTGTGTTGACCCAAGGTTCTGATCTATATAATATTTCTTTTTCTTGAGGAATTTCCTTTAATATTCTTACATAGCATTATTAATAATTTATTCCTTCAGTTTTTGTTTGCCTGAGAAAGTTTGTATTCCTCTTTTATTTTTGAAGTATGTTTTTCCTGGGCAAGAACTTTATTTATTTTAGCATTTTTAAAGATGTCACACCATTCTTTCTTGCATGAATGGTTGATGATGAGAACTATGCTGTTTTTCTTATCCTTGTTCCTCTCTATATATGCCTTTTTTTTTCCTGAATCCTTCAAGATTTTCTTTTTATTTGAGTTTTTAACATTTTCAGTATGACATGTCTATGTTTTATTTTTGATATTTATTCAGCTTGTTTTTTTCTGAGCTTGACCTGTAGTTTGGTGACTTTTATTAATTTAGAATATTCTCTCATTATTTCTTAAAAATATTTCTTCTGTTTTTCTTTACTCATCTCCTTCTGGGATTATAATTATGCATATGTTAGAGACCATTTGATACTGCCCCACAGCACTTAGATGGTCTGCTCAATTTTTTTGTTTTGTTTTGCCTCTTTGTGTTTCTCTTTGCATTTCTTCAAGTTTATAGGTTCTTTTCTAGTTGTGTTGCCTCTACTAATAAGGCTTTCTCATCATTGTTATTGTGTTTTTGATTTTTAGAATTTCCATTTGATTTTTTTTAATAGTATCTATCTCTAGTGAAATGACAATCTGATCATGCATGTTTTTACCTTTTTTATTAGATGTTTTACATATTAATTTAAATATTATTTTACTTTTTCTATAAGATATTTTCAACATCTGTGTCATATCTGTATCTGATTCTGTTGATAGTTTTTCCTGCTTTTATTGTATGCTTTGTGATATTTTTTGTTAAAAGCTGGAAATGTTGTATTGAATTAAATGTTTTTTATTCTTAGTGATGATAAGAATGAGCATGGCTCTACTTATGGTAGGGCTTTAGTTTGGGAGTTTATGTTGATCTTATATAAGGTGAGCAGAGATTGAAATTTTTTGTTGTTATGGTTACCTGCTTTGAACAACAAACTTCAAATCACTCAGAGATACCTTGTGCTTAGCATGTAGGCTAGTTTGCTAGACAATTTACTTAATGTCTGTTCTTTACTTGTGACTTCCCTTTGCTTTACTTCCCTGAATTTGTCTTATGCAGCTCTACCAGCTGTTTTCCACAGTCAGTTTTACTCAAAGCTTGTTAATGTGTTGATGAAGAGAGTAGTGGAGGGTAAGTTCTCTAATGTTCCAATGAAATTTCAGTCTAAGGCAGGCACTATGACTCTGGATATCCAGGGTGGCTTTCATAAGTATTGCTGCCTCTCTTCTAGATGGAATACTGGTTCTAGCACCACATATGCTTGCCTCTTCAATAGTGGTAGAGTACATTTTTCCTTCCCATAGCTTCACTGTGTGCCATTATTATCCTAAGGTTATGATTTTGGTGCTCTCCCTTCTCCAGATTAAGGCTTTTATTCAATACTAGAGGCCCAGTGCACGAAATTTGTGCACTCGGGGTGGGAGGGTTCCTCAGCCCAGCCTGCACCCTCTCACAGTCCAGGAGCCCTCGGGGGATCTCTGACTGAAGGCTTAGGCCCACACCCAGAAGGCAGCAGACCTAAACCTTCAGTTGGACATCCTTAGCACTGCAGTGGAGGCTGGAGAGACTCCCGCCACCACCGCCGTACTCGCCAGTTGTGAGTCTAGCTTCTGGCACACTGACCACCAGGGGGCAGCTCCTGCATTGAGCATCTGCCCCCTGGTGGTCGATGCACATTATAGCGACTGGTCATTACACTGTTCAGTCAATTTGCATATTAGCCTTTTATTATATATGATGATGGCAGAGAGGAAGAGAAAGAATGGGTCTAGTGGATTTTCACCTGCGGGTGCTAATCCTCCTGTCCCAGACAGCACTTTAAAGGAATATTTCTCAAGATTCTCCTCAGTCTTTCTTGTAATATTTGTGGATGAAAAGTCTTCAAGAGGGTTAGAGCCTCATGTCTGTAGCAACCAGGGGTTCACAGTAATATGCCCTTGTATTTTGTAAATTCTTTTAAAAGTTTAGCTGAATCTTGCTAGCTTATATGGTATCCAGTAGTAGATTTCCTTGGTTAGCAAATACTGGGGCCCTATTTCTCCCTGGCTTTCTCTCTTCTCATATTTCAGGTTTTGTTATTTACCCTAAATTCGTGGGTTTAGGGTCAACCCATGGGTTCAATAAAAATTAATTTTAAGTTTTGTTTAGCTTGTTTCTTGTCATAACATTGGGAACAATGCTCTTTCTAGTTCTCTGCATCTATAAGTTCATAATGACATGCTTAAATACATTTTTTATTCTTTTAAAAATATAGTAAAATTCGCTCTTGTTAGTGTACAGTTCTATGAGAATTGGCAAATGTACACAGCAGCGTAACCATCATTACAATCAATATATAGATTAAATAAAATATACCCTTTGCTCATTGTAGTCATCCCCTCTCCTACTCCCAGCTCTGGGCAATCACTGATCTTTTTCTATTTCTATAGTTAACCCTTTTGAGAATGTTATAAAAATGAAACTTCTTGGCCATCATCACATCAGATATTTTTTTGCCTGCTCTCTGTCTTTGCTTGTATATATATTCACTCTTGGAAACTCTGTTTCATTTCTTTCACAATTATGTGTTTCAATTTGGATAATTTCTTTTGATCTTTCTCCAAGTTCAATATTTTTTTCTCTCAATTATATCTAGCCTATTGATTAGCCTATCAACAGGGTTCTTCATTTTCCTTATAATTACTTTTTGTCTAGTATTTCCATTTTACTCTTAAATTTCTCATCTGTTCATAAACTTTGCCCAGTCACCTCCCCAGTACTTTAGTATATTAATCATAATTATTTTAAAATCCCTGTAATAGTTAAAACATTGTGATAATGAATAATCTGCTGCCTGGAACTCAATATTAAAGGAAAACGTTCCATTGTTGACTTGGTTTACATATGAGTTTCTACTTCAGGACACCAGTGAATTGAGCTGGAGCATATGGCCTATGTTAGACAAGTCCTGAGGGCCTCTTGTCCTGTAACTAAAAGCTGAATAATACCACTGGTTATAATATGTATCCAAAACAAAGAGAGGAGAGGAGTTCACCTTACAGTTCTGGCAACACAGATGGAAGATGAAGATGAGTAGAAAACCTCAGTGCAGTGCAAGGCTTTATAACTATAGTGACCACTCTTTATAGAAAATGTGGGCAAGTCAATATCTTGGTATCCTGAGAAGAGGGAAAGAACCTGTATTAGAAGGGAGAACCTGAAGAAGATGCCTCTTTAGATGCATACACTAAAATACAATTAAATCATTTTTGTATGTAATTTTACAATCCATACTACGTTAGCTTCTCAAATATCTGGATAAGTCTTACTCCATTGAGACGGAGATTAGTAGCTTTTAAGTTTTACTTAATAAAGGAGTTCTAGAGCTAAAGAAGAAGATGCCTCTTTAGATGCATACACTAAAATACAATTAAATCAATTTTGTATGTAATTTTACAATCCATACTATGTTAGCTTCTCAAATATCTGGATAAATCTTACTCCATTGAGACTGAGATTAGTAGCTTTTAAGTTTTACTTAATAAAGGAGTTCTAGAACTAAAAAAAAGAGAGAAATAATAAGTGGGGCCCTAGCCGGTTTGGCTCAGTGGATGGAGGGTCGGCCTATGAACTGAAAGGTCCCAGGTTCAATTCTGGAGGGCACATAATACCTGTGTTGCGGGCTCGATCCCGGGCTCAATCCCCAGTAGAGGGCATGCAGGAGGCAGCCAATCGATGATTCTCTCTCATCATTGATGTTTCTATCTATCTCTCCCTCTCTCTTCCTCTCTGAAATCAATAAAAATATAAGAATAAGTGGGAAACCACTTTTTAGAAAGCATTTGGATAAAACAGAAATATAAATTTAAATAAAAATAATAAAAAATAGGGACATGGAAAGGTATCTGCTTAGGTAAATTACAATATTTAAACATTTTCATGCAGATCGTTCATTTCAAATAAAGAAATATATTCAGAATTTTTCCACATAATGTGAATGAGAACATCCATCAAAGTAAATTTGGCCAGATTCCTGGCTCTTTCATACTTCGAGAATTTAAATTTTTATATGCTTATAAGTATGATATCAATAAGTACTTCCTGACAAAAACCCATACTTTGCACAGGTTAGTAAAAATCATGTACTATTATGAATGGACTGCATCTTAAGGAAAGAAAAGAGATTGCTGAGACAGAGGAGGGTGGCCTGAGCTTAAGTGAAATCTTTAAAACAAATCACTGTAAAAGCAAAGTACTCATATAAAAGGGAGATTGGCCATTTTTTAACCCAATTTTGAGTATTGCTTTTTTTTTATGCCACATATCATGTATGTACACTGTGATTTAATTTTATCTTAAAGTAATAACACCCACATAAAACTAGCCATTGAGTATGAAACAATAAAGTAATTTGAAAATTTTCCTACGGCATAATAAATTAAGCATGGAGAACGCTAGGAATGCAATTTGCAGTCATTTATAATGCAGTGTTTTATGTTAATAATTCAAAATCACATGCTATTTGGAGACCCTTCTAATTAATGTATTTATAACATTGTCTACTGTGACTGTATTGGTTCCAGTTAGCTAAACATTTCAACAGAATTTTCTTGTTGTTATTTAGTGTTTGCTTGATGGCACCAGCAGCATTGAATGTGGGAATAATGGAAGATGGTTGTACAGGTTAGTTTTCACATTGTGAAAATCCCTTTCTGATCACATCTCCAAACAACCATTCAATGACTGCCTCCTCCTCTTGTACCAAACCCACATGCTTAAGACAAGTTGTTTAAAAGTTTCAAATGAAAGGAAGACAAGTGCCTGGATCAATAATTAATTAAAGAGGAAAGTTCCTACCTTGTTAAAGAGTCTTTTAAATATTAAATACATTTCATATCTCAAATCCATAGTCACTGACATTTCTTGAGAGTTGATAATCATGCTTGTTAGGGGCCATTTCTTTACATTATCATCGTTATTTGGATGTTTTTGAACATCAGGAGAAAACTAAATATTCATAAGTTGGCTTGTTGAAGTTTTATGATAATTGGAATTCATCTAAGCAAAGTTTAATCCTCCTGAGGGTATTTCAGTAAAACTAAAGAACAAAACAATTTCAAAACCAAGAGTAGTTTAATTAAGAATTCAAAATTGACTACAGTGTTACCCGGTATATGAATAATAAGGAAAACACTACTGGCCTTACTTCTTGTTCTATATCCAGATGAGTCAAATATTAATTTCCGAGTCTGAGATTCTGTGAGATTTTGTATGATTCAAGTAGAGGTGAACATGCATTCTTTGTCTCATCAAGAAGTAAGACATTTTCTATCTCTCTGGGATAACTGAAGTGTTTTGAATCGGACAGAATAATTCATACCCTCTGTGAGTCACATTCAGATTGTACATTATTGCTACTCCCTTGACAACAGTGGAGGTAGTGTTTAATATACACCAAACTTCATCCCTATCATCTATGGAAAGGAGATAGAGAAGAGACTGTAAAATGGCTGGGTAAATTTGGAAACACTGTCAGTTAGTCCTTATGGTATGTTTGTTTTTGAAATTATATCAGAGTTATCACTTTCATACCTAAGGCCTACTTACTGATTATGGAACTGGAACACTTAATAATGTGACATTGGGGAAAACTATAATATACTGATGGTTGTGGAAATAGTCAAAATATCTGATAACTTTTGAAAGTATGTTGTGGTTTTTGAAGAGAAAACAAATTATGTTATAAATACACATGGCCAAGATTTTAAACCACAGAATGTTCTTTTAAAATTGTGAATTTAGGAAGTTCATTCTATTGTCAAAGGAAGGAAATCATAAAAAATGTAAAAATATAAGAGCAACATTGAAATAATTATATTTCTGCAAAAATAATGATAAAGCCCCTATGTGGATAAATATGAAAGATAATAAGTAAATTTTGTACCTTAAAATTAGACATTACCAAATTATTGTGCAATGTTTTAACTGGGAAAACACACAAATCTGAAAGTTCCTATATTTTACTTTTTTGTTTCTTTTTCCCATCTGTAAAATAAAATAACTTCAAAGAACTTAAAAAAGTTTTTGTGTCCCCCTCAGATTTTTAAATGATTTTACCTGGGGCCTGAATCTAGAATGAAATATTAGAAACATCAAATTGGTTTAGTGACAGAACCTTATGGTAGGGCTTAAGGGTGGGTCAGGTGGTCCGGGATCTTCTTATAACACTGGGTAGAACTCATTCCAGATTCTGAGTCTCCTGAGTTTCCAATTTTGTACAGTTGAGTCTGTCTGTCTGTCTGTCTATCTGTATATATCAAGATACTATTTCTCAAAACCCTTAAATTGAATGAAAGAACCCAAACATCAAGTAGTATATGCTGTGTGGTTTCTTTTAAATGGAGTTCAATATCAGGCAAAATTAACTTATGGTGACAGAAGTTAGAATAGTAGTTACCTTGACAAAGGGGTGAGTAGTGAAAGGGAAGTTTGTCCTGATTGGCTTATTAGAGTTCACAAACAACATGTTGCATATTCTTTTCAAAACTTGTAGAGTTAAATATCATCACAAGCAATGGTTAGGGTTGGGGAAATAGAATGGTGATGCACTAATTTTTATGAATTTTAAAGAAAGTTCTGGAATAGCAAGGACTGGTGACCTAATAAGCTCAGAAAAAGTTTTCCTACTTATGAAAAGTTGAGAACCAAGTGTTCTGGGTAAAAATTAGAACCAAAACAAGGGAATCAATTATATGTTGGGAATTTCTTGTCTTATGTTTCTATGAAAACTTTACTGATCCTGAAAGGCTCTTTCATACGTCGAGAGTTTAATCTCTATATGCTCTAAGTCTCATATCAAGAAGTACTTCCTGACAAAAATCCATACTTTGCACAGTTTAGTAAAAATCCTACATCCTTTCTTTAAAAGATAAATTGAGGTTTGCATTATATTTAGTAAAATATGCAAATCTCGAGTGCATAGCTCCACAAATTTTTGCATAGGTATGCACCCAAGTAACTGGGAATTGGATATTACTATCCCCCAAGAGAGTTTCCTTATGTCCTTTCCCTCTCAATCATTACACTCTCCTTGAGTATTTAAAAAATATAAGGAGAGAGAGAGAGAGAGAGAGAGAAAGAGAGAGAGAGAGAGAGAAAGACTTGTTTTTCCATTTATTTATGCATTCATTGGTTGCTTCTTGTATGTACCCTGACTGAGGGTCCTACCCGCAACCTTTTGGTACCTGGCCAGGAATCTCATTGACTATTCTGATTATCTCCCTAGATTAGTATTGCCTGTTCTTGAAGTTCATATAAATGGAATTATACAAAATTTACTCTTTTGTCTGTCTGACTTTAATTCCAGACTCTTGCCTCAACCACAAACTTTCCTGTGCTGATGTTGCAGGATCCAGAGTTCTCTGGCTCAAGATCTCTAGTGATTATACATCTCCTGCAAAGTGGGGTGGGGTTTTTGCCTTCTATATTGAGTGGCAATGATAACCTAAAGGTCCAATTACTTTTTTATACAATTCCCTATTTAAGCTCTCACTTTGCCATGGTGACAGATACCTACAATTTCTTAGTCTTCCTAGAGCTCTGATGGTTGATTTGGTCTGCTTCTTATCAGCAATAAATCATCTATTTCTGTTCAATCATTAGCTCCATGACAATTTGTCCACAAATTTATTTCATGTTAAACATAATAGAGAACAAAGAGCTAAGAATTGAACAATCAGAATATTGGTTCCATTAATAATTAGCCAAGTGACCTAGGAAATTAAGTAGCTACTCATAATTTGTAGTTTTATAAAATAAAAGAATTGATGCATATGCAAGGTATGGAAAAACCATGAAGATAGTTTATATTATAGTATAGGGCTAACTGTAAAAGTGAGTAATTTAATCAAGGTAACATTGCTACTAAATGGTAAAGAACCCAAGCTTGTTGCTTGCACAAAGGATAGCAGTGGAGTTCAGGGTACTTTTGATTTTTCTCTCTTCTTATTAGCAATTAGAATTTATTTGTTTGTTTATTGTAGTCCATTCTAATTCTTTTGCATGTGGATACCTAGTTTTTTCAATACCATTTTCAAAAAGGCTATCCTTTATCCATTTTGTATTCCTTGTGCTTTTGTTTATAACTAGTTGACCACATATGTGAGAATTTATTTCTGAGCTCTCTAGTCTGTTCTATTCATCTATGTGTCTTTTTTATGACAATACCATACTGTTTTGGTTACTATAGCTTTTGTAATAAAGTTGAAATCAGGAAGTGTGATGTGTTCAGCTATGCCCTTTTTGCTCAAAATTGCTTTTGTTATTTGAGATCCTTTGTGGTTCTATTACAAGTTTTAGGACTTTTTTCCAATTTCTGGAAAAAATGCCATTGGAATTTTCATAGGGATTACATTCAATCTGTGGATTGCTTGGGTAGTAATATTCTCGGGTAAGGAATATATATAAATATATTGCTAATTAGACCAGACATCCTTCCAGACGAAGCTGGGGTTGCAAGGGCCGAGGTGGGGGTTGAGCCCTTTGCTCAAATTTCATGCATCGGGCCTCTAGTATATATATTTTATAGTTAGTATATAGAAATGCAACTGAATTTTGTAGATTGATTTTGTATATTGTATATAAAACATTTCATCTATAGAAAAAGGCAATTTTACTCCTTCCCAATTTGCATGCTTTTTATTTTTTTGTTGTTGCCTAATTGTTCTGGCTAGTATTTCCAGTACTATGTGAGATTGGGCATCCTAGTCTTTTTCCTGATCTTAGAGGAAAAGCTTTTAGCTTTTCACTATTGAATATTATTTTAGCTGTGGGCTTGCCATATATAGCCTTTTTATGTTGATGTACATTCTTTCTTCATCTCATCTGTTGAGAGTTTTTATTATAATAGGATGTTGCATTTTTTAAAATTTTTTTTATGTTTTTTTAAATATATTTTATTGATTTTTTACAGAGAGGAAGGGAGAGAGATAGAGAGCCAGAAACATCGATGAGAGAGAAACATCGATCAGCTGCTTTCTGCACAACCCCCACCGGGGATGTGCCCGCAACCCAGGTACATGCCCCTGACCGGAATCGAACCTGGGACCCTTCAGTCCGCAGGCCGACGCTCTATCCACCGAGCCAAACCGGCTTCGGTGAATGTTGCATTTTTTAAATGCTTTTTCTGCATATATTGACATAATCATATTTATCCTTTTTTTTCTGTTAATATCACATTTATTGAATTATATATATTAAACCATGCTTACTTCCCAGGGGTAAATTCTACTTGACCATGGTGCATAATCCTTTTAATGTGCTGTTAAATATAATTTGCTAATATTTTCTTTAGGATATTTGCATATGATTTTATTAGGGATACGGGACTATAATTTTTTTCTAATGCACTTGTCTGATTTTGGTATTCAGGCAATGCTGGCCTCATAAGATGAGTTTGAAAGTATTTCCTCCTGTTCAATACTTGGAAGTTTATGTAGTGATTCAATTTTTATTTGTCTCAAGATATTTTCTATTCCTCTCTTGATTTCTTCTTTGACCCTCTGATTGTGCATGCATGTTTAACTTTCACTTATTTATGAATTTTCTAGTTTTCCTCCTGTTATTGATTTCTAGTTTTATGCCACTATGATCAGAAAAGGTGCTTGATAAGATTTAAATCTTTTTAAATATTAAGATTTGTTTTGTGGCCTAAACGTATAATCTATCATGGATAATGTTCCTTGTGTGCTTGAGAAGAAGGTGTATTTACCTGTTGTTGGAAGGTATGTTATGTAAATACTAGTATATGTTAAGTCCATTTTGAAGTATAGGTCATGTCCAATGTTTTATTATTGATTTTCGGTCTGGTTAACTTAACCATTGTTGAAAATGTGGTATTGAAGTTCCCTACTATCATTGTATTACTGTCTATTTCTCCTCCCTTTAGGATAATTTATATATGCTTTCCATCGTTAGGTGCTGTAATGTTGGGTGCATAAATATTTATAATTGTTATATCTTATTGATAAAGTGACCCCCTTTATCATGATATAATTACCTTATTTATTTTTTGTTACAGTCTTCGGCTTAAATCTATTTCTTCTGATACAAGTATAGTTAACTCTACATTTTTTTGTTTTCCATTTATATGGAATATCTTTTTTCATTTTTCCGTTTATGTGTGTTCTTTTTTTTTTTTTTGCTAAATATATTTTTGGTTTCAGAGAGGAAAGGAGAGGGAGAGAGAGATAGAAACATCAATGATGAGAGAGAATAAATGATCTGCTGCCTCTTGCATGTCCTCTACTGGGGATCAAGCCTGCCACCCAGGCATGTGCCCTGACAGGGAATTGAACCATCACCTCCTGGTTCATAGGTCAGTGCTCAACCACTGAGCCACGCTGGCCTGACAAGTTTTACATGGTTTTTAAAAATCTGTATTGTGGTTTTCTTTAAAGTCTTCTTGATTATATCATAGTAAAAGTGGCCTTACAGTGGCCCATAAACGGCTAGGTCATCCCCATTCTCTGATCTTTTCTACTGCCTCTAACCTCCTTGCTCAGTTGACCTCAGCCTCCTTGCTGTTCTTCAAACACACCAAGTTCAGTTTTGCTTTGGGATATTTGCACTTTGGAGTTGCCTTTGCCTGAGATATTCTTCCCAGAGATATCTAAATAGCTGCTTGGCTCTCTTCATCGCATCTTGCTTCAGGCCCCTCATTCATGCTCTATAAACTAGAAAACATCTACAAGCTCCCCCACCTTCCTGGCAGATATTCCTTTCCTTCCCAAGCCTGCTTATGTCAAGAACTACAGCGAATCCTTCAAGGACTGTTCTGTCAGCTTCTGGCCCCTGCCACTCTAACCATTAGAAATTAGATCTCAACTAAGAAGCTCCCAGGTCAATGCCTCCTTGATGTTTTCTCCTCTCCACTTAATTCATCTTTCAAAAAAGCTCCACTATTCTTCCTGCATGTAATTCTCTCTCCCCTGCAGAGTACCTTTGAATTTTCTCACCTCATCCTCAAAGTAGAGTTTGGGCTACTTAATGCTGACAGATTTCTTAAAAGACATTTATTTTAGCACAGGGTCTTTGCTTTATATTTTTCAAGCAAAAGGCCCATTGGGAAGGCTTTTTCAAATGAATAGAGGTTGCTCAAATAAGTTATTCAAATGTAAAGGAGATAAAATATTAAAATATATGCAGGTGTGACATTTTTTGTGTGTCATTTTTAAAAGAAGATCCTTTGTTTTTATGTTTTGGGGGCTTCCTTGTTCTTTCTTAAGCTAATTAGATACTGGGCAGGGATGGATAACTGGAGAGAGCCATAGTGCCTCAGTTGATCTCTTTGAGAAAGGTGAAGGAGAGATAATAGGAGGTAGAAAGCAAATGACAGCCAGATGGCTGAGGAATGAGGAGTTGGGGGACTTAGATAGATATATGACAGCTGCAAGAAGGAGTGGACCTATAAGGAAAAGGGAGAGATGTCCATAAAGAATGTTAGAAATTCTTTTAAAGTGTGTGTCATATAAAGTCTTACTTTGCTTCCTCTGAAGAAACCTTTGGTGAATAACTGTGACATATTAAAAATCCTCTTAGCCCAGACAAGCTGGACTGGTAACAGGTTAATTAATTTTTAAAAATATATGGTTATTGTGTGGATTAAAATCATGTTTCATATAAGGGTTTTATTTTAAATGAAGTGAAAGCACATACCTTGAAGTAGAGCCAAGGACTACTAAATGAGTTTGAGTAAACTGATAAAATATCTGAGTTATCTTATTACATAAACTCTACCCATTATTAGTCAATTTAAAATTTTGTTCCTTTAAAGTTGCGTGAACCCTTTGAAGTACCTGCAAAGTCATTTAAGTAACAAATGATTGTATGTTTTGAGATCATTTCTAATCTTTAACAGTTGTCTCAACATGTAACTCAACAGCAATCCCATATAATAAAAGCCTAATATGCAAATCAACTGAACAGTGTAATGACCAGTGGAACCACCGGTAGCTATGATGTGCGCTGACCACCAGGGAGGCAGATGCTCAATGCAGACCCCAGGTGGTGGTGGTGGGGGGGGGCCGGCCAGCCATCTGGCCAGCGCTGCCCCCACAGATAGCCCAGCCAGTCGCTTC
>NW_005371078.1:635014-653097 GCF_000412655.1 Myotis brandtii | reverse complement strand
GGGATGTGCCCGCAACCCAGGTACATGCCCCTGACCGGAATCGAACCTGGGACCCTTCAGTCCGCAGGCCGACGCTCTATCCACCGAGCCAAACCGGCTTCGGTGAATGTTGCATTTTTTAAATGCTTTTTCTGCATATATTGACATAATCATATTTATCCTTTTTTTTCTGTTAATATCACATTTATTGAATTATATATATTAAACCATGCTTACTTCCCAGGGGTAAATTCTACTTGACCATGGTGCATAATCCTTTTAATGTGCTGTTAAATATAATTTGCTAATATTTTCTTTAGGATATTTGCATATGATTTTATTAGGGATACGGGACTATAATTTTTTTCTAGTGTACTTGTCTGATTTTGGTATTCAGGCAATGCTGGCCTCATAAGATGAGTTTGAAAGTGTTTCCTCCTGTTCAATACTTGGAAGTTTATGTAGTGATTCCATTTTTATTTGTCTCAAGATATTTTCTATTCCTCTCTTGATTTCTTCTTTGACCCTCTGATTGTGCATGCATGTTTAACTTTCACTTATTTATGAATTTTCTAGTTTTCCTCCTGTTATTGATTTCTAGTTTTATGCCACTATGATCAGAAAAGGTGCTTGATAAGATTTAAATCTTTTTAAATATTAAGATTTGTTTTGTGGCCTAAACGTATAATCTATCATGGATAATGTTCCTTGTGTGCTTGAGAAGAAGGTGTATTTACCTGTTGTTGGAAGGTATGTTATGTAAATACTAGTATATGTTAAGTCCATTTTGAAGTATAGGTCATGTCCAATGTTTTATTATTGATTTTCGGTCTGGTTAACTTAACCATTGTTGAAAATGTGGTATTGAAGTTCCCTACTATCATTGTATTACTGTCTATTTCTCCTCCCTTTAGGATAATTTATATATGCTTTCCATCGTTAGGTGCTGTAATGTTGGGTGCATAAATATTTATAATTGTTATATCTTATTGATAAAGTGACCCCCTTTATCATGATATAATTACCTTATTTATTTTTTGTTACAGTCTTCGGCTTAAATCTATTTCTTCTGATACAAGTATAGTTAACTCTACATTTTTTTGTTTTCCATTTATATGGAATATCTTTTTAACTCTACATTTTTTTGTTTTCCATTTATATGGAATATATTTTTTCATCTTTTCGTTTATGTGTGTTCTTTTCTTGCTAAATACATTTTTGGTTTCAGAGAGGAAAGGAGAGGGAGAGAGAGATAGAAACATCAATGATGAGAGAGAATAAATGATCTGCTGCCTCTTGCATGTCCTCTACTGGGGATCAAGCCTGCCACCCAGGCATGTGCCCTGACAGGGAATTGAACCATCACCTCCTGGTTCATAGGTCGGTGCTCAACCACTGAGCCACGCTGGCCTGACAAGTTTTACATGGTTTTTAAAAATCTGTATTGTGGTTTTCTTTAAAGTCTTCTTGATTATATCATAGTAAAAGTGGCCTTACAGTGGCCCATAAACGGCTAGGTCATCTCCATTCTCTGATCTTTTCTACTGCCTCTAACCTCCTTGCTCAGTTGACCTCAGCCTCCTTGCTGTTCTTCAAACACACTAAGTTCAGTTTTGCTTTGGGATATTTGCACTTTGGAGTTGCCTTTGCCTGAGATATTCTTCCCAGAGATATCTAAATAGCTGCTTGGCTCTCTTCATTGCATCTTGCTTCAGGCCCCTCATTCATGCTCTATAAACTAGAAAACATCTACAAGCTCCCCCACCTTCCTGGCAGATATTCCTTTCCTTCCCAAGCCTGCTTATGTCAAGAACTACAGCGAATCCTTCAAGGACTGTTCTGTCAGCTTCTGGCCCCTGCCACTCTAACCATTAGAAATTAGATCTCAACTAAGAAGCTCCCAGGTCAATGCCTCCTTGATGTTTTCTCCTCTCCACTTAATTCATCTTTCAAAAAAGCTCCACTATTCTTCCTGCATGTAATTCTCTCTCCCCTGCAGAGTACCTTTGAATTTTCTCACCTCATCCTCAAAGTAGAGTTTGGGCTACTTAATGCTGACAGATTTCTTAAAAGACATTTATTTTAGCACAGGGTCTTTGCTTTATATTTTTCAAGCAAAAGGCCCATTGGGAAGGCTTTTTCAAATGAATAGAGGTTGCTCAAATAAGTTATTCAAATGTAAAGGAGATAAAATATTAAAATATATGCAGGTGTGACATTTTTTGTGTGTCATTTTTAAAAGAAGATCCTTTGTTTTTATGTTTTGGGGGCTTCCTTGTTCTTTCTTAAGCTAATTAGATACTGGGCAGGGATGGATAACTGGAGAGAGCCATAGTGCCTCAGTTGATCTCTTTGAGAAAGGTGAAGGAGAGATAATAGGAGGTAGAAAGCAAGTGACAGCCAGATGGCTGAGGAATGAGGAGTTGGGGGACTTAGATAGATATATGACAGCTGCAAGAAGGAGTGGACCTATAAGGAAAAGGGAGAGATGTCCATAAAGAATGTTAGAAATTCTTTTAAAGTGTGTGTCATATAAAGTCTTACTTTGCTTCCTCTGAAGAAACCTTTGGTGAATAACTGTGACATATTAAAAATCCTCTTAGCCCAGACAAGCTGGACTGGTAACAGGTTAATTAATTTTTAAAAATATATGGTTATTGTGTGGATTAAAATCATGTTTCATATAAGGGTTTTATTTTAAATGAAGTGAAAGCACATACCTTGAAGTAGAGCCAAGGACTACTAAATGAGTTTGAGTAAACTGATAAAATATCTGAGTTATCTTATTACATAAACTCTACCCATTATTAGTCAATTTAAAATTTTGTTCCTTTAAAGTTGCGTGAACCCTTTGAAGTACCTGCAAAGTCATTTAAGTAACAAATGATTGTATGTTTTGAGATCATTTCTAATCTTTAACAGTTGTCTCAACATGTAACTCAACAGCAATCCCATAAAATAAAAGCCTAATATGCAAATCAACTGAACAGTGTAATGACCAGTGGAACCACCGGTAGCTATGATGTGCGCTGACCACCAGGGAGGCAGATGCTCAATGCAGACCCCAGGTGGTGGTGGTGGGGGGGGGCCGGCCAGCCATCTGGCCAGCGCTGCCCCCACAGATAGCCCAGCCAGTCAATGATATGTAATTGAAAAATCCTATATAATAAAAGCCTAATATGCAAATTGACTGAATGGGTGGGGTCAGCGAGTGGGTGGCGCCAGGCCGGCCAAGGTGGGTGCCAGCGGGGGCCCCCTGATCATCCTGCTGGTAGCCCCACAGATCAGCCCTGATCCCTGGCTAGGCTAGGGACCCTACCTGTGCACGAATTTCATGCACCGGGCCTCTAGTATTTTAAATAATATTCATGTGTTACAAAGCATCCAACCTTGTTTGCTATTTCAGCATAACCAACACTGTTATTTTTCACACTTCCCATTTCATTGGTTTACATAATAATAAATTAAACAAGTGCAACTGGTATAAGCAGTTTTGGGAGACACTTCCTGACTCTAGTTAAGCAGAGAACTTAACTGGTGGCAGCAGAAGAATGCCAGTGTACCGGGGAGAAGACCAGCATACTGTCTTCAAGTGTTCGATGTGTCATAGTTATCATGCAGTTTGATACAGAGAAAGGACATCAAAGCCAGTTCAATGCTTCTTTTTTTTTTTATTGCTTAAAGTATTACAAAGGGTATTACATATGTGTCCTTTTTTTTCTTCCCCGCCCTTGACAATCCCCTGGTCCCCCCTACCCCCCAGTGTCTTATGTCCATTGGTTATGCTTATATGCATGCATACAAGTCCTTCGGTTGATCTCTTACCCCCCTCCCTCCTGCCCCTCAACCCTCCCTGGTCTTCTCACTGCGGTTTGACAATCAGTTTGTCAATGCTTCTTGGAGTCTGACTTGTGTTTCTTTTGGGAAAAAATGGCTTCAGGTTCATCTAGTATAATTACAAATATCCACCTCTTATAACATATATGATTGAACAGGGCTTTGGAGGTCTATAGTTTCTAGCTTTTATACTTGTCATCCAGGCTTTCAATATCTTACAACCAAGTTTTACAAAACAAATTAACATTACATTTTGTTTTGCCACCAGTATTCTCCATCAGAAGAGATAGGATGGTAATAACTATTTTTTCTTATGCTTCAAACTTCAAGCATAATTGCCTATTCTATGTTTCACTTTGATCTCTCTATATAAGTCTTTTTCAGTGTTTCCTGTAAACAATTTTTGAAAAGGCTTGTCTTCATATCCTACTAATTCTGGGAGAGGTAGTACGGCATAATGGATTGAGTGGGCTTACTCAGGCAGACTTAAATTTGGATTTATGGAATAATAGCCCTGTGATTTGGGGCAGTTTGAGCTTTGTTATCCTCACCTCCCAAATAGATATTAATATAACCTAGATTACAGAGAATTAAATAAAATAATATATGTAAAAGGCCTCATGCAGTGGCTGGCACATAGTAGGCATCCAATCCATACCAACTATTACTATTAACCATCTTCCTCATTCTTTAATTCATCCAATGATGATGTTATCAGTTCTCTACATATCTTAGATATTAACACCTGCTTGAAAATTACATCGATAATGTACCTCATAGTCATATATGGTTAGGAGAATAAAAGACAAGATTGAAGATATGAACTCAAGTCCTACATCCAACTTCCTCAAACACAAACACTTTGCTAACTTGTTTTAACAGTACTGGTGACATGATGCCTACATTCATATCCTTATATGATTTATATTTTTCTTTTGATTTTTTACTTTTTATGGTTTAAGTGAGTCTTCCTTCCAATTGTTGAAAAGATAGTTTATTTTTAAAGGAAGTACGTGGGTTATATCAAGGGTCTGCAGTACATCAAACATATTTCCAAGGCCAGGGTAGAGTGTTCTTCATACACATTAAATAAAGCTTCAAACAGGCTGCATTACTGAGCTTACTCAGCTTGCTCTCCACAGTCAGTTTCAATTTCACTAAAAGGAAAGAATTGATAATTAATTATCTAGGCCATGTAATGAGTTTCCATTACTTGGAATTCAATAAAGCTCTTTCATTGTGACCAGGCTGATCAATAGCACAGAAGGGCTAATAGAAACCAGAGATACAGCCGGGATAATAGAATGGCTATCGGAAATTAGGTTGGGTCCCCAGAGCACTCTTTCTTCTCTCTAGGGAATGGAAGCTACTCAGTAGCTCCTTGTTTTTAGAACACTCTGTGAGGCATTGTGAAATGAGTGGGCTATTGTGTTACTGCACAAGCTAATGGAAATCACCCTTACAAAATCCATATACACTTGGAGCTGGAATGACTTTGGAGATTATTTAGTTGTATTACTCATGGATCCCCATGCCTTAAGATGGCCTTTTTTTTGTACTAAGTAATATAATCTTGATTTTCAATCCCAACCACCCCTTAACTGCTACTGCTGATTAGATAAAAGATATAAATGACGAAAATGGAGCCAATCCTTGGAGCAGCAAGAGGTTTATGCGATTGCCTATAGTAGAAAGATGTGAAGGAGTAAAGGGGTAGGGGAGGGGGCAATATATTTTCTGTGGAATTTTAATCTGGAACTGGGAGTGGATGTAATTGTTTAAATTGGGGTGGGCGTTAAAACTGATAGACTGGACAGAGTGTGGACTTGTGAGGAAGGATTAGGACAGTGATGAAAACAGATTTATAGGACACCACTCTCCCAAGAGGAAAATCACACATTCCAACATTCCCATAGCTGGTGCCTGAGAGTTTGCTTGTTTTAGTGGCAATCTGTTGTGTTTTCCAATGTGAATTCTATTTTTCTTAAGATAACTTAACTCCCTGGTGTTTGCAATAAAAGAATCCTAAGTAGAACTCTGGTCCAATTTCTGCATTTTCTAATCAAAGAGTAGGTAGCAGGTAGTAGGAGTGACTTGGGAGCATTACAAAAGGTTGACTGCAATTGTCTGGGATGAGAACCCCAATGTAGCAGGTTGTATTTTCCAAAGATGACTGCAAAAATATGTCCTATCCCACATACTTTTCTGCAATGTGACCTTGCCAACCCTATGTCAACAAGTGGAGTGCATTCCCTCTCTCCCTTGAAGCTGGGCAGGCTGGCTGACTGTTTTGACCAAAAGAGTACAACACAAGTGACACTGTGCCAGTTCTGGGTGTAGCTCTTCCCTGACAGCTTCTGCTTCCACCCTCTTAGAAGCCAGCATCATGCAAGAACTGTGACTTTCGAGACAACAGTGCTTTCAGAAACCCAAGCAACATGTGCTTCTGAGAGAGAGAGAGAGAGAGAGAGAGAGAGAATGGCTGAGATGTCAGTCACATTAGTAATAAACCATCTTTTTTTTTTATTGAATTTACTGGGGTGACATTGGTTAATTAAACTATATAGGTTTCAGGTGCACAATTCTATAATACATGATTTGTGTATTGGATTGTGTTCACCACCCCAAATCAAGTCTCCCATCTCCATTTATCATCTCTTTACTTTTGGCTACCTCCCTATCCCCAACCTCCTTTCCCTTTGGTAATTACCATACTGTTGTCTTTGTCTATAAGTTTTTTGTGTTGTTTTTTGGTTGTTGTTGTGTGTTGTTGTGTTTTTTTTGTTTAATCTCTTTACCGTTTTTACCCAGTCCTGCAACCCCTCTCTCCTCTGAGAGCTGTCAGTCTGTTCTCTAGCTATAAGTCTGTTTCGTATTTTATTTGTTAGTTTATTTTGTTTGTTAGATTTCATATATGAATCTATTTCACTTAGCATAATACTCTTACTTTATGTAGCATAATATTTTCCAGATTCATTCATGCTGTTGAAAGAGGTAATATTTCCTTCTTTTTTTATAGCTGAGAAGTATGCCATTGTGTAAATGTAATGCAGTATTGTTGTTTTTTTATCCACTCATCTATTGGTGAACACTTGGGCTGCTTTCAAATCTTAGATATTGTAAATAATGCTGCAATGAACAAAGAGGTACATATATTCTTTCTAAATAGTGTTTTGAGTTTCTTCCTATATATTTCAAGAAGAGGAATTGATGGATCATGAGGCAGTACCATTTTTAATTTATTTTTCCACAATGGCTACACCAATCTGCATTCCCACCAACAGTGTGTATTGGATTGTGTTCACCACCCCAAATCAAGTCTCCCATCTCCATTTATCATCTCTTTACTTTTGGCTACCTCCCTATCCCCAACCTCCTTTCCCTTTGGTAATTACCATACTGTTGTCTTTGTCTATAAGTTTTTTGTGTTGTTTTTTGGTTGTTGTTGTGTGTTTTTTTTTGTTTAATCTCTTTACCATTTTTACCCAGTCCTGCAACCCTTCTCTCCTCTGAGATCTGTCAGTCTGTTCTCTAGCTATAAGTCTGTTTCATATTTTATTTGTTAGTTTATTTTGTTTGTTAGATTTAATATATGAATCTATTTCACTTAGCATAATACTCTTACTTTATGTAGCATAATATTTTCCAGATTCATTCACGCTGTTGAAAGAGGTAATATTTCCTTCTTTTTTTTATAGCTGAGAAGTATGCCATTGTGTAAATGTAATGCAGTATTGTTGTTTTTTTATCCACTCATCTATTGGTGAACACTTGGGCTGCTTTCAAATCTTAGATATTGTAAATAATGCTGCAATGAACAAAGAGGTACATATATTCTTTCTAAATAGTGTTTTGAGTTTCTTCCTATATATTTCAAGAAGAGGAATTGATGGATCATGAGGCAGTACCATTTTTAATTTATTTTTCCACAATGGCTACACCAATCTGCATTCCCACCAACAGCGCACAAGGATTTTCTTTTCTCCACATCATTGCCAACACTTGTTGTTTGATGATTTATTGATATGCCATTCTGACAGGTGTGAGGTGATATATCTCCTTGTGGTTTAATTTGCATTTATCTGATGATTAGTAATGATGAGCATCTTTTCACATGTCAATTGGCCATCTGTATGTCTTCTTTAGAGAAGCATCTATTCAGGTCCTTTGCCAATTTTTTTTTATTGGATTGTGGGTTTGGTGTTAAGTTGTATACAGCATAATATTTTCCAGATTCATTCACGCTGTTGAAAGAGGTAATATTTCCTTCTTTTTTTTATAGCTGAGAAGTATGCCATTGTGTAAATGTAATGCAGTATTGTTGTTTTTTTATCCACTCAACTATTGGTGAACACTTGGGCTGCTTTTAAATCTTAGATATTGTAAATAACGCTGCAATGAACAAAGGGGTACATATATTCTTTCTAAATAGTGTTTCGAGTTTCTTCCTATATATTTCAAGAAGAGGAATTGATGGATTATGAGGCAGTACCATTTTTAATTTATTTTTCCACAATGGCTACACCAGTCTGCGTTCCCACCAACAGCACACAAGGATTTTCTTTTCTCCACATCATTGCCAACACTTGTTGTTTGATGATTTATTGATATGCCATTCTGACAGGTGTGAGGTGATATATCTCCTTGTGGTTTAATTTGCATTTATCTGATGATTAGTAATGATGAGCATCTTTTCACATGTCAATATGTTTTCCCATTCAATGGGTTATCTTTTCATTTTGTGGATGGTTTCTTTTGCTATACAAAACATTTTTAGTTTGATGTAGTCACATTTGTTTATCTTTTCTTTTGTTTCCCTTGCATGAGGTGATATATCAGAAACATTATTGCTATGATAAATGTCTGAGATTTTCCTGTCCATGTTTTCTTCCAGGATTTTTAGATTTTGAGTCTAACATTTAAGTATTTAATCCATTTTTAGTTTATTTTTTTGTGTGTGGTTTAAGATGGTGGTTTAGTTTCATTTTTTTGCACATATCTGTCCAATTTCTCCAACACTATTTATTGAATATAATATCTTTAATCCATTGCATGTTTTTGCCTCTTTTGTTGAATAGTAATTGACCTTAAAGGTGTGGGTTTATTTCTGGGCTCTCTATTCTGTTCCATATGTATGTTTTTATACCCATGCCATCCTGTTTTGATCACTATGGCTTTGTAGTTTAGTTTGTTATCAGGTAGCATGATTTCTCCAACTTTGTTCTTCTTTCTCAAGATTGCTGTGGCTATTTATGTTCTTATGTGGTCCCATATAAATTTGTTCTAGTTCTGTGAAATACACCATTGGTATCTTCATAGGAATTGTGTTGAACCTATAAATTGTTTTGGGTAGTATAGACATTTTAATAATGCATATGCTTCCATTTATTTGTATCTTCTTCAATTTCTTTCTTCAGTGCCTTATAATTTTCCAAATATAGGTGTTTTAAATCCTTGGATAAATTTATTTCTGGGTAGTATATGTATTTATTTTTTGATGCAATCATAAATGAAATTATTTGCTTAGTTTCTCTTTCTGAAAGTTCACTATTGGTGTATAAAAATGCAATTGATTTCTGAATATTTCTTTTATATCCTGCTACTTTACTAAATTTATTTACCAGTTCTCATAGTTTTTTGTTGGAATCTTTAGGATTCTCTATAAACAGTATCATGTCATCTGCAAATAATGACAATGTCATTTATTTTTTTCCAGTTTGGATGTCTTTTATTTGTTTTTCTTGTCTAATTGCTGTGGCTAGGACTTCTAGTACTATGTTGAATAAGAGTGTTGAAAGTGGATATTCCTGTCTTGTTCCTGATCTTAAGAGTAACACTTGTAGTTTTGCTTTTTGATTATGAAGTTGGCTGTAGGTATGCCATATATGGCCTTTATTATGTTGAGGCATGTTACCTGTATTTCCACTTTGCTAAGAGTTTTCATCATAAATACGTGCTGGATTTTATCAACTGCTCTTTCTGCATCCATTGATATGATCATGTGGTTTTTATTCTTAATTTTGTGTATTTGGTGTTCACATTTATTGATTTACTTTTATGAATATTGTACCAATTGCTTTTTGCACATATCTGTCCAATTTCTCCAACACTATTTATTGAATATAATATCTTTAATCCATTGCATGTTTTTGCCTCTTTTGTTGAATAGTAATTGACCTTAAAGGTGTGGGTTTATTTCTGGGCTCTCTATTCTGTTCCATATGTATGTTTTTATACCCATGCCATCCTGTTTTGATCACTATGGCTTTGTAGTTTAGTTTGTTATCAGGTAGCATGATTTCTCCAACTTTGTTCTTCTTTCTCAAGATTGCTGTGGCTATTTATGTTCTTATGTGGTCCCATATAAATTTGTTCTAGTTCTGTGAAATACACCATTGGTATCTTCATAGGAATTGTGTTGAATCTATAAATTGTTTTGGGTAGTATAGACATTTTAATAATGCATATGCTTCCATTTATTTGTATCTTCTTCAATTCCTTTCTTCAGTGTCTTATAATTTTCCAAATATAGGTTTTTTAAATCCTTGGATAAATTCATTTCTAGGTAGTATATGTATTTATTTTTTGATGCAATCATAAATGAAATTATTTGCTTAGTTTCTCTTTCTGAAAGTTCACTATTGGTGTATAAAAATGCAATTGATTTCTGAATATTTCTTTTATACTTTACTAATTTACTAAATTTATTTACCAGTTCTCATAGTCTTTTGTTGGAATCTTTAGGATTCTCTATAAACAGTATTTGCAAATAATCAAATAATGACAATGTCATTTATTTTTTTCCAGTTTGGATGTCTTTTATTTGTTTTTCTTGTCTAATTGCTGTGGCTAGGACTTCTAGTACTATGTTGAATAAGAGTGTTGAAAGTGGATATTCCTGTCTTGTTCCTGATCTTAAGAGTAACACTTGTAGTTTTGCTTTTTGATTATGAAGTTGGCTGTAGGTATGCCATATATGACCTTTATTATGTTGAGGCATGTTACCTGTATTTCCACTTTGCTAAGAGTTTTCATCATAAATACGTGCTGGATTTTATCAACTGCTCTTTCTGCATCCATTGATATGATCATGTGGTTTTTATTCTTAATTTTGTGTATTTGGTGTTCACATTTATTGATTTACGTTTATGAATATTGTACCAATTGCATCCCCAGAATAAAATCCATTTAATCATGGTGTATAATCTTGTTAATGTATTGCTGGATCTGGTTTGCTATCTTATTGAAGATTTTAGCATCTATGTTCCTCAGGTATATTGGCCTATGATTTTCTTTCTTTTTAGTGTCTTTATTTGGTTTTGAAATTAGGATAATTCTAGTCTCGTGAAATGAGCTTGGGAGTCTTCCCTTCCCTTAAAATTTTTTAGAATAGTTTGAGAGGATAGTTTTTTGTTATTTTTTGAATGTTTAGTAAAACTCCCCCATGAAGCCATCAGCCCAAGCTTTTGTTTGTTGGGAGTTGTTTGTTTGTTTGTTTTATTACTGTCTCAATTTCACTACTAGTTATCTGTCTATTTAGATTTTCTTATTCTTCCTCATTCAGTTTTGGAAGATTGTATGTTTCTAGGAATTTGTCCATTTCACCCTGTTGTCCAACTTGTTTATTTTGCACCTATGTTCATCAGGCATATAGGTCCATAATTTTCTTTTTTTGTAATGTCTTTGGTTTTGAAATAAGGGTAATGCTGGCCTTGTAAATGAGCTTGGGAAATTTTTGGTAAAATTCACCTGCAAAGTTATCTAGCCCAGGACTTTTGTTTGTTGGGAATTTTTGATTACTGATTTGATTTTGTTAGTAGTAATTGGTCTGTTTAGATTTTATGAGTTTTTTTTCTTGATTAAGTCTTGCAAGATTGTATGTTTCTAGGAATGTATGCATTTCTTCCAGATTGTCCAATTTGTTCATAGTATTTTCTTATAATCCTTTGTATTTCTGTGGTGTCAGTTGTTATTTCTCCTCTTTCATTTCTGATTTTATTTATTTGGGACCTCTCTCTTTTTTCTTGATGAGTCTGGTTAAAGGTCTGTCAATCTTGTTTATCTTTTCAGAGAATCAGCTCTTGATTTCATTGATCTTTTGTATTATTTTTTTCTACTCTATTTTGTTTATTTCTGTTCTGATCTTTATTTCCTTCCATCTACTTACTTTGGGCTTTTTTTTCTGGTTCCTTTAAGTGTAAAGTTAGATTGTTTATTTGAGATTTTTATTGTTTCTTGAAGTGGGCCTGTAATTTCCCTCTTGGCACTACTTTTGCTGTGTCCCTTTGATTTTGGGATGTTGTGTTCTCATTTCATTTATTTCAAGATATCTTTTGATTTCTTCCTTGATTTCATTGTAACCCATTCATTGTTTAGTAACATGTTATTTAGCCTCCAAGCTTTATATATTTAGGGGCTCCTATGTTAGGTGCATAAATGTTTACAAGGATTATATCCTCTTAGATGTTTGATATGATCTCAATCTTCTTAGATTTGAAACTTGTGTTATGTTTTAACATAGTTTATCCTAGTAAATGTTCCATGTGCATTTTAAAGAATGTGTATTCTGCTGATTTGGATGGAAATGCTTTGAAGATATCAATTAAATCCATTGATCTAGTGTGTCATTTAAGGCCACTGTTTTCTTATTGATTGTCTGGAAGATGTAACCACTGATATCAATGGGGCATTAAAAATCCCCTACTATGATTATATTACTGTCAGTCTCTACCTTTATGTCCATAAATAATTGCTTTATATATTTAGGGGCTCCTATGTTAGGTGCATAAATGTTTACAATGATTATATCCTCTTTTTGGATTGCTCCCTTCATTATTATGTAATGTTCTTTGTCTCTTAAAGTCTATATACTTTGCTTTAAAGTTTATTTTGCCTAATATAAATATTGCTACCCTAGCTTATTTTTTCCTTTCCATTTGCATGAAATATCTTTTTCCATCCCTTTACTCTTCATCTATATGCAACATTTGTTCCAAGGTAGGTCTCTTGTACATATATGGTTCTTGTTTTCTTATCCATTCAGCTGCCCTAAGGCTTTTAAGCCATTTACATTTAAAATGATTATTGATAGGTACATATTTATTGTAATTTTATTTGTTCAACTCTGTATCTTTGTTTTATAATTATTATTAACTAGTAGCCTGGTGCATGAAATTCATGCACATTGAAAGGGAATTAATTAGAGGAATGTAATTTGGATTCACTATCTAATATCAATAATATGTGAGTGTGAGGCAGTCCACGTTTCTGAAATTCAATGACATGAATTTTAGCTATTACTTTACCAAATAAATGGAATTTACAGATATCATTTAAAAGAGCATTCAGCTTAATATTAAAAACTCTGGCTACCAAGTCAGGTCTGTTTTCAACTTTTTGCCAGCGTTGTAAATTGTTTGCAATATCTGCCCATTTGGGGTTGCATGTCATGGTTATGAATAAATCATGCTTTCCATACTTCGTTACAATTGCTATAGCATCCTGATGTCGCTGCTGCACAAGTCCCTTTCAAAAGGAGGTTCTCCATCTTCATTTCTGAATATGACAGCAACCTTGGTTACACGGGGAGAATTATATCTACCCGGATCACTGTTACGATCGTATTTAATTGCCATTGTTACCTCTGTGGGAGCAATACCTTTTGCTGCTGCTTCAAATTGGGCTTCCTTTTCTACCTTATGTAGCATCTTGTATGATTTTGTTAATTCATATTTCATGCATGAGGTTGTTGTTGTTGATCATGAGTCTTTCTGAGCAGCCCTGGTTTTCTGGCATTGCTAATCTTTTACTTGTAGCTTCGGCTATATCCAAAATATAGAGTTGAGCAAACTTCTGAGAAACACTATCCGAAGGATGTAAAGTTCCAGTACTGTGATAAACTTGTCCGTGTATTCTAAAACAGTATGGCCCATATCCTGATGGCGATGCAATATTTGCACCCATGGAAGCAAAAGCAAAATAACTATTTATGGATCGAATATTTTCCATGAAATTTTTACTGTGAGAATCTTCGTTTGTCATAATCTTTTTAAATATGCTGGGTAATCTGGAACATGTATATCCTTTGGACAGACTTTCCCTTTGCTACAACATCGAGTAAATTTCCCATCAGATGGTTTTTCATCAGATAAATTTAGTGATAGGCAAAAAATTCACATTGAACAGTCATTCCACCACAACTATGTTCGAGGATTGCGTCCTCATGTAATCCATTTTCGCTGAGAAGGCAGTTCCTACCGGTATTGGTAATACTTGTTGATGACTGTTCTCTAGACATATTCTGTCGTTGCCACCGCCTTCTTTCAACTTCAAAGTCACGTTGGTCTTTAAACATTTTCTGTTGATAACACCAGTATTTTTCGGCATCAGAGCGATGTTTTTCCAGTAGCTGGTGTTCAGATACATCCTGTCACAGGCGCTGCCTTGTTTCAAGATCAGACGCATGCTGCTCTGCCGACACTTTCTGTTGATAACGCCGACATCTTTCGGTTGCAGAGCTACGTTGTATCAACAGTTCTTTAGACATAATCCCACCTCTCTACTGTCACGGTCTGAGATGCAGGTGAATGAGAGTCCTGGCTGACAGGCGCAGAGAGCTATCTGACCAATGGCTGATTCTGGCTGATTGTATGAGGGTGGGACTTCCTCCTCCCTGCTGTCAGTTTCCACAGCAGCGATGAGGAAGTTGGGGTGACAGAGGGAGCTGCACCCTCCAAGCCGCCCTCTCTCTTGCTCTGTTCTATGTCCAGCAGTCTCCTGTTCTGCCAAGTCCTCCAAACCTCCCGCTCTCCACCAGCAAGGTCCTGGGAGCTTGCGGGTGTGGCTAGGTGTGGGGGCCATGCCTCCCTGACTGGTGAAAGTCCCAGGAGCCCGCGGGCATGGCTACGGCCTTGCCTCCCGGGGCCTGCGAAGGTCTTGGGAGCCCGTGGGCGTGGCTTGGCATGGCAGATCTCACCTCTTGGGTCAGCAATGGTCCCAGGAGCCCGTGGCCATGGCCACCATCATATGCAAATTAACCACCATCTTTGTCTGGTTAATTTGCATAGTCACTCGGATTGGCTTTGTGGGCGTGGCTTGAGCATAGAGGAGGGATGGTTAATTTGCATGTTTCTCTTTTATTATATAAGATTATTATTGTTTTTATTTATTTATTTTTAAGTAGGCCCTTTAACATGTCTTTTAGTTTGGTGGGTGGTATGACACTTCCATTTGGTAACAGAATAGTCTTTTTGGGAATTTGCCTTGAGAGACCCTCTTAGGATAAGCAATTCTCTATAAATCTGAGTACACTGAGTTTCAGAGTTGAGAGGAAAACTGTGCATGAGATAAGAAGATATTTTTTTTCCTCTTTCTGGTTGGAGAAAGAAGAATTCCCAGGACATATCCTGATGAATTAGAAGTAAATGGTTGTTTTCCTAGGGCTAATCAACAGCACTTGCTTAACTACCTTTGCCATGTTTGCTTCTCAACTAGAGAGAAAACATGAAGTGGAACAGTGAGAACTATTTAAGTTGACAACTGAAAGCCAGAGGCTGGAGAACATTTAGACCTTTCTATTTTTCCAAAGCCTGTTGCTGGGGGGAAAATCATGAATCTGAACATTAATTTTTTGGACATGCAAAGATACAATTTAAGTCAAACTCAATGCTTCATGACAAATTTCCTCCCTTCTGTCTAATGTCATTATCTTTGCTTTTCAAGAATAATCAGAAAAATTGTGTTCATCATTTCAGAATCTATCAGAAATTTCAAGGCATCACAGAGACTTAGTACTTAAAAGGGTCTAGAATTTAAGCCTTATACTCAATTCACTATTAATCATGCCTGCCTGGTAAAGGTCATTTAGGTTTTGCTTGAAGGCTCTCAATGATGTGGAAGTCACCACCTCATAATAAGCAACCCAGTTGAAATGGTCTTTGGCCAGTTCTAACTCTTAGAAATTATCTTCTTCACTGAGCCGAAATGAGCCTCTGAATACTCCCACTAGCATCACTAGTTATGCCATTTGGAAACAAAAGCATGAAAACTATAGATACTCTTTATTAATCACATCTTTAAGCCAAACACTTATGTAGTAGATGCTTTATATTATTCTTCACTTGGAATTAATCATTACAACTTAGGGAGGTAGGTGTGTCTTTCCCATTTAATAGACAAGAATTGAGAATTGAATTAAGGGCTTAGAGAAAATAACTGAGCGACTGAGATTTTAACCTTAGTATATTTGATCCCCCAGTCTAAATGATTTCCACCAAGTAACACCGTCTTTCTAAGAATGACCAAATGTTGATATTTTTACCTGAAAGGATTAAATAATAGAAGACAATGCTATCCTCACTGTGTCTCTTCATCTTTCAGCAAGCAAATAGTCTTAGATTCTTCTAATTAAAAGCATATATTGAATATTTCTTTCTTGTTATAAAGTTCTGTGCCCGATACTCTAAACAACATTATTTTGAGTGATAATTAATGAATTAACTCTTAAAGTATTAACTCATACCTCAATAGCCACAACAGACAGTAATACAGTAAAGATCTACACTAGTGGAAAGAAATACAGTGGATCATGAGGATCAATAACCAGGTTCATTGTGTGCTTTGTCTTTGCATTTATTTTGTTAGTTTATACTTACATTTTATTTTCTCTATCTACAAATCAAGGTCAGTCTTCACTTTCATTATGTACTTTCATGCTGGAAAAAAGTAATAGATATTTAGTTGTTAGCTTGACAAAAGGTAAGATCTTTATTTTTATTTGTTCTGCTGGTTGACTAGATTTAAGTACAGACAAGCACGTTGGAAAATTTCTATTTGTCAATTGGGTTTGACTTGCATCAAGGCAGATGCTCCTACAGATGTAGAAATGGGACCGAAGAATCTCCACTCCTGATAAGTAGAATTTGTGGAAGCGATATAGCCAATGAGGTCTTACTTTTTAACCATAGGTTTTTGTCTTAAAAAATTAGCTTACTCATATTGATCGTTACAGGTTCTTGAATAGTTAGTGCTGTTTAACTGTAACTGGATACTTTGAAGACTTCTACAATGACCAGACATAGGATTTTAAATATTCTTTCTCTGAATTCCACATCTTGTGATGTATAATGGGGTCTTCATACTAGATTAGGGACATTGCGTGAGTCTGCACTAGGACCCTTATAGAAACAAGAGGGTACATTGATAACATATCTGTATCTATATCTGTATTTATATATTCATGCTTTTGATCTTTTATGAGACCTTTGACTAGAAATTAATTCTTCACTATTTAAATAATGTTCTCCCCAATCCTTTAAGGACCTTTTTGTACCTTATTTCATGGACACAGTGGAGTATGAAATCAGCGTTTTTAATAAGAAGGCCTAATATTGGTGAACAGGGAACTGAGACTAGGAGCCCTCTAAGTGCATGGCACAGACAACAGATGCAGGCTGCCTCTGAGTTCCCTCTGGGTCCCTCAGCTGGCTGTGCAGGCACTATAGAAGGGCCCCACACACCGCACTGGAAAGCAATGGGGAAGAATCCTTTACTGGGCAGGTAGGAACGAAAGGGGAAAAAAAGAGCAAGGCATGTGTTAAAATCTCTGTTTAAATATATATTTAAGATTGTTTCAGCATATTTTGGTTTGGCCTTTTATAAGAAAACTAGAGGCCTGGTGCACAAAATTTGTTCCCTTAGCCCAGCCTGTGCCCTCTTGTAGTTTGGGACCCCTCGGGGGATGTCCGCCTGCCAGCTTAGAAGTGGGCCTAAGCCAGCAGTTGGACATCCCTCTCGCAGATCGAGACCCCTTGCTCCTTACCGCCTGCCTGCTTGTTGCTCCTTCTCACTGCTGTGGAGGTGAGAGAGGCTCCCACCACTGCAGCTGTGCTCCCCAGCCGTGAGCCCAGCTTCTGGATGAGTGGCACTCCCCCTGTGGGAGCGCACTGACCACCAAGGGGAAGCTCCTGCATTGAGCATCTGCCCTCTGGTGGTCATTACACATCATAGCAACCTGTCATTCTGGTCATTCCACTTTAATGGTCGCTTAGGCTTTTATTATATAGACTAGAGGCCCGGTGCACAAAAATTTGTGCACTCAGGGGGGAGAGGGGGTCCCTCAGCCCGGCCTGTGCCCTCTCGCAGTCTGGGACCCCTCGGGAGATAACGCCCTGCTGGCTTAGGCCTGCTCCCGGGTGGCAGAGGGCAGGCCCAATCCCTAGGTGCAGCCCCTGGTCGGGCTCAGAGCAGGGCTGATTGGGGAGTTGGGG
>NW_005371078.1:633573-634928 GCF_000412655.1 Myotis brandtii | reverse complement strand
AATCTCCACTCCTGATAAGTAGAATTTGTGGAGGCAATATAGCCAATGAGGTCTTACTTTTTAACCATAGGTTTTTGTCATAAAAAATTAGCTTACTCATATTGATAGTTACAAAGCAGGTTCTTGAATAGTTAGTGTTGTTTAACTGTAACTGGATACTTTGAAGACTTCTACAATGACCAGACATAGGATTTTAAATATTCTCTCTCTGAATTCTACATCTTGTGATGTATAATGGGGTCTTCATACTAGATTAGGGACATTGCGTGAGTCTGCACTAGGACCCTTATAGAAACAAGAGGGTACATTGATAACATATCTGTATCTATATCTGTATTTATATATTCATGCTTTTGATCTTTTATGAGACCTTTGACTAGAAATTAATTCTTCACTATTTAAATAATGTTCTCCCCAATCCTTTAAGGACCTTTTTGTACCTTATTTCATGGACACAGTGGAGTATGAAATCAGCGTTTTTAATAAGAAGGCCTAATATTGGTGAACAGGGAACTGAGAACTAGGAGCCCTCTAAGTGCATGGCACAGACAACGGATGCAGGCTGCCTCTGAGTTCCCTCTGGGTCCCTCAGCTGGCTGTGCAAGCACTATAGAAGGGCCCCACACACCACACTGGAAAGCAATGAGGAAGAATCCTTTACTGGGCAGGTAGGAACAAAAGGGGAAAAAAGAGCAAGGCATGTGTTTAAATCTCTGTTTAAATATATATTTAAGATTGCTTCCAGCATATTTTGGTTTGGCCTTTAATAAGAGAACTAGAGGCCTGGTGCACGAAATTTGTTCCTTTAGCCAAGCCTGTGCCCTCTGCCAGTCCGGGACCCCTCGGGGGATGTCCGCCTGCCAGCTTAGAAGTGGGCCTAAGCCAGCAGTTGGACATCCCTCTCACAGATCGAGACCCCCTCGCTCCTTACCGCCTGCCTGCTCGCTGCTCCTTCTCACTGCTGCGGAGGTGGGAGAGGCTCCCACCACTGCCACTGTGCTCCCCAGCCTTGAGCCCAGCTTCTGGATGAGCGGCACTTCCCTTGTGGGAGCCCACTGACCACCAAGGGACAGCTCCTGCATTAAGCGTCTGCCCTCTGGTGGTCAGTACACATCATAGCGACTGGTCATTCTGGTCATTCCACCTTAACGGTCGCTTAGGCTTTTATTATATAGATATTGTAATGATTCTTGGGCTGGTCAAGCTGCCTTTGAGATGTTGTTTGTAAATGATTTTTCATTATTAGTTATTATTATTATTATTTTAAAATATATTTTATTGATTTTTTACAGCGAGGAAGAGAGAGGGATAGAGAGTTAGAAACATTGATGAGAGAGAAACATTGATCAGCTGCC
>NW_005371078.1:630267-633391 GCF_000412655.1 Myotis brandtii | reverse complement strand
ACTAATATTATTACAGTATTCAAGACATACTGGTCTGGTGTCTGCCCTCTTTCCTGGAGGAGGGGGCTATATACCTTTGTGTTGACTTTGTACTTTAATCTCTGAGTGCTGCTTGCCTCCTTGTAATGCCTACATTCTAGAGAAAGCCTTACTGTAAGTTCCCGGTATTCACGACACTTTGTTGCATCTGGCATGTGTGGGTAGGGTAGAGAAGTAGTTAATAGGAAGGGAAGAATGGAAGGAAGTCTTCAATTTTTTAAAAAATCTTTCTCTCACTTTGTAAACAAATTACCAAAGTTCCAGAGAGCAGAGGGCACACAGACACACAGACGTGACAGAGGCAGGCTGTTCAGTTCCCAGATGAGTCACCTTTCTATCTCGCCCTTCCTTGTGTGTGGGACATTACAGTATTTTTTTGGAATGGAAAGTGTCTACCTTCATAAAAGGAAGGTCTTTGTCTCTTTCATTCACCACTGCATTCCCAGTGCCAGAATTATGCCTGATATGTAGGAGATTCTCAATATATGTTCTCGGAGGAATTAATAAATGAATAAAATAAAGGCTATTTATCAAAATTAAGTACAGCTTATAGGATATCATGAAAAGTCAATTGATCCAGACTTGCCAGTAAGATATACAATCAAAAGGCATGTAGAGTTTGAATTTTTTATTGGCTTTACTGACCTTTACCATTAGTATCTTGTTAGTCACCTGAACCTCTCTCTGCTGCCTGCATCTCTAGGTTAGAACATCTAGGATCACAGTGAAGTTCCATACAATCAGAAGTCATTCATTTGACCAGCAGGCAGTTGGCCATGTGCCAAGAGGTTTCAGGGGAATTTCCTACAAATAGATTCTTATTAAAAAACAATCACATGTGTTAGAGAGGCGAGTCCAAGGGATGGTTTAATTTATGTCTTGTACCCTGGCCCACGGCCTCTTTTCACAGCTGGACCAACACGGCAGTAAATAAATGAAATCCCAGAATGGAGTAGGATGCCTATGAAAAGAAGACTGTTGTCTGGCTAGAGAGTACTGCTGACAAATAGGGCAGAGAGTTGAGAAAGGAAAGATGACTCAGTTTCTTTGGGACACCTATGCTAGCACTTGAAAAATCTGTGTTTTAATTTTGCTGCTCTTATTCCATGATCCCAAATGAAGTATTTCTTGGCATAAGTGCTTAAGAGAAAGGTTCCAGCATGTCCCATTTACCGCAGAATATTCCAGGTTTATTTCAGCACAATTTACAGAAGCCAAAGAATGTTTGGGGTTACGAATGGAGGCAGTTAAAGAATGATCTATTATTTCTGCACATAAGTTAGCTGAAAATAGGCACCATAAAATGTATTTTAGCAAGAAAATATATTTTCCCAGTAATGAGGTACAATTATACTCAAAGGTGACTAGACTTGATTTTCACAAATGATAACTTAGCATGTACCCAAGCATCCTTCAAGAGCCCAAAGCAATTTGGACTTGAGGCAAGACATCTGTCTAGATAAATGAGTGATGTAAGTTCTGATTCTAGGCAAATAATTAACTCGTTTGAAAACCTTAATACTTCTTTGATAGAATAAGCCTGGTTAAAGTATTAGAAGACATAATCTCCTGTGTCTTTTCTGCTAGTAACATTCTGTATGACTTTACGTGTCCAAATCTTAGTTTCCTTATTTACAAAATGGAAATGATAACCACACCACTACTACCTAATATGGGTCGAATTATAATCCTCAAAAATATAGCGAAGCCTTAAACTGTGACTATGGCCATTTTTTGGAAATAGTTTTGAAGATATAATAACCACACCAAGGCTACCTAATATGGGTCGAATTATAATCCTCAAAAATATAGCGAAGCCTTAAACTGTGACTTTGGCCATTTTTTGGAAATAGGGGTTTTGAAGATGTGATCAAGTTAAGAGGTCATTAGGGTGGACTCTACTTGAATGTGACTGCTTTCCTTATAAGAAGAGGAAAATTTGGACACAGACACAGGGAAAAGGCCGTGTGACTATAACTGATGAAGTAGGGCACCTTGGACCAAGAACAGCAAAGATCAAAGCCTGCCACCAGAAGCTAGGAAGGCACAGGGAAGGATCCTCAGTCTCAGTTCAGTGGGAGCATGGACTGGAGGACACCTTAATTCTGGACTTCTGGCCTCCAGAACTATGAGAGTATAAACTGTTTGTTTTTAAAATATATATATTTTTATTGATATCAGAGAGGAAGGGAGAGGGAGAGAGAGAGAGATAGAAACATCAATGATGAGAGAGAATCATTGATTGACTGCCTCCTGCACACTTTTATTTGGCATTCCCTACTGGGGATCAAGCCCACAACTGGGATATTTTCCCTGACTGGGAATTGAACCATGACCTCCTAGTTGATAGGTCTCATAGGTCGATGCTCAACCACTGAGCAACACCAGCCAGGCTAAATTCTGTTGTTTTAAGCCACCCAATTTTTGATAATTTCTAATAGCAGTCTTAGGAAACAAATACATTACCTAACTTTCATGATATTCTAAAGTAAAAAAAAAAAAGATAATATATGTGAAAAATGTTCTGCATCTATTACACCAGGATGAATTGCTATCTATTTATATAAAAACTCTGGGTGTAATGTCACCACGAGGCTCAACCAACCAGAAGGAAGTCAGTCCTGCAGGGGTCATCTTGGAAATGGCTGCGCCCACCCTGAGCTGTTTCCTGTGAGGGCGGCAAGGTTTCAGGCAGGAACCCGCCCTTGGAGCGTGCATACACTGAGTCCTGGGTCATATTGGCAACAGCTGTGCCCTCCCGAGCTGTTTCCTGCAAGGCCTGAGGGAAGAACCCACCCTCCAGAGCGCCAGGAGCGCCCAGCAGCAGTCAGTCCTGGGTTGCTGAGGAGGAGGCCATGGCGTGGTAGAACTCTGGGTCTTGCCCAACAGAGGCGTGGCCGGCCTTCAAACCAGACCCTGACAGTAGGGAGGAGGGAGCCCCATTCCTCACAGAATCCGCTGTTGGATAGCTTGCTGTCAGTGGCCTGCCAGCCAGGAACCCCATTCATCTGCACCCCGGACCCTGACAGGAGGGAGGAGGAAGCCCCATTCCTCACAGAATCGACAGGTGGCCAGCTTGCTGTCG
>NW_005371078.1:611263-629195 GCF_000412655.1 Myotis brandtii | reverse complement strand
TTTTTATATCATGCCTCTGTTGTTGTTATATCCTTTTGTTACTGTTTATTTATTAATAAATTTATATATTATTTTCATATACATTTTACTAATTTCCTTTCATCTCTCACACTTCTATTATAGAGAAAGGGCAAATAGCAATATTAAAATATTTCCACTAATTAATTACCTTTAATGTGCACGAATTTCATGCACCGGGCTACTAGTAGACATATAAAGATTAGTTTAATTTTTAAATCTGAAGATATATTTAAAATATACATTTCTAAAGCAGTGTTAAGGAGAAGCTAAATTTAAAACCCTGTTAGGAATTTTTTTAATTATTAAAAATAGTTCATAATAAGATTTTAGTTTAAAAAATTATCTCCAGTACAAACCTTAAAATTCAACTGTTCATAAACATTCTTCAACAATGCTTTTCTGAGTTCTTTAATTTTTATGTTTTTAAATAATTTCTTTGCCTGGGTACATGAGTTTTTTTTCAAGGAAGATTAAGATCTTATTCATTATACTTAGAGTGTTGGTTTCCCCAAGCCTACCTAGTAACTAAAAATAAAAACATAGCAAAACTTAACAAATGAGATGTAGCCACAAAAATCCCTTGGTAGGTCAGGTGCTCCATTCACTATCCTGAAACTATGGTAGAAGTGAAATATAATCATATTCTAATCATTTTGCAATGACCTCTGTTAATCTAAAAGAGTGGTTAGTCCAAAATGGCACATCCATCATGTCAAAAATTACATTGGGCTTTAGAGAGAATTGTGGTATATTTCTCCCTCTATATGTATGAAAAGGATGGTTATTGCTTATATATCTATTATTATGGTTAGTAGTTTCTCTTTATTTTTCAGGATTTCCTTGAACTTGAATTGATCTGAGCAGGAGACAAGAAAGAGTTAAATGTATCAGACTGAAAACTCAGAAACTTTAGAGGTCACCTGGTTTAAATCCTCTCATTTTACAGATAAGGGAAGCAGAGCATAGCTGTTCAGTGACCTGTTGAAGGTTGTATAGGGATTTGGTGACAGAATAGAATTCCATTTGCCTGACTTTAAGTCTGGTGCTTTCTTCTCTAAAACCATAATGTCTTACAGACTTGGTATTAGTTATTGGATCTCTCACTAGCTATGTGACCTTGGATAAGTCTTTCAAATTCTCTTAGTATGCCTTTTCTAGTTTATAAAATGGGAATAAAAAACAGGCTGGTGAAAGTTGGAGTGCAGTCAGGAGAGAAATACCTGGGCCACAGAGTAGTATCCAAGCTGAAAAATGCTCAGATTCAGCTTCCCACTGCCCATTTCCATGCCACATTCATTACTATGTGTTCTTCCTGTCTCAGACATGGCTTTCTGGCCATTTCTTTTTTGACCCTCAAAAACTTGCATAGGACCTTTCTGTCTGTACTTGTGGTCCCTGGGGTTGTTTCTGTATATAACTCTACTCCAGTTGCCTGGTTATTGGACTGTAGATCTTTGACTGCAGGAACTATATTATATTCACTGTTATATCTTAGCACTTAAGACAGTTCTCCAGCCTGGCCAGTTCAGTGGTTGAGCCTCGACCCAGGAATCAAGAGGTCACTGGTTTGATTCCCAGGCAGGGCACATGCCCGGGTTGTGGGCTTGATTCCCAATAGGGGACACACAGGAGGCAGCCAATCGATGTTTCTCTCTCATCGATGTTTCTATTTCACTATTCCTCTCTCTTTCTAAATCAATAAAAAACATATTTTTAAAAAGACAGTACTCCAATACTCAAAATTCTTGATCAATGAATGAATTATTTTGTGCACAACTATTTGGAGGAGATGCTTTAAAGGTACATATTTTCATGGAAGGAATCCCATCTTTTCCACAGCTGTTACCAGTGTAAAGATTAAATGAGCTCTCATGCATTGTATGAGCCATTTTTCCCTCATGATTTTTTTTACCTTCATGATTAAATTTTGCTTATGATACTGATGAAGTGAATTTGCTCATATTGCCTGAGCACATATTGACTAAGGGTGGAAACAGATTAGGAAGCCAGAAAAACTATAATTTCACCTAAGGAAATCCAGTTTAGAATCACATCTTTACCAATGCATAAACCACAGTGTACTCAATTATTTGTAAATAAACTGAGGATTTCTGACCCGTAAGAGGCAGTTGTAGAAGTGTTGTTGTCAGATTTCCTGGGTCTGAGTCCGTGCTTCAGTGTTCTTATTCATAAAGCAGAGATAACAATATCTACTTCATAGAATTTGTGTGAAGAACCAATAAGAAAATGTTCATGAACGCACTTGGTAAATGGTGGAGTGCGACATGACTGTGAGATCCAGTACTAGACTAGAGAACAATCATTGATTCCTCTGCTTCCAGAATCAGAAAATAGAGGAACTGGGCATTTAATCTTTTTAGAAACTGGGAAGCTGTTGACAGTGTGCTAGGGTTTGCCCAGCACTGATGCTCAGTGAGTGCAGGGATGCTGCAATTGGAGCTCAGGATGCAGAAGGGTCTGAAAGAGACTAGGAAAACAGGGCCGAGATAAGCATTTCCTGCTGGAACATCTAAGGCCAACTGTGGAGATCTGAATGAATAGCTGTGCTTTTTGTCTAATTCTAGAGCTCAGTTCTAATGTGATTTCCAGAAGATGAAAGTATGGAGTTCTCAAATTATTTATTTTCAATGAATCTTTCATCTGGGTGGTTCCTGAGCTGTAAATCTGGGTACACCCAGCATACACATAGTTGAAGGAGATAATACCAATCGCACTTGTCTGAGAAAATTAATTTGACTTAGCATTGTGTACAGAGTTCTTCCTAGGGCACCATAAATGGAGTCAAGGCCCCTGTACTTTACAGAGGTAACACATATTTTTAGCTATTGATAACACATATTAGGAGAATGATACCATTTAATCAACTTCACAACTTTACAACCTCACACAAAAACAGAATCTCTTCTATCTTTCATACCACTCTTCGAAGGATACCTGAGTCTTTTTTTTTTATTGTTTAAAGTATTACATGTCTCTTTTTTCCCTATTACAAAGCCACTGTTCTCAAAACTGCCTGGTACTGGCACAAGAACAGGCATATAGATCAATGGAATAGAATAGAGAACCCAGAAATCGGCCCGAACCAATATGCTCAATTAATATTTGACAAAGGAGGAAAGAACATTCAATGGAGCCAAGATAGTCTCTTCAATAAGTGGTGTTGGGAAAATTGGACAGATATATGCAAGAAAATGAAACTAGACCACCAACTTACACCATACACAAGAATAAACTCAAAATGGATAAAGGACTTAAATGTACGACAGGAAACCATAAAAATTCTAGAAGAATCCAAAGGCAACAAAATCTCAGACATATGCCAAAGCAATTTCTTCACTGATACAGCTCCTAGGGCAGTTGAAACTAAAGAGAAAATGAACAAATGGGACTACATCAAAATAAAAAGTTTCTGCACAGCAAAAGAAACCATCAACAAAACAACAAGAAAGCCCACTACATGGGAGAACATATTTGCCAACATTATATCTGATAAGGGCCTAATCTCCAAAATTTATAGGGAACTCATACAACTTAACAAAAGGAAGATAAACAATCCAATCAAAAAATGGGCAAAGGACCTAAATAGACACCTTTCAAAAGAGGACATTCAGAAAGCCAAGAGACATATGAAAACATGCTCAAAGTCACTAATCATCCGAGAGATGCAAATCAAAACAACAATGAGGTATCATCTCACACCTGTCAGAACAGCTATCATCAACAAATCAATAATGGACAGTGTTAGGGAGGATGTGAAGAAAAGGAACCCTCCTGCACTGCTGGTGGGAATGCAGACTGGAGCAGCCACTGTGGAAGACAGTATGGAGTTTCCTGAGTCCTTTTGACCCAATTTCTCTTCTAGTGTTCTTAAGTTTAACCCACTGCCACCATCACCACATACATACATACTTGGCATAAAACACTACGGGTACTTGGCTTATTTAGGCAATGATACAGAACTTCCTGTCAGTGAGGAGGCTACACAGTGTAGGACCAAATGCAGCTCATCCTTTGACAAAGGATTTTCCTTTGTCTTCACATTCCTCAGTTGCTAACACATGCTAAGCAGGTAAAATCCCATCAGGATTGAGAAAAGAGATAAATTCTTGTTGGGCTATTACCCTTTTCTATGTAGGCTTCTATCTCCAATATCTCCCTTGGTGAAGAACTTACATTAACCATCTGTCTTAAATTTAAAGGAATATTTATGAACAATATGCTTTTCTGATCCTTGAACCAAATGTATCATCAGCAAACCCACATCCTTGTTCAGGTAGCAAGAGCAGAGTTAGTGGCTGACATAATTTGTAAACCTCCAGCTGCTCAATGTCTTGGAAAGCTTATGTCCTTTGTACCTGTTGAGAAATATTCACTTGATAGAAGTTTATAAGAGAGTGATGTGGGAAGCAAGAGAATAATTTGCCCATACATAGAATTATAAGAGTAACTATGGTTGTTTTGCTCCCTGCAGAATGATACCTTGGAGGAAGTTCAAAAAATTCTATCCCTCAGCAGTAATTGTAGTTCCCAGCCATGGGCACAGAGAATGGAAGATGCTGTGAGATGTGAGGAAATCAATCTACTGAGAAATCTGCCACTGAAACTTGCTCTTGGTTTATAAGGTCACTAGGAGGATTTTCTTTGTTTTTGCACTAATCTCTCATTCTTTCGAGAACATGAAAGTTCAGGGAAGGTTTCCAATATATTAAAATTAATGTTTTAATTTTTTATTCTTTTAACAGAAACTCACTGAATATTTTAGAACCAATAGAGAACCTATAGAGTGTTTTATTCCTTTGTTTCTCTTCCCCCACCCTGTTTTCTGTTTGTTTGTTTAGAAAACCAGGCAGGTTTCATTATAAAGACTGTTTTCAATTTTCTCTCTCCATATATTTGACCAATCATTATATAAAGACATTTTCTTTCTAAGTTACAGATGAGCCATTGCATATTTCAGAAAAATTTTTTGAATGCTGCATGTGATTTAATGATTTCAGTTATGACTTAATATTTGAGTAATGTCATTACTCTCCAAATCTTCCATAAGTACAATTTAATTTGTCAGAATTTACTTACTAGCCATGTGCCTAAGCATAAGGGAAATGCTTGGTTTGTTTAGCAAACCTTCTGTCAGAGCACAAATGCAAGGAGATTGTAGCTGTTGATTAGCGTTTCCGTGTGGGTAGGATATGCCATCTGATCCAAGGAGGCTCCTGACAACTAAGTCAGCAAAGGATTTTGTTTTGCAGAATTCTGCTTAATAAGAAATAGTTTTGATAAATAATCTTGTTTTGGATGTATTAAACTATTGATTTACCAAAACTGTTCCTGTCTTGACCCAAGGGGACACTGTTGATGCCACTTAGAATATTACAAACTCTCTGCCATATGCATGTTGTCTGGCCCATGCTTCAACCCTATCACCTTTCAGCAGATTGCTTTAGACAAGAGATCTCATGGGCAAGGAATCTGCAATGCATATAAGCTTACTTGCTGATTTAATACAAGAGAGTCCTAGACATTGACCTTGTCTTGAGTATTCTAACTTGGCAGGGCTATAACACTGCAAAGACCTGCAAATCCCTTTTTAACAAGGCTACCTGAACCAAATGGCCCCAGTCCAAATACATGAAAATTTAAAGATGTCCAAGAGATCAGTGGCTTACAGTATTAAAGAGGAGGGACACTGACACGGCACTTGACTCAGGTCTACTTATTTATCCAGTCAAAGATTCTGTCTCCAAGCATAATAGCTGCTCTGTTATCACTTTATAAATTGCTGCGCATATTATTTTAATAATGAACTGGAAGAACACATTCTGTTTGAAAATGTTAAAGATACCAAATGCCCCACTAAAATCCCCAGATGTTCAATTATTTGAAAGAAATTTCTTCTCCTCTAAGCAGGTTATATTTTTAATTTTTCAAAAAAAAACTCAGCAGGTAGGATGGATATTATAATGTTCATAGAGCCCATGGTCCTTGAAGCCCCCACAGGTATTGCAGGCCAGCCAAGGTGGTTCTCAAGGCAAGAGGCAGGCCAAGAACGGGATGCAGGTGCTCACAATTCTGCTTACGAGTCCTTTCTTTCATCAGAAAAAGAAAATCCTATAATTTTCCAGGGTGAGAGAGAAATTGGCAATACCCATGAACTTGGCACTAAGTAAATCTAATTTGGCAAGATTTATAGGGTACTCAGTGCAGAAATGATCTACGTGCACATTATGTGCCGTGTCTAAAATGGCAGCCTAATGGCCCTCTTGCTACTCTAACAATGGTGTCTTGAGCACAGTGCTTTGTGAGTGTTGCATAGAGAGTTTCCCCTTAGTAAGCACATCACTACATTATGATTTGTTGAAAGGATCAGTTGTCTAAACCATAGGGAAGGAAATATATATATGTTTGTTTCTGCATCAGACCATATGAACATGAACAATCTATAGTTCTATTGCATGTATGGTCTAAACTACACACTCCTGACAAGAAGCAAAAAAAATAAATAAAAAAGTTAATGGGTGAAAAAAAATAACTAAAGAAAGGCAGGAGCAAGGTTATTAGGCTAGGAAACCCTGGTGGTAAGCTGCTATTGTGTACGCTCTTTCTTTAGGTGCACTTCAATTTCCTCATTGTAACATGATCACATCTCAGTAGCCGGTTTCTTAGTGTATACGTAGCCTAATTTCCATAAGTATGGTTAAACTAGAAGGAACATATGGACAACTTTTAACTTTACAATTCTGAACTCACATTTTGTCCATTTATTTAACCTATTAGAGTTCCCAGATTTAAGCATGCCCATATTATCATAAAGACAGAATAAAGACAGATAATTGTGGGTTTTTAAAGAGTTAGGTTTTTTTTTGTTTGTTTGTTTGTGTGTTTGTTTGTGGGGTTTTTTTGTGAAAAGGTGTTTGGGGAAGTATTGATGGTTGAGTGCAAATGAAGAAGAGAATGTGCTTTTAGTTTGTGCTGGCAGGTATCCCACCAAAATGAAATAAAGGTGTAGCTGGTTCACTGAATAATCTGGACTCTGTAGAATACAAACATAAAACAATGTAATTTTCCTTTCAAATTGTGTCTTCAGTTTCTTTAAGTACTCTCTATGGATTAGTTCTTTTTCTGCCCCTGGATGAACCCTTAGGCAGGTCTTACCTTTTAGAGGATAAACAAATGGTCCTTTGTTTGAAGATTAAAACTTCAGTCTGATCTAATAATCACACAACTCTGGTCCAGTCCAGAATATTAATCAAAACTTCAACTGTATATCCAAGTAAATTTTCTCCCTTTGCCAACTTTGGGCCTGACCCAGGCATGAGATCCTAGAGTACAGGGAAAGGTCAGGGTCATTTCTTCAATACTTCTATCTGTAGTTTTTAATCCCTCTGGGTTTGGAGGGGATAATGAGGGAATTAATAGGGAAGGGCAGAATCTTCCCTACCTGGTACCTCTGTGATCTTCAGTTAGTGCCACCTAGAATTGGCAGATGTCCAAAAGAGAGTCTACCTTTTGGGCAATTTTATGGATGCTAAGGGATTCACTGCCTTTCTTTCAAGTAGGCACAATTAACCCTTCAGCTTCTGTGCTTCTTGCAATCCAGCCCCTACAGGGATAGAAATTAGACATATTGATTGAACAAGGAGGTAGAGAAAAATTTAGAACTAGGGTTAGGGTTAGGCAAGAGCAAGGAAACTGAATGTGCCCCTGACTTCCTCATCAATTTCTCAGCCTAAAAGAGATCTGATCTAAGGGAGGGAACATTTTTTTTTTCATTGTGGTAAGGACATTTATCATGATATCAATCCTCTTGACGAATTTTTAAATGCACAATGCACTATTATTAACTATGAGCTCTAGGTTGTAGATCCCTAGAACACATTCATCTTGAATAATCAAAACTTTTACATTGGATAAGCATTCAGTTTTGATTATTTCTCTGAGTGAGACTAAGATACTTAGCCTGGACAATTTTTTAATGCTCAAGCTAAGAGACAAGTTGTGTCTAGAAATACTTGTAAAGTACTATGTCCTATTTCACGTTTTCCTTTGAGTCAAAAGGAAGAGTTGCATTTTGTATCCCATTTTAACTGTAAAACCATTAGACCACATAGATTAAGGTTCTTAAGGAGCATCTTAAAGTTTGAATACTCTCTTTCCCATATCCTTAATTACATATCACCATCAATGATGCTATTACTATTTCTGTAAAGTAAATCATTTTTGTGCTTTCTATTGGGCTAAGGCCATTTCTCTGTGAATTGTCAATGGTCAAGGATCCCAGGATATATGAATTTGTAAGAAATATTTTGAAAAGAGATCAGAGGGCTTGTTCTACAGCTCCTTTCTCCTCATGTCATCTGCTAGGATGACTTGGAAATGAGTAGCTGCAATGAGACAGCACATTGTTTGAATGCCTTGGAAAAGGCACATTTCTAATAATAACACTGGGACTAATGACTTTCACATTAATTAATGAAAGTGACAGTAGCTGAATATTATTCAAATAACATGAATACAAATAAAAACACACCCGGGCTTCCTTGTCACACTGCTGTGCTGAATGGTACAGACTGTTGAATAGCTGGGCGTCAGCCAACAGAATACCTGGAGTGCTTTATCACCAATAATACCTCATAGTTCACCAGTCAGTTTCTGAATAAATGTGAACTATTCCATTATAGCTTTAGGCACAGGAAGTAAAGTAAAGGCTAGATGTCTATATTTGTGAAAGAAATGCTTCTCCTATATTTTCCACATAACTATAAAGCTTTCATTGTTGAGTATTTTTTCGAACACTTTACTAATGCTGGGATCCCGAGATATTAATCAGAAGGCCCATGAATTGCTTCCAGACTAATCTCAGAGAGCAGGGTAGGACCCTAAACTAGACAACTGTTTTAAAACTCAGATTATGACTTCTATAGATACCTGGGCTTTGCTTAGATATAGTGTGCTGGTATATCAATATGTGCAAATGGCTTGTGGTTGCAAATTTTTTGCAAAATTCTTTCAATGATTAGCTGAGCCTCAATGGATCCAAGTAAATTTTCTCCCTTTGCCAACTTTGGGCCTGACCCAGGCATGAGATCCTAGAGTACAGGGAAAGGTCAGGGTCATTTCTTCAATACTTCTATCTGTAGTTTTTAATCCCTCTGGGTTTGGAGGGGATAATGAGGGAATTAATAGGGAAGGGCAGAATCTTCCCTACCTGGTACCTCTGTGATCTTCAGTTAGTGCCACCTAGAATTGGCAGATGTCCAAAAGAGAGTCTACCTTTTGGGCAATTTTATGGATGCTAAGGGATTCACTGCCTTTCTTTCAAGTAGGCACAATTAACCCTTCAGCTTCTGTGCTTCTTGCAATCCAGCCCCTACAGGGATAGAAATTAGACATATTGATTGAACAAGGAGGTAGAGAAAAATTTAGAACTAGGGTTAGGGTTAGGCAAGAGCAAGGAAACTGAATGTGCCCCTGACTTCCTCATCAATTTCTCAGCCTAAAAGAGATCTGATCTAAGGGAGGGAACATTTTTTTTTCATTGTGGTAAGGACATTTATCATGATATCAATCCTCTTGACGAATTTTTAAATGCACAATGCACTATTATTAACTATGAGCACTAGGTTGTAGATCCCTAGAACACATTCATCTTGAATAATCAAAACTTTTACATTGGATCAGCATTCAGTTTTGATTATTTCTCTGAGTGAGACTAAGATACTTAGCCTGGACAATTTTTTAATGCTCAAGTTAAGAGACAAGTTGTGTCTAGAAATACTTGTAAAGTACTATGTCCTATTTCACGTTTTCCTTTGAGTCAAAAAGAAGAGTTGCATTTTGTATCCTATTTTAACTGTAAAACTATTAGACCACATAGATTAAGGTTGTTAAGGAGCATCTTAAAGTTTGAATACCTTCTTTCCCATATCCTTAATTACATATCACCGTCAATGATGCTATTACTATTTCTGTAAAGTAAATCATTTTTGTGCTTTCTATTGGGCTAAGGCCATTTCTCTGTGAATTGTCAATGGTCAAGGATCCCAGGATATATGAATTTGTAAGAAATATTTTGAAAAGAGATCAGAGGGCTTGTTCTACAGCTCCTTTCTCCTCATGTCATCTGCTAGGATGACTTGGAAATGAGTAGCTGCAATGAGACAGCACATTGTTTGAATGCCTTGGAAAAGGCACATTTCTAATAATAACACTGGGACTAATGACTTTCACATTAATTAATGAAAGTGACAGTAGCTGAATATTATTCAAATAACATGAATACAAATAAAAACACACCCGGGCTTCCTTGTCACACTGCTGTGCTGAATGGTACAGACTGTTGAATAGCTGGGCGTCAGCCAACAGAATACCTGGAGTGCTTTATCACCAATAATACCTCATAGTTCACCAGTCAGTTTCTGAATAAATGTGAACTATTCCATTATAGCTTTAGGCACAGGGAGTAAAGTAAAGGCTAGATGTCTATATTTGTGAAAGAAATGCTTCTCCTATATTTTCCACATAACTATAAAGCTTTCATTGTTGAGTATTTTTTCGAACACTTTACTAATGCTGGGATCCCGAGATATTAATCAGAAGGCCCATGAATTGCTTCCAGACTAATCTCAGAGAGCAGGGTAGGACCCTAAACTAGACAACTGTTTTAAAACTCAGATTATGACTTCTATAGATACCTGGGCTTTGCTTAGATATAGTGTGCTGGTATATCAATATGTGCAAATGGCTTGTGGTTGCAAATTTTTTGCAAAATTCTTTCAATGATTAGCTGAGCCTCAATGGTATAATTAAATGAATGATAGCATTTAATTATACTCTGATCCTTTTCAGTATATATCTCCTCAACCTGGCACATTTTGACTCCGCATTGCAGATCATTTTATGGATCCCTTCAACCTAAGGTTTTTTAACGCAGAGTTTCTCAACCTCAATACTACTGATATTTGGGTCAGGATCACTCTTGCTGTGGGTGGCTGTTCTATGCATTGCAGGGTGTTTTGCAGTGTCCCTGGATTCTATCCACTAGATGTCAGTCAGTAACAACTCTTCCCCAGTTGTGACAACCAAAAATGTCTCCAGACTTAGCCAAATGTCCCCTGGGGGCCCAAACCACTCCTATTCCCCTAAATTTATGACCACTGCCTTAGAGAGAAGGTCCTCTCTCACATTCAAAACCCCTGCATAGAGCACCTGTGACTCATCTATGGTAGCAGGTCAGGAAATACCCTAATGGGTCTTTGCTAGAATCAAATTTTCAACCATTAAATGTGAGTGATGCCAATTTTCATAAAGATGTACTTTAATGGACTCATTGAGATGGGAGATATGGTTTCAACCTTTAAATAGTCAATGACGTTTCTGAAAGAGCAGGTGCATTTTAATACATGCTTAGTAGTTGTGAATAATTACTAATCACGATATTAGTACTAATATTTTAATGATTCAGATATTACTGTTAGTAAAATTATTCAATGAGATGCATGAGTATCAATCAATCTTTTATTATAAGAAATATGAAAAACCAAACAGGATAAAATGATACTACTTGGAATTTTGTTCAAGGGCGAAAAATGAATTGAACAGTGATAGGAAGAGTTAGGGGATAGGAAGAGAATAACAGAGCACAGTGACAAAATAAATGGGTTCAGGAGAAAATGGTCTAAAATGGCCTTTTTCTCAGAGTTCCAAGTAAGAACCATGGCTTACAGTTTAGTCCTGGGAAGTTGAGAGTTGAGAATGTAGTTTCACACACCCCTCTTGTTGAGGGAAGAACATTTGATGAGTGTCTGTGAGCGCATTGCCCATGCTCTCTAATTTGTTAATCCCTCCCACAAAGCTCAGAACGTTCAGAATTGCTTTTTTTTTTCCCTTCAAAATAATGGTAGGTGAAGAAACTGGCACATCTGGAAATCTTACGGCTAACACCAAAATGAATAAAACTGAAAATACACCCAAATGGTTAAGTGTTCTGATCACTTCCCTGTCCCACCCTCAAAAGCAATGAGAATCTGCCCAGGTTTTGCAGTGATCACCTAAGCACTATGAGTTTTTTATTCATGATTGTTTGTAGGAAATACAACTAATATATTTAGCAACAAGGAATATGTTTAATTTTAAAAAACATTTTTCCTTCTTTATCAAAAGAAGCTGCTTCTCTTTAATAAAGGAAATTAAATTGTTCCAAAAGCATGTTTACAAGGGGATTCATTTATTTTCCTCTGAAGCATTTCTGACAATATTTTTTCTAATAATAGCTGATTAACTTGAAGGCATTCTTATCAGAGCTTTGTCTTAGTCCCTGCATAGATTCTTTGAGGGCTCTCTGCTAAGTATCCACAGAATATATCAGACCCCCACAAAGTTATTAGGGCTGATAGAATTGCTTATGCAATGCGAATAGAAATACTTCATGGGCTGAGATTATAAATCAGTGTTACCCAACTCACCCTTTAAAAATGATTCAAGAGACTGGTATTTTATTTTCACATGAAAATTTCGTTCACATACATTTCAATGTTATAGGACCAGGACCCTGAAAATCTTGAAACTCAATTTCAAGCAAGGAGTGTGGTTTAATGGGAAAAGGCATTAAATTTATCATGGGTCAGGGGACATGAATACAAGTGCCATTTCCCGTGCATTTGCTGAGTGTGGTAGGAAGGGTGCTGCCATGTTGCACAACTGGAGGCTTATTTTCCCATTTTGATAGTCACGAAAGACTTGCCCTGTGAGGTACTTGAGTTAACAGTGCTCATTCTCCAAGACTTTGTATTAGGCTAGTTCCTCCAGGTCTCCCTGTGGATCCTTGACATAGCATATAGTCTCAGCACCAACTGTATTATTTTATTTTTTTAACTTTTTATTTTGAAAAATATTTTAAACTTATAGAAAAGTTGCAAACATAGTACAAAACACTCTCATATATCCCACACCATGGATATACCAAATACTGACATTTATTTTGTCATCTTCTCTCTTTTCTTTCTCCTCCTGTTCTCATGTGTGTATACACATGTAAATGGCAAGATATACACTATTTTTTCTGAACCGTTTGATAGTAAGGTGCAGACGTGATACTCTTTACCACCAAATATCTCAAGGTATATTAGCTAAGAAAGAAACATGTTCCATGACATAATCATATTGCAATTATGAAAAGCATAAATTAATATAATAAATACTAATAACTAATATACATTTTTAATTCAAATTTCAATCAATGTCTGCGTTAAGTCTTTTATAGAAAAAAATTGTGGCCAGGATTCAAGTATGGGCTGCATATAGTTACTCTGGAACAGTTCCTTGATTTTTTTCTTGTCTTTCATAGCCTTGATATATTTTAAGAGTACAGTCCAGTGATTTTGTATAATATTTCTCAATATGTGTTTGTCTAATGTTTCTTCATTATTAAATTTAGATTATGTATTTTTTGCAAGATTATCATGTCAGTGATACTGTGTTCTCAGTGCACTGCATCAGGAGGCACAGAATGTCATTTCAAACCAATACTGGTGATGATCATTTTGATCCCTTGGTTAAGATGGTGTCTAACAGGCTTCTCCACTTTAAAGTTTTTATTTTTTTCTCTCATTAATAAGTATACTTTGAAGCTATGTAAAATATCCTGCTCCTTATCAAACTTTCACCCACTGGTGAAAAGTTTGGTTTTAGTATCCATTAATGATTCTTGTCTGAAAGCAATTATTAGTACAATAGTTGCCAAATAATGATTTTTTAACTCCAGAATTCCACCTTTATTTATTAACACTGAATACTATTTTCAAACTTAGATTATTGAAGAATGACCAATTCCAGGGCTGGGGGTGGGAAAACGCAAAATAAGCTTGAACTGTCTTATGACACAAGAAAGCGTGGTGGTTCTGTAAAAATAATGGGAACATGTCAAAATGACACCAGCACAAGTCTGAAAGGGCTCTACTAGCTAAATCTTGATCTATTAGAGCACCAAACATAGTGCAATGGGCTCTAACCCATTGAATAAAATAGAAATAATAATATAAGAATTCATGAGTTCATACTGAATGAATGAAATAGCTGCAAATAGAAAGCTCTTTCTTTGAGTAGAATGACAATTTCCCTTTTAAAGAATCATTGTTTGAAAGGAGGGTGTTATCATCAAAACTCTACTCAGTAAGCCAGAACTTCATTACTTTCTCAAAAGAGATGTCCACGCATGCTTGCTGGGAGAGATACAGGGCACCACCTCTAGAGAGAGCCTTAAGGGTCTCCTCCAGAGGTGAACATGAACCCAACCGCCATCAGTGCATGGATGCATGACACAGCGAAATACTGCAGGATTCTTTTGATGACCAGACTAAGACTCTAGTTTTGTTTCCCCAATGAGAACTACTGCTAAATATGTTTTATAAAACCCCAGTGTGGCTCAGTGGTTGAGCTTTGAGCCATGAACCAAGAGCTCCCCTATGTGATTTCTGGTCAGGGCACTTGCTGGGGTTGCGGGCTCCATCCCCAGTAGAGAGTGTGCAGGAGGTAGCCAACCAATGATTCTCTCTCATTGATGTTTCTATCTCTCTCTCTCCCTACCCCTCTCTCTAAAATCAATAAAAAAATTAAAAAAAAACACACACACAACAAAAACATCCCAAAGCTATAATTTAAAAAGACCACATAGATGCCTCTTAACCTGGGACTGGTTAAAAGGTCACCACTAGTCAAAATTCTAGCCCTGACTTAGTGTTTGCTGCTAACAGGTCTATCTCAAACACTTCGGGGTTGGGGTAGAGGGAACACCCTTTACATGTCCATATATGTCATATCTAATAAAAAGGGAATATGCAAATTGATAATCATGCCATAACAGTCAAGATGGCTGCACCCACAGAGGAGGCAGGGATTCTGTAACACAAGATGGCTGTGCCCACAGTGAAGGCTGAGTTCCCATAATGAGCCTTAACGAGCAATCAGCAGGGACCTGAGACTGCACCCCCTGCCTGTTGGGGCTTGACAGGGGACCTCAGGCCATGACCCCCGACCCGGCGCCGGGCCGGTGGATCTCAGGCACCCCCTCATCCTGGTGCCAGGTTGGGGTACCTCAGGCCACGCCCCCTGCCTGGCAAGGCTTGACGGGGAACCTCAGGTAGCGCCCCCTGCCTCGGCACCAGGCTGGGGGACCTCAGGCTGTGCCCCTGCTTTGGTGCCAGGCTGGGGGACCTGAGGCTGCGCTCCCCGCCTGGTGGGGCTTCACGGGGGACTTTAGGCCGGCAGGTTATGTTTGAGATGATTCATGTCCTCTTGGAAGGAAATGAACTACAACTCACTTTTGACGGGTAGTGAAAAAAATAGAGTATCAGGGGCGGGTTGTGTACTCTTCGAAGTGTGACAGGATGATACGGTTAAGGGTGTGGTTGTCAGAGTTAGATCTGAGAGGCTGTTGGGCCTTGAGAAAGTCGCTGATCTTCTCAAGCCCCTGTTTCCTCATCCGTCAAATCAAGATTCTAATTCCTACCTCCTCAGGCTCGCTGAGAGGACTGAGAGATTCTAGTATACATAATACATAAAGTGCTCAGCACAGCACCTGGGACACCGTCTGTGAGGTGATGTTAGTAGTAATTGAGGCATAGGGGCTGGTGTAGCATAGAGAAGCAGGTACGCCTATAATACGTTACTGAGGCCCTGGCCAGGTGGCTCAGTTGGTTGGAGTATCATCCTATACACCAAAGGGTTGTGAGTTCAATCCCAGCTCGGGCCCCATACTGGAGGCAACTGATCAATATTTCTCTTTCACATCAATGTTTCTATCTCTCTCCCTTCCTCTATCTCTCTAAAATCAATTAAAAAATTTAAAAAACCCCCCACACACAACAAAAACATCCCAAAGCTATAATTTAAAAAGACCACATAGATGCCTCTTTCCCTGGGACTGGTTAAAATGTCACCACTAGTCAGAATTATAGCCCTAACTTAGTGTTTGCTGCTAACAGGTCTATCTCAAACATTTTGGGGTTGGGGTAGAGGGAACACCCTTTACATTTCCATATATATCATATCTAATAAAAAGGGAATATGCAAATTGATCATCATGCCGTAACTATCAAGATGGCTGCACCCACAGAGGAGGCAGGGATTCCATAACACAAGATGGCTGTGACCACATGAGAAAATTATTATTTTCTCATGTTTTATACTGGAGAGTACTATGCTAAGAGAAGTAAGCCAGTCAGAGAAAGACAAGTATCGCAGGATCTCATGCATATGTGGAATCTAATGAACCTAATAAACTGATGAACAAAATAGAGCGGAGGCCGAGTTCCTGTAATGAGCCTTAACGAGCAATCAGCAGGGACCTGAGGCTGCGCCCCCTGCCTGTTGGGGCTTGACAGGGGACCTCAGGCCTCACCCCCCAACCCTGGTGCCAGGCTGGGGCACCTCAGGCCATGCCCCCAGCCCCAGGGCCAGGCTGGGTCGCCTGGTGGGGCTTCACGGGGGACTTTAGGCCGCACCCCCTGGCCTGGGCCAGGGGACCTCAAGGTGTACCCCCCAGCCTGGCATGCACGGGGGACCTGAGGCTGCGCCCCCCACCCAGCGCTGGGCCAGGGGCCCTGAGGCTGCACCCCCCACCTGGAGGGGCTTGACAAGGGTGGGCCAGCCAAGTCTGGATCTCACCCAATGTGGGTGGAGCCAGCCGGGTCTGGGTCTCGCACGATTTTGAGGCGCCGTGGGTATGCGGGGACTTGACTCTGGGTCCCACAGCATGACAAGGGTGGGGCTGGCTGGGTCTGGATCTCACCCAGTGGGGGTGGGGCCGGTTGGGTCTGGGTTTGCGCGATTTTGAGGCATGGTGGGTGTGCGGGAACTTGACTCTGGGTCCCACAGCATGCCCCAGACTCTGACAGGAGGAAGATTTTCATATACATTTTACTAATTTTCTTTCATCTCTGATACTTCTATATTTCATATACTGGAGTATTCTCTTGATTGTACAGTGATGTTTCCTCACAAAGTAGACTCTGAGGAAAGGATTTTGGTGCAGTTAACTTATTTAAGACCTTATCCCAGGAGGCACAAGGGAGAGAACAGGAAAAGTGAGACAGGGAAGGGAGAAAAGCCAAAATGTGGATGTTAGTGAACAGCTTACCATTGTGGACATCGGGACCTTGGTCCTCCTTGCAGCAATATCTTTAAAAATACACACGCAATCTTGCTTTTGTATATGTTCTTAACACTGAATACTATTTTCAAACTTAGATTATTGAAGAATGACCAATTCCAGGGCTGGGGGTGGGAAAACGCAAAATAAGCTTGAACTGTCTTATGACACAAGAAAGCGTGGTGGTTCTGTAAAAATAATGGGAACATGTCAAAATGACACCAGCACAAGTCTGAAAGGGCTCTACTAGCTAAATCTTGATCTATTAGAGCACCAAACATAGTGCAATGGGCTCTAACCCATTGAATAAAATAAAAATAATAATATAAGAATTCATGAGTTCATACTGAATGAATGAAATAGCTGCAAATAGAAAGCTCTTTCTTTGAGTAGAATGACAATTTCCCTTTTAAAGAATCATTGTTTGAAAGGAGGGTGTTATCATCAAAACTCTACTCAGTAAGCCAGAACTTCATTACTTTCTCAAAAGAGATGTCCACGCATGCTTGCTGGGAGAGATACAGGGCACCACCTCTAGAGAGAGCCTTAAGGGTCTCCTCCAGAGGTGAACATGAACCCAACCGCCATCAGTGCATGGATGCATGACACAGCGAAATACTGCAGGATTCTTTTGATGACCAGACTAAGACTCTAGTTTTGTTTCCCCAATGAGAACTACTGCTAAATATGTTTTATAAAACCCCAGTGTGGCTCAGTGGTTGAGCTTTGAGCCATGAACCAAGAGCT
>NW_005371078.1:609041-610251 GCF_000412655.1 Myotis brandtii | reverse complement strand
TATACATTTTACTAATTTTCTTTCATCTCTGATACTTCTATTATAGAGAAAGGGCAAATAGCAATATTAAAATATTTCCTCTTAATAATCCCCTTTTAATGTGCACAAATTTTGTGCACCGGGCCACTAGTATATATATTTGCTAAATGAAACATGGTCTATCCTAGCCTGGAAAAAAATGCACCATCAGCAATATAAATAATGGTGTTAATGTATGGTTTTAGCCGAAACCGGTTTGGCTCAGTGGATAGAGCGTCGGCCTGAGGACTGAAAGGTCCCGGATTCGATTCCGGTCAAGGGCATGTACCTGGGTTGCGGGCACATCCCCAGTAGGAAATGTGCAGGAGGCAGCTAATTGATGTTTCTCTCTCATCAATGTTTCTAACTCTCTATCTCTCTCTCTTCCTCTCTGTAAAAAATCAATAAAATATATTTTTAAAAAAAGTATGGTTTTAGCTTGATTAAAAATTAGCAAAAAAGCAGAGATAGCTGAATTTCATTATTTATTTTATTATTATTTTATTATTTCATATACTGGAGTATTCTCTTGATTGTACAGTGATATTTCCTCACAAAGTAGGCTCTGAGGAAAGGATTTTTGGTGCAGTTAACTTATTTAGGACCTTATCCTAGGAGGCACAAGGGAGAGAACAGGAAAAGTGAGGAAATTTATATGCATATATGCATAGCCCAGGGACAGAGACAATAGTGTATGAAGGCCTGGAAGGGATGGGTGCGGGATTGAGGGTAATGGGCTCTAACCCATTGAATAAAATAGAAATAATAATATAAGAATTCATGAGTCCATACTGAATGAATGAAATAGCTGTGAATAGAAAGTTCTTTCTTTTAGTAGAATGACAATTTCCCTTTTAAAGAATCATTGTTTGAAGGGAGGGTGTTATCATCAAAACTCTATTCAGTAAGCCAGAACTTCATTACTTTCTCAAAAGAGATGTCCACGCATGCTTGCTGGGAGAGATACAGGGCACCACCTCTAGAGAGAGCCTTAAGGGTCTCCTCCAGAGGTGAACATGAACCCAACCGCCATCAGTGCATGGATGCATGACACAGCGAAATACTGCAGGATTCTTTTGATGACCAGACTAAGACTCTAGTTTTGTTTCCCCAATGAGAACTACTGCTAAATATGTTTTATAAAACCCCAGTGTGGCTCAGTGGTTGAGCTTTGAGCCATGAACCAAGAGCT
>NW_005371078.1:605464-607005 GCF_000412655.1 Myotis brandtii | reverse complement strand
CAGGGAAGGGAGAAAAGCCAAAATGTGGATGTTAGTGAACAGCTTACCATTGTGGACATCGGGGCCTTGGTTCTCCTTGCAGCAATATCTTTAAAAATACACACGCAATTTTGCTTTTGTATATGTTCATGATAAAGTTGTTTCTCTTTACTATGCAGTTCAATGACAGGAAATTAATTTTCTAGGCCAAAAGCATGTTTTCAGGTTGATTAGTTTATTTTCTCTGAAGCATTTCTGAAACTATTTCTCCTTTCTAATAAAAGCTGGTTAATGTGAATATATTTTCATTAGTGCCCCTCATTAGCGCAGATCACATCTAAGAATAGTCATGCAGTGAGACAGGGAAGCTGGGGGAGTTATTCATTGACTTTGATTATTGTCTCTGAGAGTATCGAATTTTCTATACTTTGGGGCTGTGCTGTATATGGTCTCAGCAAGATCCCATGGCACAGGAGAGAGATCTCTGGCAGAAAAGTTGGAAGTTGCAAGCCCTTGAGTTTACAATTGTTTTCTAAAAAAATTATTTTGCTTGCTTTTTATAATCAAGATTTTTATATAATGTCTTATATCCAGAGTAATGCTAAATACATTTTGAAATCCCCCAAACTTGTATTTTCATTAAAGATAAAATGTAAAGTAAATGAAATTAAAATTATTATTTTCTCATGTTTTATACTGGAGAGTACTATGCTAAGAGAAGTAAGCCAGTCAGAGAAAGACAAGTATCGCAGAATCTCATGCATATGTGGAATCTAATGAACCTAATAAACTGATGAACAAAATAGATCCAGAGACATAGAAGTAAGGAACAGACAGCAGAATCTCAGAGGGAAGGCAGGGGAGGGTGGGGAGAGATTAACCTGAAAATTTATATGCATATATGCATAGCCCAGGGACAGAGACAATAGTGTATGAAGGCCTGGAAGGGATGGGTGCGGGATTGAGGGGGTCAATGGGAAAAAATGGGGGACATCCGTAATACTTTTGACAATAAAGATAAATTTTTTAAAATTTAAATGACAAGGCATATTGCAAAAGAACAGGAAAAGTGAGGCAGGGAAGGGAGAAAAGCCAAAATGTGGATGTTAGTGAACAGCTTACCATTGTGGACATCGGGGCCTTGGTTCTCCTTGCAGCAATATCTTTAAAAATACACACGCAATTTTGCTTTTGTATATGTTCATGATAAAGTTGTTTCTCTTTACTATGCCCTTAAGGGTCTCCTCCAGAGGTGAACATGAACCCAACGGCCATCAGTGCATGGGCGCATGACACAGCGAAATACTGCAGGATTCTTTTGTTGGCCAGACTAAGACTCTAGTTTTGCTTCCCCAATGAGAACTACTGCTAAATATGTTTTATAAAACCCCAGTGTGGCTCAGTGTTTGAGCTTTGAGCCATGAACCAAGAGCTTCCCTATGTGATTTCTGGTTAGGACACTTGCTGGGGCTGCGGGCTCCATCCCCAGTAGAGAGTGTGCAGGAGGTAGCCAATCAATGATTCTCTCTCATTGATGTTTCTATCTCTCTCCCTTCCTCTAT
>NW_005371078.1:602282-604283 GCF_000412655.1 Myotis brandtii | reverse complement strand
GTACTATGAATAAAATCTTGGTGAATGTAAGATATGCCATAGTAAAGAGGGTGGTGCCAGTTTTGGAGGCAATGGAGTGGTTAAGTGGTTAATTTGAGGTTAAGTACAAGGACATTGGAGACTGGGTGGGATTTCACTTTAGCCATTTACTAGCTCTTCGACTTTGCACCTTAGTGCCCTCTTCTATAAAATGGTGGTGGTGGTACTGACAGCCCAACTCAGAAGTGATATGAAAATTAAATTATTTATTTGTAATACATTGAAGAATAGTGTCTGTAGGTGGTAAATTCTGGGTAGGTTGTTATTATTCATTGACTTCTGTGACCTATCCCTGAATCCACTATTGTTTGCCAAATCTGGCAGTGTCATGCTTGCAATGAAGTAAAATGGAGAGCTACAAAGCATTTTATTTTATTATTTATTTTATTATTATTTTATTATTTCATATACTGGAGTATTCTCTTGATTGTACAGTGATGTTTCCTCACAAAGTAGACTCTGAGGAAAGGATTTTGGTGCAGTTAACTTATTTAAGACCTTATCCCAGGAGGCACAAGGGAGAGAACAGGAAAAGTGAGACAGGGAAGGGAGAAAAGCCAAAATGTGGATGTTAGTGAACAGCTTACCATTGTGGACATCGGGACCTTGGTCCTCCTTGCAGCAATATCTTTAAAAATACACACGCAATCTTGCTTTTGTATATGTTCACGATAAAGTTGTTTCTCTTTACTATGTAGTTCAATGACAGGAAATTAATTTTCTAGGCCAAAAGCATGTTTTCAGGTTGATTAGTTTATTTTCTCTGAAGCATTTCTGAAACTATTTCTCCTTTCTAATAAAAGCTGGTTAACGTGAATATATTTTCATTAGTGCCCCTCATTAGCGCAGATCACATCTAAGAATAGTCATGCAGTGAGACAGGGAAGCTGGGGGAGTTATTCATTGACTTTGATTATTGTCTCTGAGAGTATCAAATTTTCTATACTTTGGGGCTGTGCTGTATATGGTCTCAGCAAGATCCCATGGCACAGGAGAGAGATCTCTGGCAGAAAAGTTGGAAGTTGCAAGCCCTTGAGTTTACAATTGTTTTCTAAAAAAATTATTTTGCTTGCTTTTTATAATCAAGATTTTTATATAATGTCTTATATCCAGAGTAATGCTAAATACATTTTGAAATCCCCCAAACTTGTATTTTCATTAAAGATAAAATGTAAAGTAAATGAAATTCAAAGCTATAATTTAAAAAGACCACATAGATGCCTCTTAACCTGGGACTGGTTAAAAGGTCACCACTAGTCAAAATTCTAGCCCTGACTTAGTGTTTGCTGCTAACAGGTCTATCTCAAACACTTCGGGGTTGGGGTAGAGGGAACACCCTTTACATGTCCATATATGTCATATCTAATAAAAAGGGAATATGCAAATTGATAATCATGCCATAACAGTCAAGATGGCTGCACCCACAGAGGAGGCAGGGATTCTGTAACACAAGATGGCTGTGCCCACAGTGAAGGCTGAGTTCCCATAATGAGCCTTAACGAGCAATCAGCAGGGACCTGAGACTGCACCCCCTGCCTGTTGGGGCTTGACAGGGGACCTCAGGCCATGACCCCCGACCCGGCGCCGGGCCGGTGGATCTCAGGCACCCCCTCATCCTGGTGCCAGGTTGGGGTACCTCAGGCCACGCCCCCTGCCTGGCAAGGCTTGACGGGGAACCTCAGGTAGCGCCCCCTGCCTCGGCACCAGGCTGGGGGACCTCAGGCTGTGCCCCTGCTTTGGTGCCAGGCTGGGGGACCTGAGGCTGCGCTCCCCGCCTGGTGGGGCTTCACGGGGGACTTTAGGCCGCACCCCCTGGCCTGGGCCAGGGGACCTCAAGGTGTACCCCCCAGCCTGGCATGCACGGGGGACCTGAGGCTGCGCCCCCCACCCAGCGCTGGGCCAGGGGCCCTGAGGCTGCACCCCCCACCTGGAGGGGCTTGACAAGGGTGGGCTGGGCAAGGC
>NW_005371078.1:600971-601790 GCF_000412655.1 Myotis brandtii | reverse complement strand
AGCCTCCTGCTCGCTTCAGCTGTGTGGCTGCCGGCCGCCATCTTTGTTGACAGTTAATTTGCATATCGCCCTGATTAGCCAATGGGAAGCATAGCGGAGGTACGGTTAATTACCCTTTTTGCCTTTTATTAGATAGGATTAGCATCAGTACAATGAATTTTTTTGCTTATTTTGTAAAACTCATTAAATCTTTTGACATTTTAAAATAAAATTTTTATTTTGGAATATTTTTAGACTAACAGGAAAGTTGCAAAGATAATTATAGAATCCCAAAACCCTTCACCCATTTTCTCCTAACACGTTACATTACCATGATATTTTTTTTTATCACAATTACGAAGCCAACATTGGTGTATTACAATGAACTGAACTTCTTAATTTATTTCAAATTTCTCCAATATGTCCAACCACTAGTCTGTCTGCCTGATTGCCCCTAACCACTTCTGTCTGCCAGCCTGATCACCCCCTAACCACTCCCCTGCCAGCTTGATCGATGCCTAACTTTTCCCCTGTCGGCCCAATCGCCCCCAACTGCCTTCCCCTGCTGTCCTGGTTGCCCCCAACAGCCCTCCCCTGCTGGCCTGGTCACCCCCAACTGCCCTCCCTTGCAGGCCTGGTCGCCCCCAACTGCCCTCCCTGCAGGCCATCTTGTGGCTACATGGGGGTGGCCATCTTTGACCAAATGGGGGTGGCCATCTTGTGTGTTGGAGTGATAGTCAATTTGCATACTGGTCATGACTAATTAGCATATCTGGGCATATCCCTCTCTTATTATATAGGACTAGAGGCCCGGTGCACAAAAATGTGTGCACTCGGGGG
>NW_005371078.1:596584-600359 GCF_000412655.1 Myotis brandtii | reverse complement strand
CAGTTAATTTGCATATCGCCCTGATTAGCCAATGGGAAGCATAGCGGAGGTACGGTTAATTACCCTTTTTGCCTTTTATTAGATAGGATTAGCATCAGTACAATGAATTTTTTTGCTTATTTTGTAAAACTCATTAAATCTTTTGACATTTTAAAATAAAATTTTTATTTTGGAATATTTTTAGACTAACAGGAAAGTTGCAAAGATAATTATAGAATCCCAAAACCCTTCACCCATTTTCTCCTAACACGTTACATTACCATGATATTTTTTTTTATCACAATTACGAAGCCAACATTGGTGTATTACAATGAACTGAACTTCTTAATTTATTTCAAATTTCTCCAATATGTCCAACCACTAGTCTGTCTGCCTGATTGCCCCTAACCACTTCTGTCTGCCAGCCTGATCACCCCCTAACCACTCCCCTGCCAGCTTGATCGATGCCTAACTTTTCCCCTGTCGGCCCAATCGCCCCCAACTGCCTTCCCCTGCTGTCCTGGTTGCCCCCAACAGCCCTCCCCTGCTGGCCTGGTCACCCCCAACTGCCCTCCCTTGCAGGCCTGGTCGCCCCCAACTGCCCTCCCTGCAGGCCATCTTGTGGCTACATGGGGGTGGCCATCTTTGACCAAATGGGGGTGGCCATCTTGTGTGTTGGAGTGATAGTCAATTTGCATACTGGTCATGACTAATTAGCATATCTGGGCATATCCCTCTCTTATTATATAGGATTATTTTATAAGAAAAATTTAGCCCATTAATTAGTTATTTAGTCAATCATTTATTTATGTAGACATGGATTCATGTGTATGTATTTTATCCTTTGTGTTATAATACTTTGCTACATTATTTATTTTTGCTCAGATTCTTCCAGCTTTGGCATGTTCAGTTTGGCTTCAATGTCCCTTGAGTTAACTCCATCCTTTTTTTTTTAACTTCTTTACTTTCTGGCCCTAAAATATGCTCTAGGCTCAACTTGGGATATTTCTGTTATGGTCCTGGGATCAACCACTTATCCAAGAAGCTCTGGTTCCTGTCATTGGACAATGGTACATAGAAACCAAGATTTAGATACTAGGTGTGCTCACCACTACTGTGGTGTCACTACTTTTAGGTCCTTTAGTTATGAAATATATGTATGTATACTAACCCATCTATACACATATATCTCTAATTATCTCTGCATCTAATCACCTTATATATAGCAAACTAAACATGAGTTAATGTCTCTTACTCTAATTCAGTATCACATGGTTTATTCGAGTTCCCTCCTACCCCTCCATCATCTGTAATTTCCCTCTTCGACTGTGAGAAATCTGATTCTCACCATCCACCATCCATTTATTTATCTGTTAGACTCCAGTATATACTTAAGCCAATTTCAGAATTGTTAACTCATTTCATCCTGAGAAACAAATTTACCAAACAGAATACAGTGTTTATATACAGTTGCCTATATCCGTAATTAGCCTTATGGTTTCTAGTCAAAACTACCATCCCAATTAGGTTACTTATACATTTATAATACAGTTAAATTTATATGTCACACTCTGCATTTCATCCTGGGGTCCCTCTAACATCCCATTTGATTTTGTTTTGAATGTTCGTGTATTAATGTTCACTCTTTGTGATGTATATTTTTATGGGTTTTGGATAATGCATAGAGCCCACAACTCCAGCAGAGAGTACACTTCCCCTGCCATAAAAATTTCCCTGCACCTCCCTTTTTAGTCATCCTTTCCCATCTTCCTAACTCCTGACAACCATTAATTTCTTTTCATCCCTGAAGTTTTGTCTTTTTCTGATGGAGTCATATAATAGATAGCTTTTTGGGGGGTCTGAATTTCTTAACAAAATGCATACAAGATGTATCTATATCATGGGAATCAATAGCTTGATATTTTTATCCTTAAATAGTATTCTATTGTATTAATGTAATAGTTTGTCTACCCGTTCATTAGATGGAGGGTTTGTTGATTGGGTAATTATGAATAAAGTTGCTATGATCATCACCTGTAGATTTTTGTGTGATCACAAGCTTTCATTTCACTTGATTAAGATCCCTAGGAGCACAATTGCTGGATTGAATGGTAAGTCTATGTTTAACTTTATCTTAACCTGCTAAACTTTCTTCCAAAATGACTGCGCCATCTTGCCTTCTCCCTATAGCAATGATAAGAATCTTTGTTGCTCTGTATTCTCACCAGAATTTGATATTGTTAGGATTTTTTTCTATTCTAATATGCATAGATTGGTATCTAATTGTGATTATAAATTTCCATATCCTAACTAAAAATGATAGTGAGAATCTCTCAAGTGCTTATTTGATAACATACTTGCCGATTTTTGGTGAAGTGTCTGTTCACATATTTTGCCTATTTTTGTTTTATTATTGATTTTAAGAATTATTTAGATATTCTGAATACAAATAATGTTGCTATGAATGTGGGTGTACAAATACCTATTCAAGTTCCTGTTTTCAATATACTCACAGTTATATGAGTATGTACCTATGCTGAACCATATGGTAATTCTAGTTTTTAATTTTTTTGAGCAACATCCATACTGTTTTCCATAGTGGCTACATCATTTTACTTTTCCATAAATAGTGTACAATGGTTCCAATTTTTCTATATCCCCATCAACACTTGTTATTTTCTATTGGAAGTTTTAAATAGAGTGATGAAGAAAGTGAGTTAATATGCCATATGGATATCTAAAGAAGGATAGGTAAATGATGAGAGGAGATAGAAAAGAAGGTGGAACAAAAATGAAGAGTCACACAAGCCAAGAAAAGAGAAGAAAAATGTGTTTATCAACAGAGTTAAAATTAGTATTAATTGTCTATTGATTTATCAGCGTGGACATCATCAGTGACCTTCACAATATTCATTTAGTGAAACAGCATATGCAAAAACTCCATTAGAGTTGATTGATCCATGAGTAGGTGTGTCCACATAGAGTGTTGATAATACTTTAAAATGAAGTTTGGTTGTAAAAAGAAAGAGAGTGATAGTGAGCTTGCTGGGACAAATGCCAGCTGAAGATATTTTTTAAGATAGCAATGTCTCAAGCATGTATAAATTTTGTTGGGAGTCAATAGAGAGGGAAAAGTAGTGGCAGAAGATATAGGAATGAAAAGATAATGAAGTGAAGATATCTCTGGGAGGATGGGAAAGCCTGAGATCCAGATAATGAGGTAGCCTTTGATGGAGGTGCAAGAATAGAGAGGGAAAAGTAGTGGCAGAAGATATAGGAATAAAAAGATAATCAATGAAGTGAAGATATCTCTGGGGGGATGGGAGAGCTTGAGATCCAGATAATGAGGTGGCTTTTGATGGAGGTGCAAAGAAGAGACACTGGGTGTGGTTGAAGGGACTCTATATAGCAGGCGTGAAGTGTCTGTTCACATATTTTGCCTATTTTTGTTTTATTATTGATTTTAAGAATTATTTAGATATTCTGAATACAAATAATGTTGCTATGAATGTGGGTGTACAAATACCTATTCAAGTTCCTGTTTTCAAAATACTCATAGGTATATGAATATATACCTACTAGAGGTCCGGTGCACAAAAATTTGTGCACTTCGGGGGGCAGAGGGGGGTCCCTCAGCTCGGCCTGTGCCCTCTTGCAGTCTGGGACCCCTCGGGAGATAATGACCTGCTGGCTTAGGCCTGCTCCCGGGTGGCAGAGGGCAGGCCCAATCCCTGAGTGCAGCCCCTGGTCAGGCTCAGAGCAGGGCCGATTGGGGGGTTGGGGCACCACCCCCTGT
>NW_005371078.1:587063-595327 GCF_000412655.1 Myotis brandtii | reverse complement strand
AGGCTGGTGGGTGACTGAAGCTCCCAACCGCTCCTTTTTTTCTTTTCTTTTTTATTCTGGGCCAGCTTTAGCTCTGAGGCTCAGCTCCAGCTCTGAGGCCTCGGCTGCTGAAAGGAGGTTTCTGGCCTTTGTTTACCTTCTGTATTTGAGACAATGTTGCGGTCTGGCTGGCTGAAGCCTGGCTGAATAAAGCATGTTTCTGGGGTTTTGTTTAGCTTCTATATTTGCAACATAGTTGCTTAGAGTTACAGCTGAGAGGCCGGCAAGGCAGGCGGGGAACCTGGCTTCCTCCATCACTGAAGCAAGCAAGCCTCCTGTTCACTTCAGTGCATGGCTGCCGGCTGCCATCTTGGTTGGCAGTTAATTTGCATATCTCACTGATTAGCCAATGGGAAGTGTAGCGGATGTATGGCTAATTACCATGTTTCTCTTTTATTAGATAGGATGCTGAACCATATGGTAATTCTATTTTTTAATTTTTTTGAAGAACATCCATACTGTTTTCCATAGTGGCTACACCATTTTACTTTTCCATAAATAGTGTACAATGGTTCCAATTTTTCTATATCCCCATCAACACTTGTTATTTTCTATTGGAAGTTTTAAATAGAGTGATGAAGAAAGTGAGTTAATATGCCATATGGATATCTAAAGAAGGATAGGTAAATGATGAGAGGAGATAGAAAAGAAGGTGGAACAAAAATGAAGAGTCACACAAGCCAAGAAAAGAGAAGAAAAATGTGTTTATCAACAGAGTTAAAATTAGTATTAATTGTCTATTGATTTATCAGCGTGGACATCATCAGTGACCTTCACAATATTCATTTAGTGAAAAAGCATATGCAAAAACTCCATTAGAGTTGATTGATCCATGAGTAGGTGTGTCCACATAGAGTGTTGATAATATTTTAAAATGAAGTTTGGTTGTAAAAAGAAAGAGAGTGAGAGTGAGATTGCTGGGAAAAAATGCCAGCTGAAGATATTTTTTAAGATAGCAATGTCTCGAGCATGTATAAATTTTGTTGGGAGTCAATAGAGAGGGAAAAGTAGTGGCAGAAGATATAGGAATGAAAAGATAATGAAGTGAAGATATCTCTGGGAGGATGGGAAAGCCTGAGATCCAGATAATGAGGTAGCCTTTGATGGAGGTGCAAGGAAGAGACACTGGGTGTGGTTGAAGGGACTCTATATAGCAGGCATTTAATGGTCTTTTGATGACGATGTCTATATCATTGCTCAGGCTAATAGCAGTGATGATGGGATTGGGTATTTAAGATGAGGAGACAAAACATTTGTGGGTTCCTATGGGGGACCTGACTAGAAAAAAAAAGAAAAAGAAAGGATTTGTGGGCAGCATTGAGAGTACATTACCAAATAGAACACAGTGTTTATGTACAGTTCCATAAATAAATGTTTATGCTAGCTATTTAATACAAAATTATGTTTTATAGGAAAAGTATAATTTAATGAATAATTTACACACATTTATTCACACCCAAAGAAAGCCTAGGTTAGTTCATGCATCCTTAACTGGAGTTGAAGACCACTGTTTACCTGATGACAGCTACCTAAATTGGAAAAAGAATGCTTGGAAAGAAAGAACCTGATTCAGTAGGCTTGATCTTTCAAGCCCTTTCAGGAACGGGAGGAGAATAGCACAAATGTGAACTTAAAAGACAGAGGAGTACTTTGATTCATAATAAACCTTTAAAACATAAATGAATATTTACCAGTTTAGAAACTGCACTTTGGAAATACTTCAGTTATCTTTGCTGCCATAGGAATTTCTTGGTGAAAGACTGAATAAGCAATTACAAACTTTACTGATGAGGAATGCACATGTCCCCTGCCTGGTATCTGTTGCAATTGCCCTTTATTCAATCACCCACAGCTGGAGTAATTGGATCTTTAGGTACAGGTTAATGGGATAATTAGGCAAACACGATCAAACTTGTATACTATGAGGAAATGGATGGCTGCTGTCTCTCAGCCTCCTGTTGTACACTGTGCTTGTGCAACCTGTTCTTCATTTCTATGGGCAATAAAAGAGGAGATGGATTAGCTGCAAGTGATTTCATCTGTCTGTAAGGGGAAGTGTGGTTTGATTTAAATGATTTTTTAAGAGGCAGCTACTGAAATAACTAGCTAGAGATAAAATGGATGAGGTATGCCTGCTTCAGAAAGCCAATGTAATTTGGCCCCTGTATTTCAGACAGTCCTTTGGATGCTCATCAGGAGGCCATTTTTGTCATAGGCCTTCTAAAGGAAACAGAAAATGACAAGATGCTATGGAAGAATATAATAGGAAGTTACACCCAGCAGTGATCTCCCCAAAAGAGTAAAGCCCATGAAATAGGAAGGTCTATGACAAGGTCTTTTGAAGAATAATATATTTTGATCTATCTTTTTCATGGTTATTTCTATGAGTTCTGACTGCCTAATCCTCTTTCCATTGCTTTTCCAGAAAAGTAGAGCTACTTTAGGTGCACAACTATATTACATTAGGGAACAGAGACCTAGGATCACCTATTTTAATATGCATCTGCCACTGAGCCCCACCCTTCTTCCTTCTTTTAACCCCATTGAGAGCATCGTTAGGGATGGGAGTGTCTTGCCTCCAATGACCACAGTTGATGCGTTGCTATGTTAACTGGCAGTTACCCTTTTACCTTTTTCTGTTACTATAGATTCGCTTATTAGATTAAGTAGCTGAGTGCTGGTGTTTGAGACAGTTGTATGGATTGGAGCAGGGGAGGGGAGTCTGATAACTGGTGGTAACAACAGGCTTTGTTAGGGAAGAGTCGTGAGATATAGATATCAAGCTTAGACTAATTGTGTACTGGAGCAAGCATTTGGGTGGTCAACTCGATACTGTACACAACTTTCATATATTTGGCTCAGCCTCACTTTTGCAAGCATATGGTAAATTCAAATTAGAACATTTATTATTAAACTTTGTTTTATTATTTTGGAACAGTTGTAGGTTTACAGAATTATTGTGAAGATAGTACAGTAAGTTCCTAGACACACCCATGTACAGTTTTCCCTATTAACATCTTATATGAGTATATGTTATTAGTTATAAGTAATGAACCAATATCAATTTATTAATATTAACTAAAGTCTAAAACTTATTTAGATTTCCTCAGGTTTTTCTTAATGTTCTTTTTCTGGTCCAGGATACTATTCAGGGACCCATCGTGCATTTAATGGACATGTCTCAGGCTCCTCTTGGATGTGAGTTTCTTAGATTTTTCTTGCTTTTAATTGACTTAGACAATTTTGAGGAGAATTGGTCCAATACTTTCTAGGATATCCCTCAAATGGGAGTTGTCTGTTTCTCTCATGATTAAATTGAAGTTATGAGTTTGAGGGAGGAAATCCACAGAGGTGCAGGGCCATTCTTATCACATCATATCAAGGACATATATTATCAATATAACTTGTCACTATTGATATGACATTGATAACCTGGTTTGAGGTAGTGTTTTTCAAATTTTCCAGTATAAAATTACTCTTTTTTCCCCTCTTCCCTTTCCATACAATGCTTGGGAAGAAAATCACTGAGTGTAGCTCACACTTAAAGAGTGGGGAGTTATGCTCTATCTCCTTAAGTATGAAAGAGCTACAGAAATTATTTGGAATACTTCTGCACAGGAATATTTGTCTATTCCCCCCATTAATTTATTTATTCAATAATTTATTTATATTAGTACTAGAGGCCCGGTGCACGAAAATTCGTGCACTGGGGTGGGGGGGATCCCTCAGCCCAGTCTGCCCCTTCTCACAGTCCGGGAGCCCTCAGGGGATGTCCTACTGATGGCTTAGGCCCACTCCCTCTGCGGGAGGCAACTGGGCAGATCAGGGGAAGGTGCTGCCCCCAATCACCCCGCAACTGCTGCCACAGCCAGCCGCTGCAGCTGCCTGCCCTCAGCCTTTGCAGCCACTGCAACTTTGTCTGGAAGGACGTCCAGAAGGACCTCTGGAAGGACATTTGGCTGTCTGGTCTAATTAGCATATTATGCTTTTATTATTATAGATGGAAGCATGGATATTTATTTTATACTTTGGGATATAATCCAATACTACCCTATTTATTTTTGTTGCTCAAATTGTTTCAGTTTGGATCATTGCAAGCTCTTTCAGGTGGTCCCTGTGTTCCTTTAATACACTCCCATTATTTTGGAGGTTTTGTTTGTTTGGCTGGTTTTAGCATTTTCTAACTTTCTGACAGTATGAGATGGTCCAGTACTATCATGTGAATTTCCTTCCCTAGTCTTAGAATCAGCTATTTCTCCAAGGAACCCTTTATCAGAGAATGGTACTAGAAACCCAGATTTGGATACTAGGTGTGCTTCTTGCTACTGAGATGCCATTGCTTCTAGGTCATCTCAGCTGAAAGAGGAGGAAGTTTAGGTATGTATAGTTATATATTTTTACATGCATACACATACATATATGTACATATATACATAAATGTACATATATATGCATTTCTATAAATATTTATATAGGTACCTGTCTGTATCTGAGATCATACTGTCTCCAACTCTAACTTGTTACCACATGGATCACTCTAACCTGCTTCCTTTGCTTATCCATAGCCTTCTAGTCCAACAGTCAGAAACCTGGCTCTTATCACCCACCAACTCTTTACTTGGTTATTCAATTTCATTATTCGTGTACAGCTGTGTTAGCATTGTTAACTTGTACTCTCATGAGAAAAAACCTCATCAATTAGAGCAGTGCATATGTACAGTTTCTTTGCCTTAATTCTTACAGACTCAAATAATTTGTAAAGTTACTTAATTAGCACCTTATTTCCACTAGAGGCCCAGTGCATGAACTCATGCACAGGTGGGTTCCGGCCAGCCCTGCCCCAATCAGGGCAGATTGGGACTGGGCCTGTTAGGAGGAGGAGACGGCAGGAGGTTAGTGGGCCAGCCCACCCCAATCAGGGCCCAATCATGGATTGCCCAGCTGGGGGGAGGGACCGTGGGTAATTGGCTGATGGGCCCCATCCCCTATTGTGGTGGGGGGGGCTGATAAGGGGTCAGCAGCTTGGGGAGGGGCCACCTGCCGGCCTGATTGATGCCTAACTGCTCCCCTGCTGGCCTGATTGCCTCCAACTGCCCTCCCCGGCCAGACTGATAGCTCTCAACTGCCCTCCCCTGCCAGCCCAATGGCCCACAACTGCCCTCCCCTGCCAGCCTGGTTGCCCCCAACTGCACTCCCCTGTTGGCCTGATCACCCCTAACTGCACTCCCCTGCAGACCTGGTCACCTCATACTGCCCTTCCCTGATGGCCTAGTCGCCCCCAACTGCCCTTCCCTGCTAATCTGATCACCCCTACCTGCCCTCCCCTGCTGGCCTATTCGCCCCCAACTGCCCTGATTGCCCACAACTGCCCTCCCCTGCTGGCCTATTCACCCCCTGTGGCCTGATTGCCCACAATTGCCCTCCCCTGCTGGCCATTTTGTGGTGGCCATCTTGTGGCAATGTTGGGGTGGCCATCTTGTGATGATGTGGGAGTGGCCATCTTGTGATGACATGGGGGCGGCCATCTTGTGAAACATGAGGGTACAAGGGCGCAAAGGCCACGGCTTTTGTTCCATCTTGTGATGACATGGGGGCGGCCATCTTGTGAAACATGAGGGTACAAGGGCGCAAAGGCCACCTAGGCTTTTGTTAGTATAGATTTAACATTGAGTGATAGATACTGTGTCAAGGAAATTGTTGTAATCTGAATATGTGAAGCTTTCAGAAGTTGCTCTCCTTGGGTTAGACCCTTACGTTCCATCATGGTCATTCTGTGATCTTAGATATCCATTTTTGTTTTATGGCTATGCAGTAGCCAATAAGACTTGGAAGTAGCCAGATAGAGAATTTATTATTCCTATTTCACCTTAGATTTCCCCCATGAGCACAGTAAATTTGAACCATCCTAAAATGGCAAGCCTCAAGTCAGAGGGAAAGAAAACATTTCAAAATCAGCAAGAACTACTGTAAACTTATCTAGAATCTTTGCTAGATTTTTAGCTTAATTTTCTTTATTTTTAGACCTAATTTTGTAAATTCACTAAAGTCCAGTTTTTGACAGCTTAGGAATGCTAAAAGCATATACATTTGAGAGAAATATGAATTGAATAAAAATGTGTAGTTCAAAAGTACTTTAGTACCTTCTCAGAGGTCTAATATCCACAGTGATGTGTATAAACCAAAGGCCAAGCTACGGGAACCCCTAGTATAAGACTTTTAGGTCAGTCACTGAGACATGTAAGAAGAAATGTAATAAATATGATTTGATGAGGATAATACTGAACCAACACAATTTCTATTTTAGCCAAACCAGAGCAAGAACATGCTTACTCATGATCCAACATCCATAAAAATATAGAAATCTAGCTATTATTAACTGTTTATAGAAGTCATACTGGAATATTGAGATGCACAAATTAGACTCAAAATTAATGGTTGCCTAAAATTCTTTTAAATAAATCAGCATCTTCAAAATTTTTGCTAGAGAAAACTTTTTTCTTTCTTTCTTTTTTTAAAATTTATTTTATTATTATTTTTTTTAGCAGTGGATTCTTATTGTGAATGTCTTTCTAACTGCAGGTAGAGGCAATGTTCTATTACAGAAATTGCTATTTTATTTTGCAGTTTTGAAGGTATGGTAATGCCAAGAGCTGCGTAGAATGCTCACTTTGCAATAGTTCATTAAAAAAAAGGCCTTTTAGATAGAAAACTATAAGTGAGCAGCATCTTGACATAGAATATGCTGTTCCACCTTCATGTATATTTTTACTTACAGCCCTTTAAAGATGTGCTTCACTGTCTTTTGATGAGAAATCTACAATTATTTGAATCACTGTATGCCTGCATTTAGTGTGTCACATTTTTTTTCTAGCTGTTATTCATACTATATATTTCATACTTTATATTATGATGTATCTAGTCATGATTTTATTTGAAATTATCCTGTTTAGATTTGCTGAGCTTCTTGAATTGGATACTTATATCTTTCATGAAATCTGAGTTTTCCACATTTATTTATACAAATACTATTATTTCCCAATCTAGTTATACTGGGATTAAAATTACATGTATTTATAGCTTTTGATATTATCTCACAGGTCCCTGAGGTTCAGTTCATTTTTTAACCAATTTTTTTCTTTCTGTTTTTCAGATTGATAACTTTTGTATTTTATAGTTTAAGTAATTTTGAATTTTAAGCACACATATCTTAAGTTCTGTGTTTGATAACTCCTATATCTCTACATCTCTAATCTATTTCTGAATTTTTTTTTGAATTTTGGTTACCTGTTTTTTTGTGCTGGTAATTTTTTCTTGAATATCAATAATGTTTAATGCTCTAAACACCATTTCAAATAAATTTAAGGCTATGAATGATGTTATTTTCTTTCATATGTGCTTTAATATTTTCTTCAGCTTGGTAGTTATTATATAAAGAAGACTTTTCCCAGTGACTGAATTGATTTCAAGCTAGGATCCAGTTTCTGGTATATTTCTAGTTAACCACTACCTTTTTGAAACTATTTTTTTGAATCTATTATGATTATCAGACTCCTTCTTTCAGGTGGATCCTAACCCAACATTTATTGTTCTAGCCACTTTATCACTGCTGGAATTTCTGCTAAGTTTTTCACACCCAACATATCTTGGTCAGCTTCTCAGCATGTCAACCACAGCTTATGAATTAGAAAAATTCTAATAGGAAAAGTAACAATGAATATTGGAGTCATTATTCAATGTTTCTCTTCTCCCCATGTTTGGCCCCTCATGTCTTTGCTATGTTGGTAGTTCTCTAATGTACTGAAAGAGGTGTTTTTGCATTTTTTTCCTAGGTTTTATGCTTGCTATCAATGAGAAATTATCTAAGAAAGGTACAAGTCTAGTGTCTACCTTTGAAAGCAGATCTCTCTTTTTTAAAAAAAATATATCTTTATTGATTTCAGAGAGGAAAGGAGGAAAGAGAGATAGAAACATCAATGATGAGAGAGGATCATTGATTGGCTGCCTCCTGCACGTCCCCCACTGGGGATCAAGCCCACAACCCAGGCATGTGCCCTTGACTGGAATCGAACCTGGGACCCTTCAGTCCGCAGGCTGACGCTCTATCCTCTGAGCCAAACCAGCCAGGGCCAGATCTCTTAATAGTGAAATTTTTTTATTCTTTATTAATTAAAGTATTACATATGTCTCCCCCCCCCCAATAACCTCTCCCCCAACACTCCCACCCC
>NW_005371078.1:575634-586564 GCF_000412655.1 Myotis brandtii | reverse complement strand
GCCAGCTGTGGGAAGGGGCTGTGGGTGGTGGGCTGGCCAGCCCCACCTCCAAATGAAGTGGGGGGGGGCGATCAGGGGCCAGCAACCTTGGGGATGGGCCCTGGGTGGTTGGCCAGTCAGCCCTGCCCCTGATCAGAGTTGGGGGCCAACCATGAGCGGAGCTGGCAGGGGGAGGGGCCATGGGCCTATTGGGCTGGTGGGGAGCCATGGGGGGTGCCCATCAGGGGCAGGGCATATCAGGGGGAGGGGCTGCAGGAGATTGGCTGGCAGGCCCCACCCCCTATTGGGGTAGGGGAGGTGATCAGGGGTGGGGCTGGCCAGGGGGAGGGACTACGGGCAGATTGGGTGGTTGGGGCCCATTGGGGGCGGGGCTGGCCTGGGGGAAGGGCCACAGGGGGAGTTGGCTAGCCTCCCCACCATTGATCGAGGTTAAGGAGGCCAATCAGGAGCGGGGCCAGCTGGGGGGAGGGGCTGCAGGAGGTTGACCATCAGCCCTGCCCCTCGGTCAGTCCAGTTCGCTGGCCACAGTGGCCATCATAGCGACTGGTCATTCTGGTCATTATGGCATTCCGGTCACTGGCTTTTTATATATATACAGATTAATCTTTCTCTGGCTGGCTTATTTCACTTAGCATAATGCTCTCCATGATTAATAGTACATTTTTATCCACCAATAAATCTTTGTATTTATTATCTATTGATTCAATGCTTAAAAGCAAAAAAGATATAACTAGTTAGCATTTTGAAATGTTATATATTAGTTATTTTAAAACCATAATCTTTATCAGCACCATCTTCACCATCATTCTAGGCAGAGTGGACCCTATGAGAAAAAGCAAAACAAATAAATACCCCTCCCCATTACAAAGCAATTTAGTGTGATTTGGGCATAATGTTGAGACAGGACTTATGAAAGAAGCAGCTGGAATCAGATTATAGGTGGCCTCATGTAGCAGGGGAAAATTTAACCTTACCTGCTGGAGCATGTAGAGCCTTTGAAAGGTTTAAAGCATATTCTCAATGGTGGCCATGTGACCCACAGTTGAACAATTTTTAGACTTCATGTCGCCTAGGGGGTACTATTGGCATTTAGTAGGAGGGGACCCGATATTGTGTTCCCCTGAAATGTGTGGGACTGTTCACATAATAAATAATTTATATTTTCTTCGTGAAAAATTTGAAATATTCTCTTGGACACTTATTTGCATTAAAGCTGAATTATAACAATCTGAACCTGCACTTTAAATCTGTTTTACACTGATGTGCTTATAATTTGCTATAATATACATTAAAATTTCCAGGAATGCACTACAATGTAAATACAAGAAAAAAATTTTATTGTATTGCTGGTAACTTTTTCAAAAGTTTTATATTTTTAAAGGAAGTATGTCATCGATGGTAATTCTGTACATGGTATTTGTGTCACCAACCCACACATGTGCACTGGACTACATTTGTTCATTTATCCTTTGAAATTTTTGATACAGGTATAAGCAGTGGTCAACTATATCATGTCTTCTGGTATATTGATTGTTGTCTGATCATTTATATAGTGAAATATATATTATTTTTATCACATATTACTTTTATTTTATTTCTACTTTATTATTTTTATTATTTTACTAATTTTAAAAATTAAATGTATTGATAGTTTAACTGTCTTTAAATTTTATTTCAGGACACTAAAAATGCATGAGAAAACCAATTTCATAAAAACAGATGTTATATTCCATAGTGCCACTTATTGGAAGCATTGTTATAGCATATTTTTTTATTCCATGAAAATGATTCTGATAGCTATGCAGCAAATACACTTGTCAGGGATAAAACTGAAGATGGGTTGACCAGTTAGGAGAGTGACCTTTGCAGTGGACCACGCAAGACAAAAGTTCTAAACAAGTCAGTGGGGTGGGTGGAAATGAAGAGAAAGAGATGTAATAGAGATATTTTTAGGAAGTACAAATGCAAAGTGGTAGCTCATCCAGGATATCTATATCTATATCTATATCTATATCTATATCTATATCTATCCAAAAGGTTAGGTTTGCGATGTCCAAGGCAGCTTTGTTGTTTGTTCCTGGCTCAGTAGAAACCATTGTTATTGCACCTAGATGTCACAGACTCCAAAAACGCACATAAACTAACAGAACTCAGTATATTTTCACTAAAACATTCATCTTTGTACTTTTTTGGGGTCACAGCTATCTAGTTGTTAAAACTGAAAATCTCAGTTATTTCTTTTTCATAACCATCATTTACCTTTCATCAAGTTCTATTGAACATTTTTCAGAAGTTACCAGTATATAAATCATTTGTCTTCTTACTGCCCTCTCTCCCAAATCTAGGTCCTCACCATCTTTCCCATAGCCTCTTGCATAGCTTTCTATAGGGTTTACCTGCCAACCAAGGCTGATTTTATACCTTGCTTAAGAGTTGTTTAAAACCCCAATCTAATCAAGTTTTTCTCTGTTTAACATAAATTAATTGGTGCAACCTTCATGACTTTCTTTTACTTTAGATTAAACATTTATGATGTACTATACTTTAAGTTGGTTCCACAACAATTTTTTAATTGTACCCTCTAACTATTCCCTGCCTTTGTCCAGTCCTTGACTCTCACTGTAGTAGATCATCTTGAGTTCCCGAAGCATATTATGAACAATCACATTCCTAGATTTTTGTTTCTTCTTCATGCATTTTAGAAGATTGATGCTTGATTTATTTTCTTTTGTCAAATGTAGATTAAATAGGTATTTATGATTATTTCAATAAAAATATTGGGCATCATGCTCTTGTTAAGGAACATAATTGCCTATTATGTCGTCTATTCCCATGTAAAATTAAATTCAAGTTGTCTCTATTGACCTCCTGCTCTATTCTAGAACAAAATTTTCTTGAAACTGACAACTGTCTATTTCACCAAAATCAGTCAAAAGTAGTAAACTATTCCTGCTTAACAGATTGTGCTCCTCAACAAAGCACATAAATGTGTTTAGCTTAATCAACTATTATTGGAAATGAGAATCATTTTCAAATCACTCCAAAGGAAAACAAACCAACAAACTTGTAAACATGCACTTGGCACAGAAATTCAGCTTAATTGAACTAAATTTTTAAAGGGAGAGAGTAAAAGGGAGCTGGAGTGAGAAGCATGTGTGATGAAGTCTGGAAAATCTGCATGTCAGCAATAATAAACTTGTTACTTAATAAGGTTAATAATAGATAAAGTCCCCTAAAGATGAATTGTTATCACAGTTGACGACCATTTTATTAAAATGTTAATGGCCTGAGGCAAAAGCAAACTGTTCTCTTAATCTGCCAGAAGAACTGCTTTTTCAGAAATTATCATACCCCACAGCACATGGGATTTGAGCAAGCCATAATAAGCATATTTGAAATTTGGACTAGACACAGCTCCTGAGATCTTAAGTTGACTAAACCACAGATGCATTTCACATACTCATTCATGGTCAGACTTCTTCCTCATAGTAGCCAAATATATGACACTGAATTTTGTACATGGAAATCTATTTTAGAAGTTTCTATAGATTAATTTTGTTTTTCTTTTCAAGGTTGAAGGAAATAACTAGTGAGTTGTTTTTTTCTTTCCTTCACCTCCATGCATATAATAGGCAAGCCAAGGGCATTTTCTAGTAAGTCTGATTGCCTGCGCTATACAATGCACCTTTTCCTTAGTGGCTGGAATAAAAATAAAAGTATTCAGCAGCACCTTCAAGGACAATCAAGTGAGTCAACCCAATGCCGACTATATATACATTGTGATTTGTTTGGGCCCATAATCAGAACCCCAAAGACCTCTGTCAGATAATGCTGTATTTCTACCAAAGTAATACTAGCTCAGATCACAAAAGAAACAGAGTTCAGATTCAATTCTTTCTTATCAACATTTTTCAGACTTTTCTCTAATATAGCTACACATATATGTGGTGTATGTCAGTGAAAAAAATTGCAAATCGTAAATACACCATAACATTGACTATTGTATTGTGTCTCTGAAAGCAAAGCAATAAGAAACATTCAGTATCTCTCGAATTATAAGTGATTTTAAAGGGGCTGGTGGCAGCCATGAGGTGGACTTGACAGCTGGGGAAAACTGTCATGCTAAAGTGAAGTGTGGCATGGATTTAGGACTTTAGAAGGGACCTGAAATCTACCTAATCTAGAGGGGTCTAGTGAATGCCAAAGGTCTGCACATGCTTGAGTTTAAACACAGAACTCTAGTTAGAAAGAAAGAAACAAAAGCTGTCATAAGTCCAAATATTAATAGAAAATAAAAAATCCAAAATATTGCCAGACCCAGGGAAGAGCAAGTAGTCTATAATCAGAATGAGCAAAATGCACTGTGCAGCTGATTCTGTTTTCTGCTCTGTATGGGTTGGAGTGGAGGGTGGCGTAGGAAATTATGAACCTGAAGGTGTTCATCTGTATTTTTAAAGACAATATCTTTATTGTTAATTTTATGATTATAAAGCTAATACATTGTTTAAAGGTATTAGTAGTTTAGTTATATGCTTTTCTCACAAAATAGTCCTTCATGGATATATATTCATGTCAATAAATACATCATTGCATATGGGATAAAAAGAAAAATACAACCGTGGTATTTTTCAGCTTCTCCTTTCAAAAGACAAAGCTGTCTTCCTCTTTCTCTCTCTCTCTCTCTCTCTTCCCTGTTGGAATTATAAAATGTTTGTTTAATCACCTATATTTTTGTTTGTTTATTTTATATTTTTCTTACTGTGTGGGGCATTTTTGGGGGGTTAGAGTTATTAAAAAAATATATGCAGTTTTAAATACAAAGTGGTTTAAAGAGAAACACCAGAAATGCTCATACATGCATACACCAATGTAAGTAATACAAAGTTACTAATAAAGTTAAATACTCTTTACTAATAGAATCCCGTTTGTATACCAACTGCACAGTAATACCACAATTTACTTATCCATTCTTCTACTTAAAAAAATATTGGCCTATATCCACTATTTCCTATTACTTATAGTGCTGATAGAATAGAAATTTTCTTTTACATGTCTTTTGGTACACACAACACACACACACACACACACACACACACATTTCTGATGGGTGTATACCAAAAAGTAATATTGCTGGTGATAGGGCATGAAAAAGTTCAGATTTAGTATATCTTCCCATTTTTCAAAGTGTTGAAACAATTTGTGTTCCCATCAGCACCCAATGAGAATTCAGTTACTTAAAACTCCTTGAGAAAACTTGAAATTGCCAATCCTCTTAAACCCAGTAATTCATATTGGTTCATATGTATTTTCTTGGAGTCTTAAGTTGTGTTTCTCTTATACATGATGAGATCGAGAACATATTCTTGGCTTTTTTACCATTTCAATATTCTGCTTGTGTAATTTGATAATAATACTGAGTTGCCTATCTTTAAATTTCTCTTTATATACTTTTTATGTATTAAGAAACAAACAAAAATTTTTGTTTTATCCAGGGAATTTTGTAAATTTGCATATTAATAACAACTGTTTATCTGCAGGTTCTTATATATTTTCTATAAACTTATTTCCTTCTTTCTTATTCTTTCCTCCCTTCTTTCCTTACTTCCTGCCTCCCTCCCTTCCTTCTTTCTTTTCTTTCTTCCTTCCTTTTTGCTTTTTAACTTTTTCTACTAGCTATGATGTCTAATAAAATAAAATGTGAAATAGGTTTAATGATTTAGATCTGAAGGGGAAATGTCTATATTTAACCATTTAACATGATGTTTATTTTTTGTGTTGTTAAGACATCCTTAATCGGGTTAAGGGAATTTCCTTTCCTCCTTCATTTGTTAAGAGTTTATCTTAAGTAGGCAATTATTTTTAATTAACTTTTTATAAAAATATAACATACATATATGAAAGTGCACAAATTACAAGGATATAACTTAAGTGTACTAATAAATTCACATTATCGCCAAGAGTTGGTAATATTGTTATTTTGGGATTTTCATATTTAATAATGAAGTTAATGAAGTAAAATGCAACTTTTCCATGTTTATTGCCATTTGGATATCATCCTTGGTAAAGTAATAAAGTTTTTTGCCTATTTTTCTATTTAGTTGCCTGACATTTTTAATTAATTTTTAGATTTTCTTTGTATATTTTGATATAAATCTTTTGTCAGATACATGTGTTGAAAAATTCTTTCTCCTGCCTGTGGCTTGCCTTTATACTTTTTATAATGATAGCTTCAAGAAAGGATTGCATTTGTTTTATAGTAATCTAATTTAAATTTCTTCTGATTTGTGGTTATTGATTTTTAGTTTCCATTTTTTGAGGGTTTTTTTTTTAAATACCAGCATTATGAAGATTTTCTCCTAAGTTAACTTTTAAAAGCCCTATTTAATTTTTTGAATTAAAACATTTCTCACATTTAGATCTATAATCTGTCTGGAATCGATTTTTGTGTGTGTAGTGGGTGAGGTAATGGCCAACCACCCCCACATCAACATTGATATGCAGTTGACTTATAAACCCTGTAACATATATTGCTATATACTTTCTACAAAATATGTTTAAAGAAATTTGGAAATGTGTCTAAAGTCAAAAGTTATGAAGCTTGAATCTGAGATCTTGTCTGTGGGACAGATAATGTCCAGGTTCATTTCTTCATCACAAAACTTGTTATATTTGCATGTATATCTAGACCCACCTAGAGATCTTGTTAAAAATGCAGATTCTGAATTAGTAGGGGTGGAATGCAAAATATTTCATTTCAAAACTCCCAGGGATACCAATGTTGCAAGTCCAAGGACCACATTAGCAGCAGCAAAGCAGTTTTCAATGTATTTATTGTAGGAAATTTGAATGTAATATTTATAATGCTAAATAGAATTTCTGGAATGCAAAATATTTCATTTCAAAACTCCCAGGGATACCAATGTTGCAAGTCCAAGGACCACATTAGCAGCAGCAAAGCAGTTTTCAATGTATTTATTGTAGGAAATTTGAATGTAATATTTATAATGCTAAATAGAATTTCTAATAGAAACCTAGATAATAATTATATAAAATATATGTTAAATATGCTAAATATATACATTGTTATATTTTCAAACAAGTGTTTTCACAAAATTCTTGAATTATCTTTATGAATCTGTCTTAACTACTCTAAAAAAATCAGATTAATAACCAAAAGTCATGGATATATTTTTTTTCTTGTTTTGGTGCATAAATATAGAATTACTTTTTATTTTTAATCATTGACTTAATTAGGAATGATAATTTGCTAAAATAAAAGTAAAAAGAAATATCTACCCAAAGGACCAAGATTAGTAATTCAGAAATTATTATAATATGAACTATAGGGGAAAGGAATGTATTCCCTTAAAAGAAATATTTCACCTTGAACTTCTTACAATTTGCTGTTCCATATTGTCTAGAGATCACTTTGAGTTGAAAAAGTAGTATTTTTATATATAGTAACCCAAGAATCATCCTGACCCCTATTCCTTACAGCTAAATAAATTGCAAAGTATGCAGTCTTTGATGTTCTGCCGGCAGGAGCATTGAGATAAGAATTTCCTCTATGAACATTGTGTTATCCTTTTGCCATTATCTACTGATTAAACCTCAAAGGCCCTTTCAAACTGTCAGGGAAAGCACACGCAAGGTGTTCTACGTGGATATGTGTGGCAGGGAAGGACAGGGAGTTCTTGAATTCTACATTCTGTGAATACCTGACTTTCATCCTTAAAGCACGTTGTGTCTCTGCTTTTGGATGTAGCACAGGATTGTGTTGCTGGGAAAGCTTCTGGTAATAAAGGAAACACCAGGTGCATGCTGTAACTAGAACTCAGGGGAAATTATTAGACTCTAGCATATGAGGCAGTTGAGGGTCAAGTCCAGGGCTAAATAGATGAGAGCTTCGTGTCTATTAGCAAACAAACAACTTAAATGTATTGGGTCACAGGTGGCAGGAAGCTTGTATTATCAGCAGAGGGAAAATATGCATCACACAGGGAACACTGAGAAGTGGAACATGTAATACTGTTTCATCAGTTTTATATGGGTGGGGTAGGGAGAAGGTTAGAGAGGGTTGAAAAAAATATATAATTTAGATGTACAGATGATGAACATGTTAACTCCAAATTTTGATTAGACTCACAAAAGTGCCTATGGATTTGAGCATGAGTAATATCATTTAGAAACCTGGGGCATTTAATGTCATGAACTGGATTTATTGGGATGACATCTATATATATATAAAAGCCTAAGCAATTGAATGACCGAACAACCAGTCGGCTGGTTGCTATGACATGCACTGACCACAGGGCGCAGACTCTCAATGCAAGAGCTACCCCCTGGTGGTCAGTGCACTCCCATAGCCAACCTCCCACGGCCGGCCAATTTCCCACCATCCCTCCCCACCACCAGCTGGCCCCCCGATCAGCTCCGATTGGGGAAGGGTGGCTGGCGAACCTCCTGCGGTCCCTTCCCCCAGGTGGCCAGCTCTCCTGATTGGCCCCGATCGCCGGCCAGGCGGAGGGACCCCATCCATGCATGAATCGGTGCACTGGGCTTCTAGTGTATATAATAAAAGCCTAACTGACCATTACAGTGGTACAACCAGAATGACCGGTTGCTATGATGTGCACTGACCACCAGGGGGCAGATGCTCAATGTAGGAGCTGTCCCCTGGTGGTCAGTGCACTCCCACAGGGGGAGCACCGCTCAGCCAGAAGCCGGACTCACAGCTGGTGAGCGCAGTGGCGGTGGCAGGAGCTTCTCCTGCCTCCGTGGCAGTGCTAAGGAGCAGCAAGCCAGGCAGTAAGGAGCAGCGAGCAAGCGGGTGGTAAGGAGCAAAGGGTGCTGGACTGCGAGAGGGCATAGGCCAGGCTGAGGGATCCTCCCCCTCAGTGCATGCATTTCATGCACCAGACCTTTAGTTGGTTAATAAAATTATACAGGTTTCAGGTGTACAATTCTATAGTACATTATCTGTATAGTATATTGTGTGTTCACCACCCAAAGTCAAGTCTCCTTTCCTTACCATTTATCCCCCCTATATCTTCTTCTACCTCCTCCACCCCCCCTTTCCCTCTGGTAATCACCATACTGTTGTGTGTGTCTGTGAGTTTTTTGTTGTTGTTGGTTTTTGGTTTTTATTACGTAGTCCCTTCACTTTTCTCACCAAGCCCCCAACCCCTCCTCCTCTCTAACCGCTGTCAGTCTGTTCTCTGTATCTGAGTCCGTTTATGTTGTTTGTTTGCTTATTTTGTTTATTCTTAATTTCTGGATTGAATAACAGTTTGCTGGGTGTCTTCCTGATGGACATTTTCCCGAGTGCTCATTTATGTAAAGGTGGTTCTTGATTTTTGAGGTATCTTTGTCTTGAAGATCCTGACTAATGAGATATGATTTCTAGAAGGGGCTACTGGGAAAGAAGGAGAAAGGCTGTGTTACATTGGGGAGCAGCCTGACATTCTCTCACTAACAAGGCCCTGGTGGCATTTGTGGTGGTTGCTCCACCTGCCCTAAAGCAGATACATAGCCGTGGGTCCTTCCTTACCCAGGGGCTTTGAAATGAATAAGTATTATGTTTATTGTAGGGCTTTTCTTTTAGATTTCATAAATGTATAACTCTGCTGGCATTGCTTGTTATGCTTCAGAGAATCTGAAGAGATGTCAGGGCAAGAGATTTCTACTCTTTTCATCACCGAGAGGTCAAGCCACATATTTTCAGAGAGGGAAAAAAAATCACTAGTTATGGAAATTTTTATATCAAAGTGACTATATTCAACACAAGGCATTCTGATAATCTGGTCTTTCTAAAACTCTTTTAGGTGTTGCGTTCTGGCTTAGGGTTTTTCACTTAATTGCTACTGTGTCTTTGGTCTCTACTGACACAACCTTAAACTTGAGATTGGGGAGACTTTAGATATGATCTATTTTAATAATGGCAAATAGGGTTCAGATTGCATATGAACTCTGCTCACCTGGTTGTAGCTTTCTAGATCCCTGGACTGAGAAGCCATGGCAGTTATGCCCCTCAATCAATTGAAACAAACAAAAAAAAAGTCATGATCAGTTAGTAATGTTTTCCATGAAAGAAAATTGGATAAATGGTAATACACATCTTTGATCTTGACCAATCCTTTTGTTTTGTAATTGAGTCAACCTCAGGTTAAATAGTATAAATGACTTACTAGAAAGTAAAGAGAAGAATTTCAGGAGCCTTACTCCAATTTCTTTTCATTTGGTGTTCTTTTCATTTCTCCATTCAACCAATACCTTTTATTCCTGATGACTATGTAAAAAATTAGGGAATAAAAAAGTAAACATAATTTGTTTATTAATTATTATACACTACTGGGAAGAGAATGTGGAGTCAAATCAAAAGTGCTTATCTTCCTTTCATTCATCCACCTACTTTCTTGATGAAGACATACTATTACTGTATTATTTGGGAAGTATTATATGTACCAAACATGATCTGGAGACAACAATTTGATATTGGAATGAGATTATTTTTTGTAGCAATTTGAAGGTGGTAGTAAACTCTAGCTTTTGGGACCCACTGATTAATGGTTCATTTCATGAATACATCTACACTAATAAAAGAGAAACATGGTAATTGGCGTACGACCGCTACCCTTTTCATTGGCTAATCAGTGAGTATATGCAAATTAACTGTCAGCCAAGATGGCGGCCGGCAGCCAGGCACTGAAGCGAGCACGAGGCTTGCTTGCTGCAGATTCCAACGTTCTCCGCCTAACTTGCCAGCCTCTCAGTTGCAACTCTAAGCAACTATATACTATGTTGCAAATAAGAAGCTAAACAAAACCCCAGAAAAGGGCTTCCATTCAGCCGGGCTCAGACCTCAACATTGTATCTATGTTTTCAGCAGCAAGGCCTCAGAGCTAAAGCTGGCCCAGAAAAAAAAAAAAAA
>NW_005371078.1:535656-574783 GCF_000412655.1 Myotis brandtii | reverse complement strand
ACCACCCCCCCACGGGCCCTGCTCTGTGCCTGATAGGGGGGAGCTCCCCAACCCCCTGATCGGCCTTGCTCTGTGAGTGACAGGGGGCAGCGCCCCAACCCCCTGATTGGCCCTGCTCTGTGCGTGACAGGGGGTGGCGCCGCAACCTCCCCATCGACCCTGCCTTGAGTGTGACAGGGGGCGGTGCCCCAACCCCCCAATCGGCCCTACCCTGAGCGTGACTGAGGGTGGCATCGCAACCTCCCGATCCGCCCTGCTCTGTGCATGACGGGGCGGCGCCCCAACTCCCCAATCGGCCCTGCTCTGAGCCTGACCAGGGGCTGCACTTAGGGATTGGGCCTGCCCTCTGCCACCCGGGAGCAGGCCTAAGCCAGCAGGTCGTTATCTCCCGAGGGGTCCCAGACTGCGAGAGGGCACAGGCCGGGCTGGGGGACCCCCCCTCCCCCCGCCCCCCGAGTGCACAAATTTTTGTGCACCGGGCCTCTAGTATTAGTATAAATGAGAAAGCAGACTAGTGTAGTGAAAAAACATTAAACCAAACAGATGCCAATTGAAACCTTTATATCATTTAGTTGGTTACAGAGCTTTAAGAAAGTCATTAAATTTCTCTGAGCCTTGGTTTCCTCATATGGAAAACTTTGGGGTAAAAAAATACATGCCTTTATAGTTATTGTAAATGTTGGAATAATCTATCTGAAGCTCATGACAGTGTGACCAATAAAAATTGGCTACTCAATAAATATTAACATTTGCTATAAAAATTTTACATAAAATTAAATTAAAAATTCCAATAACTTTGAAGAGCTACATTTAAAAAAAATCTTCCTGATGCTGGGACATAATAACCATTTCTAAATGCATTTAAAACAATATTTCCATTTCTACCTGGGAGTCTTGTTAAGAATGGAGATTTCTGCCCTAGCTGGTTTGGCTCCATGGATAGAGCGTCAGCCTGCGGACTGAAGGGTCCCAGGTTTGATTCTGGTCAAGGGCATGTACCTTGGTTGCAGGCACATCCCCAGTAGTGGGTGTGCAGGAGGCAGCTGGTTGATGTTTCTCTCTCATCGATGTTTCTAACTCTCTATCTCTCTCCCTTCCTCTCTGTAAAAAATCAATAAAATATATTTTTTTAAAAAAAGAATGGAGATTTCTAGGAGTTGTCCCACCCTAACCCTACTAAATCAAAATGCCTGCTGGTGAAATTAATTAGCTGTATTGCTTAACAAATCTCTTCTGGTTGGGAGCCTCAGTATTCTCTTCATATCCTAAATTCTAAATCGATTGAGAAATAAGAAAAAGGATTCAACATATGACTTTGATTACTTTAAGATTTAGGTTGGACGAGAGGGTTTATGTGCATGAGTAAGCCCGCTTTCTAACGCTGAGCCCCAGATTTAGGAAAGCATCCTCTCAGCCAGAGGTACTGCTGGACCAGCAAGGCCTTGCCATGGGGCTGCAGGCTGATGGAATGGAGGAGGAGCGAATGGCAGCTCTCTGAGGCCATCTGGATCCCAGGAGGAAGTGGCATAATCCCTTGGGCTAATGTGCCATGTTTCTCCTTTCAGAATCACTAGGAAGCCACTTCATTTTCTGCTGATAAGCAAAGCAAAGGGATGAAGGTCAGGAATGCTACTCTAATTCATACCTTTCCACACATAAAGAAACTTCATTGTGAGAAAAAACATTCACCATCACCCCTCACACATATTCTGAGCAATTCTTATTCACATACTTTTTAAGACTCACTGGTCTTGATCTACATTTCAATTCAGTAACCCTTGGTAAAGAATCATCAGTTTTGTCCTAACATTGACTCAACGACACTGTATGCCCCAAATGGTGGCAGGGGTCAAGTGTTCAAGTAAAGGTAGAGCCAGAGCAATACTGCTGCTGTGGTCCTAACCTGGGATTATGTGTAGTCATCTCCCCTGTTGCTGGGACATCTGTGACTGCTCTGACCTCCTCCCAGAATTCTGAGAGGTTGTAGCAAGTGAGGGATTCAGGTTGCCCTTTTCAGCAACCATCTTTTCAAACACCAAAATCTTAAAGAATAAGAAAGTAGGAATAGAAAAAAATCAACATGTATGTAAAACAATAGGATAATAGGTATGAGAAGAAAGAATTATTAAGAACACTAATAACATGGGAAGATCTAGATAATCTTTTATCATAATATGCCAAGGATGTACTATTATAGTTTCTCATTTATGGAATTTTTTATTCAGAATGTTTATAATAAAAGTCATGTTATGACTATTAACACTACCACTAATGGTACGAATTATAAAACAGTAAAAAAAGGTTATTTTCTGAAAAATAAAAACCTAGAAATGGCAGAATAGAATGTTTTAGTCACCTTGGAAAGGCAAGAAAACAAGAGAGCTACATGTCTGTTATTTGTTTTAAACTTTATTTCATTCTTTCTTTCTTTTTTTATTAACAATTGTTAATGTTGGCATTATTGCAGGTATTCCCCCTTTTCTGTCTGTTATTTTTAACATTATCTCCTCCACTAACTAATTCCTTTAATAGTAGGCAAGTATGAATTTCTTAAAATAGAGTTTGGCCAAGTATTTGAATGAAAAAAGATATTAATAGCATCTCTGATAAAGGAATAATCTAAAATATATAATAAACAATTATAAAATATACAAAAGAGAGAAAATTCTATGGATAAATGGAATAATCTATACGAGAAAGAAAGGCAAGAAAACAAGAGAGCTACATGTCTGTTATGTTTTTTAAAACTTTATTTTATTATTTATTTCTTTTTTATTAACAATTGTTAATGTTGGCATTAGCAGGTGTTCCCCTTTTTCTGTCTGTTATTTTTAACATTATCTCCTCCACTAACTAATTCCTTCAATAGTAGGCAAGTGTGAATTTCTTAAAATAGAGTTTGGCCAAGTATTTGACTGAAAAAAAATATTAATAGCATCTCTGATAAAGGAATAATCTAAAATATATAAGAAACAATTATAAAATATACAAAAGAGAGAAAATTCTATGGATAAATGGAATAATCCATAAGAGAAAGCAGAATGGCTAAGAAATATATGAAGAGGTGGTCAGCCTCATTGATAAATAAAAGAATTAAAATAAAGACAAAACAATATAGAAAGCCTACTGCCAGAACCTGGAATGAATTTCTATTAACTCAGGCCAAAGAAGATGAAACATGCTTGTATTACGACCTGGTCATGTTAGGCTTCATGAAGCAGACCACCCTCATTCATCTGATTGAAGTTAGAAAGGTATGTTGACCTGCCTTCCGCCCTGTCCCCAGCTTCTAACTTAATGACCAGCATGAGTATCAAGCAGAAAACTGGGCTACTCTCCCTGCTCACAAAGGCACTGATGATAGAGATGACCAGAAAGTCATCTCAGATCCCACTTTCTATACCAGAGGCAATAAAGAAATGAAAAAAAAATTAATTGTTTGTAATAGTGGAAAACTGAAAGTTATTTAAAAGCTCAGTACTCAGCCAAGAAATGGTAAGATAATCATGTCATAGCTCTATGGTAGCATATAATATACCCATTAGAATCATGTGCTTAAAGAATACTAAGACCAAAAGAAAATATTCATAATATTAAATGAAAAGAATAGAAAACAAAAATTATAAAGTATGGCACCATTTTTATTAAAAAATTAAAAATATCTGTGTATATATGCAGAATTGGTAAATTGTTAATATACCTAAATATTGATAATGGACATTTTTGGATCTTAGGAATATATATGGTTTTCATTGCCTTCTTTTCTCTATTTCTCAAAATTTTTAGAATGAGTAGCATTTCTTTTATAAATTATAAAAATGAAAAACAATAGTATCTAATATAACTGCTTACTCTGTGTCAGGCACAGTTCTAAGTACTTCATATGTATAAATTCTTTCATTCCTCACAACAGACCTGTGAAGTTGTGAAGTCAGTAGTGTAATTGCATCTATTTATCTTATACTTGGAGGTTCCTGACACAGAATTTGAGCAAATTACTCCATGGCATTTTGCTCTGGAGTCTGAGTACAGCCACTATACATACTGTCTCCCCAGTTTCCTTATTTAATGCACACCTGGAGATAAGCCTTAATGCAATTTCATGATGTAAGATGATGGGTTTTTTGTTTTGTTTTGTTTTGTTTTCTGCTTTGTTTCTTTTCTTTCTTTCTTTTTTTCCTTTATTGATTAAGGTATTACATATGTGTCCTTATCCCCCCATTCCCGCCGCTTCCCCCCCCCACATGCTCTCATCCCCCTAGTGTCTGTGTCCATTGGTTAGGCTTATATGCATGCATACTAGTCTTTGGTTGATCTCTCCCTCTTCTCCCAACCCTCCCCTGCCTTCCCTCTGAGGTTTGACAGTCTGAACGATGCTTCTCTGTCTCTGGATCTGTTTTTGTTCATCAGTTTATGTTGTTCATTATATTCCACAAATGAATGAGATCATGTGATATTTATCTTTCTACTACTGACTTATTTTGCTTAGTATAATGCTCTCCAGGTCCATCCATGCTGTTGCGAATAGTAGGAGTTCCTTCCTTTTTACAGCAGTGTAGTATTTTGTTGTGTAAATGTACCACAGTTTTCTAATCCACTCATCTGCTGATGGGCACTTAGGCTGTTTCCAAATCTTAGCTCTTGTAAATTGTGCTGCTGTAAAAGCTTTGAAATCAGGGAGAAAAAATAATGGAAGAAAGGGTAAGCAAGAGCCTGAAAAGTAGAAAACCCATTTCAAAATAATGTCCTTAGTTCTAGAGTCAAGTAACATGTATATATGTAGTTGTTTTAAGGAGAGAAAGTAACTAGCTTAATTTCATTTTGTTTTATGTGTTTCTTCTGAGAAGTGAATATGAGAAACGAGACTTGTATTGCTCCATGGTTAACCACAGAAGCATCAGCAAAGCTGTATGTTTCATTAGACACTGATAATGACTTCTTAAGGGAGTGCTAGTGGGGGTCCTACTTTGGAGTAGTCACAGAATACACAGCTCTTCACCCTTGTTGGACTCTCAGGCAGCAGGTCTTCATCTCCAGTGAGATTGTGGTATCCAGATGGACTAGTAAGAATATGCCTCCCAGCCTTCTAGCCTACCTCCACACATAATGAATATCTGGTAAGCTGCTCATGTTTTTGGTTCATTTATTTGCAATTTTGTGATGTGAGACCCCACTGTGTGTGTGTGTGTATGTGTATGTGTGTGTGTGTGTGTGTGTGTGTGTGTGTGTGTATGTTGTGAGAGAGGTGTGTGAGAGAGAGAGAGAGAAAGAGAGAGAGAGAGAGAGAGAGAGAAGAGAGGAGAGATAGATATTGAGAGATTATAGGAATTGGCTTACACAGTAGTTATGGAAGCCAAGAAGTCCCATGTCTTCAGGCTGAAGAACCAGGAAAGTCAGTGGTGTAATTCAGTCCCAGTATGAAGGCCTGAGAATTGCAGGGTTGAGTCCCCATTTGAATTCAAAAGCTTGGGAACAAGGAGTGATGCCCAAGGGCAGAAAATATGAATTTCTTAAGGTCAATCAGAGAAACAGAAAGAGCAGATTTTCCCTTCCTCTGCCTTTTGTTCTACTAGTGTCCTCAACAGATTGAACAATGCCCTCCACATTTGTGAGGGTGATCTTTGTTACTCAATTTTCAGATTCAAAGGCTAATTTCTTCCTGAGACACCCTCACAGACACACCTGGAAATAATGTTTTACCGGCTATCTGGGCATTTCTTAGGTCAGTCAGGTTGACACAAAATTAACCATTGCACCCAGGAAATATGAGGGTCCTAACAGCTTGTCTTTTACACCCAAGTAATGATTTATTGTCAGGGTTTAGATTCATTCATTGCTTCTTCAGGAATTAGATATAACTGATCACTGTGTTCACTCTGTTATGAAAGAGCTGTCCCATCATCTTTTCCCCTCACACCCAAACCATTTCTATTTGCTTCAGGCTCTGATGCTAGGTCTTTTACTGATTAAACTTTTAGACATTTATTTGGGGTTATAGACTCTTGTCAACACTAACCTGTTATGGTGCCCTTCTAAGTACTTTTTCTCCAGTGTTGCAGCGAACTGGGAGATCTTAGTTAGCACTTATTAAATAGTAAATAGCTAATTGCTCAAAGTAGCTATTTACATATTGAATTTATTTTTCTTGGCATCTTTAATGTCTGATTAACATTTTCTTCATACAGCGGGAATATACTTACCAGAATAAAACATTCCCTTATTTAATCTCAAGTGGAATATAGGGTAAGTGTGATCATTTTAATTTGTGTCATTTATTAGCAGGAAAGAGGTATTGTACAGGTGGGATGCTCCATCACATGCCAATTAGCAGGTGGCTTAGAGGGCAAGAGGGAGAACTCCTTTACCAAGGGGATTATAGATGTTGCAGAAGGCGAAGTTCAGCTATGGGAAAAATAAAGGAAATGACATTGGGATGCCTGATTTTAGAGAGTGGGGACAGAACTTAAAGCAGTAATGATAACATTGTATAGATATCCCAAGAGAATACTCAAAATAGAAAGTCTGGCATCCTCTGTATAAAAAAATCACATTTTCTTTGTCTAATCATACAAGAACTACAGAAAGTTAGAGCTAAAGAAGACTTTACTGATATAATTAAAGTGTATTATATAAACAAGAGAACCAAGGCACAGAGAAGTTTTGCCTTAATGCAGTTTAAGTTAGTTCCATGGACAGATGTAAAATCCAAATTGGCTCTCTCTTATTCCATTGAATTTTTAAGAAGCCCATATGGTAGCATTTCTTGCCTCCAACATGATGTTCTCAGTTGGTCTCTTGATGAATTGCATTAGGGTGTTTTACTAACCTGCATTTATATGAGGGAGAGGTTCAAAGTGTGTTTTAAAAATAGTTTCTGAGATGGAGAGAGAGAGAGAGAGAGAGAGAGAGAGAGAGAGAATGAGAACACAGAATAAGGTCCCAAAGCTGTTCATGGTTCCAGAATTTTGAAATAACTTTATGGGAAAGTGAAGTTGGTTTTGCTAGGGAGCAGTACTGTAGTTCACTGTGAAACTTGTTGACTTGTTGAGTTTATTTCTTTTTTTAAAATATATTTTCACTAATGGTGCACAAATTTTGTGCACATTAAAAGGGAATTAATTAGAGGAAATATTTTAATATTGCTATTTGCCCTTTCTCTATAATAGAAGTGTCAGAGATGAAAGAAAATTAGTAAAATGTGTATAAAAATATTCCTCCTGTCAGAGTCTGGGGCATGCCGCGAGACCCAGAGTCAAGTCCCCACCCACCCGCATGCAACTTAAAATCATGTGAGACCCAGACCCAGCCAGCCCCACCTCTGTCAAGCCCCGCCAGGTAGGGGGTGCAGCCTCAGGTCCCCGGTCAAGTCCTGCTGGGCAGGAGATGCAGCCTCAAGTCCCCCGGCTCACGCTCAGGTCCCCTGGCCCAGAGCCGGGGTGGGGGCGCAGCCTGAGGTTCCTCAGCTCTGCACCAGGGCAGAGGGGGGCATGGCCTGAGGTCCCCCTTCAAGCACCACTGGGCGGGGTCCCAGCCTGAGGTCCCCTGTCAAGCTCCCTGGTCCAGGGGCACAGCCTCAAGACCCCTAGCCCGGCGCCGAGGTTGGGGGCATGGCCTGAGGTCCCCGTCAAGCCCTGCTGGGTGGGGGGACATGGCCTGAGGTCCCCCGTCAAGCCCCACTGGGCAGGGGGGATAGCCTCAGGTCCCCTGCCCCAGCCTGGCTTCATGCAGCCTCAGGTCCATGCTGATCACTCATTACAGGAACCCCACCTCCACTGTGGGCACAGCCATCTTGTGACGGTGTGCCAGAGTTAGGATCAATTTGCATATTATCTCTTTATTATATAGGGTTTATTTCAGAGAGGAAGGGAGAGGGAGAGAGAGATAGAGAAACATCAATGATGACAGAGAATCACTGATTGGCTACTTCCTGCGTGCCCCCTACAGGGGATTGAGCCTGCAACCTGGGCATGTGCTCTTGACCAGAATCGAACCCAGAACTCTTCAGTCTGAAGACCTATGCTCTATTCACTGAGCCAAACTGGCTAGGACGACCTATTGAGTTTCTTGCTTCTTTAATGTTTTGGTTTCTGGCAGCTAATAGTATTATATTGAAAGGATTTGATTAGAATTAACTTAGAGTTTAATTTTATGGCCTACTTAAACCATAACTGTTTATTGTAATTCTTAGCTCAAGTCGAAAACTAAAATATTGCAAAGCATATGCTGATCTTAGTATATAATAAGTACACAATAACTAATTTTTGAATGAATTAATGAATGCAGAGCTTCCTTTTATGGTTATGCAGGTTATGTCCTACACAAGAGGCCCAGCCAAGGGGCACAACTTGCCCTCTGGTTACCAAGCCAGGTGCCCTGGCATGTGGTGCTTCCACCCTTGAAGAGGTGCAATTTTCTAGGTGGTCCACCCATTTTTCTTAATTTACACAAATGTACTTTCAGGCTAGTTGTGGCCCCAAATGAACATATGAAACCTATGATGAAAGGAGCGAGGACTGACTGTGAAGTTCAAAGTGCTGCCATTGCAGTGGTAACACCCAGTAACGGGTAAGGGATCAAGACAAATGTCTGGGAATTGTTGATGTTTTCTTTCTGTGCATGTATTATTTCTCTTTTGTGAACTCATGATGTTCTTTAGAGGTACGACAACATCATTTAAAAATCAATAACATTCTCTCTTTTATTACTCTTTAAAGTTTTGAAATGAATCTTTTACTTTGAAGGCATAGATACAATATACCTCTGTCTCACCATATATTAGAAATTCAACAAATATTTGTTTAATCATATGAACAAACTGGATTGAAAGATTTGTGGAATTAAGAACTATGTCAATACCTTCAGCTTCCAGCATTGAGTGCAGAATCAATTTGATTAACTGTTTGAGGAAGTACGTTGAACTGACTGAATCCAACATTGCTCCTGGAGGATTGTGGAGACTCCAAACTTCTTTCAGGGGTTGATTATTTGGGGATGATTTTTCTTGTTTTGTTGCAGGTTTTCTAATGGGACTCAGCTACTTACAGGTGGATAGCATCAGCTGAATTCTCTGCTTTCACTCTCTACCCTTCTTCACCCTGCTCTGGGCAATGGGAAGCTTACTCATATGAATGGCACAAACAAGCTCTGGCTTCTAGTTGGGTTCAGTCAGCAGGATCAGAGGGAGGAGATGGAGGTTTGGTTATTTATTTCTCTAGCTTCCTCTCTGAGGAGTTGCAGCAAGGTTGTCTGTGTCGCTCAACCTGAGGTCTTAGGGTCTCCAGGTGGCTTTCTATTTAATACTTTCTTCTAAGTACCAATGACCGCTCCCTCATTTCACTCCACTGGGCCCAGGAGTGATAGAGGCTCAGATATTATCTCTAACAGGTGTTGAGCTATTCCTTCTAGTTTTCCTACATCCTGCCCACATCTTTGTAAATAGTTCCCCTATTATTCCCTTCTCAAAGTACCCTAGTTTGAGTGTGCCAGCTGTCTCATCTTGGACCCGACTGATGAGCACCATGCTAAAAGATTAGTAAAAGGTATGAAACAGCTGGAATCCCTGCCTTGCACATCTGTCCTAGTTTGTTAGTCTCTTTAACAACCATCTAGCATGGTTTTCTGACTCCTCTCACTTTTGACCTCATTTTCAGCCTTTGCATCCTGGTTTACCAGATGTTTTCATGTTACCCTCAACTCTAAGGTCTGGTGCAAAGTTAACTTCTTCACCTGGGTTCAGACATGTTTGGACACTTTCCTTCCTTGTGTTCCTGGAGGACATTCCCAGAACTACCAGGGCCTGCTTCATGCTTGGGACCATCCCCTAAAGACAGCTTTCTGACAAGTGGTAAATGCATTAAGAATGGGCAACTCGCCGTGGTGTTAGTCTCTTTAACAACCATCTAGCATGGTTTTCTGACTCCTCTCACTTTTGACCTCATTTTCAGCCTTTGCATCCTGGTTTATCAGATTTTTTCATGTTACCCTCAACTCTAAGGTCTGGTGCGAAGTTAACTTCTTCACCTGGGTTCAGACATGTCTGGACACTTTCCTTCCTTGTGTTCCTGGAGGACATTCCCAGAACTCCCAGGGCCTGCTTCATTCTTGGGACCATCCCCTAAAGACAGCTTTCTAACAAGTGGCAAATGCATTAAGAATGGGCAACTCATATGTCCCTTTTCCAATTTACAATAGGAAAATTGTTGTAAGTGAGCCCACGTTCTTCCATTTATGAGAAAACCATTCCTTCCTATTATTGCATCAGCCAAAACTTCAATCTGCACCCTGCCACTTAGGGTTGGTGTCTTGGCATACATATTTTATGAAGTCCCTGGCCCTAAATCTAACAGAGTAATAACTAAACAGATTAATTCCTTAGGTTTGGGACCTTGGGTTATATAAAATTAAATGAGCTCCCTGATGTTATCAGTTCCATAAATCCAAAGTTTTGTTGTATTTACATAAAATGAAAGTTCATTAAATTTTATCCTCTTTGTACTTTATCCTCAAAATTATATTGTAAATTTTCTTCTCCTGGAGTTCTTAATGATTCTTTAAAAAGATCTACTGACAATGTTCTGAAATATAGAAATGCTGTCCCTACTGTAGATTCTTTTTCGCACAAGGTCTGGCTTCTACTGTTTGTAGATTTGTCTTGAAATCTGTGCATATAAAATAATAAACGCTAAATGCTGAGATATGTTGGATAAAAATTCTTATGTCTCTCTGTCTGCATGCTAGGGGAGAAGACTGGCTCAGGAAATATTCATGAGAAAGTAAAAGGATGTTGATAAAACAGGGCTTATATGCTTCTTAAATGTCAAGATGGAATCAATAATAACATAGAGTGTGAGAATTGGTCACTCTGTGGTATAGTCAACTGAAGATAATGAATGGAGGAGTAATTGAGGAAGACCTATCAATAAAGCATACCAGTGATTTTTAATTCAATACTAGTCATTGCTAGACATTTGAGAGTGGATCTCTGGCAGACATGAAGCTAGAGTATTTTCTAGAGATATCACTAAAGAATATATCACACTGCCCTCTGAGAGGTTATATGGTTCAGAAAGTGTGCCTCAATACCTTTTTAGATTTCATTTCCCCATCAGATGCTAAGAGACCACAACAGTCTCCTGCTCCATTTGATCCCCAATGATCAGTAGCCTTTTAAATAAGAATGAATATATGAAAGGACTCATAGATCAATGTCTCCTACTTAGATTGCCTCTGATTACATTTTGGATTCCTAAGATATTACAAAATTCAGCTGGTTTTCTTTTGGAAGAACAGGTTTTGAAAGAGAAAGAGAGAGAGAGAGAGAGAGAGAGAGAGAGAGAGAGAGAGAGAAGTCGATGTCAGGAACTTAAGAAAAAGTTTACCTTACTTAATAGGAAATGTATTTTCTATAAATGTTCTTGGTAATGAATTGCTACTAACCTAAATGAAGCTACTTAAAATCAACGGTCATTTGACAGATTTATACAGCATGGTGATTCCGACCTAAGCCCAGGTGTGATCTTATTTGTCTGTGTTCTCAATGTGTGAAAAGCACTCAGAGCTTGTCAAAGGACAAGGAATCACCTGGTTTGGGAAAATGTTCAAATCTATAAATTGCAGAGCCCTGCTTCTTTAATGAAACAAAAATCTGTTTTCTTTGATTTGCAAATTTGGAAATTTGCGAAATGGATTTTCATGAGGGGCTTATTCATGACTTTGAAAAAGCTCCTTGAATGAGTTGATTGAGGTGAAAAGGTTGAAGATAAAATAGATATGAGGACCAAACAGGGACACATTCACCTCCATGGGTCTCCTGAAATCATCACAGAGAGCAAAATCTCAGATAGGCCAAACCTAAATTTTAATTGGCTCTGGGACACATGGTTCTTGAAAACAGTCTGTTGTGACATCTTAAGTATTCCCAGTGTACCAGGGTCTTGCCTTTGTAGAAAAGGGAGTGGGTACTAAAGTACAAGGGGATTGGAGCTTGAGTCCTCAGATGGCTGGGGCATGCCTCCAGCTCCGAGGACTGCTCTGCAAACCATGCAGAGCAATGTTGTTGGCAATAGGCAGCTACAGCCTGCAACAGATGCTGCTCTGCATATGGCTGCCTTCTCAACTTTCAAAAAAACAAGACTACCAAAACCCACCTACCTGTCCTTCATCAGCTGGTGTATGCAGTACACATAAGCTGTTGAGAGGAAAACAGAATAGTCTGAAAGGGGAAAGAAATTGATGCTTTGTTCTTTGGGATGTTATATAACTCTCACCTTCAAGATGTTAGAAACATCATGTTTCCCAAACACTTCTCGCTTTGAAATATATTCCCTGGCCACGCTGAGGCACCTGAGGTCCCCCCTTTCCTTTTTGACCTGTCATTCTCTTTTGCCATTACATAAAGAGTGAATTTTGGAGCTTGGTTGTCTTAGACATCAGATGGGCTGAAAGCTAGTTCCTTTCCCAGCCTCTACTGAGGCGCTGAACTTGACTGTGTGCTCGTATATCCTAGGGTTAAAAGAGGGAGCTGTCCTCATTGAGGACCATGACTCTGGGGCTCCTTTGCTTTACTGTCTGACAGTTTTACCCGCTCTGGTCACCCTTTATACTTGTTCTTCCATGAGTAACTCTCATTCAAAACGTGTGAGGGAAATTCAGAATTCCATACATACATAATTGAGGTGAATTGAACATAGTATTTCATAGTATTATCCCATAATTTTAGTTTGGGTTTAAAGTTTTAAATTTGTTCTATTTTCAGTGTTTGTTTTTTTTATTTTAATTTTTACTTTTTATAGACCCTTCTCTCATTCCAGTTCCTTTGCGGGGAAGATCTGGTCAGTTTAGTGTATTTTCTCTCTCTGTCCCTACTCAAAGGCTGAGCAACCTTTAATCCCATTTTAGTTTCTAGAGACATAAAATAATTTCTTATTTGGGTACTGCACACTTTGGAAGTCCTTAAGATCACCCTCAATTTCGACACCAGTTGCAAGTTAAGGGATAATCAAAACTACCCTCAGGTTCAATAGTTTGCTAAATAGACTAACAGAACTCACTGAAAACTGTTATACTCATGGTTATGGTTTATTACAGCAAAAGGAATTTGATTAAAATCAACAGAGGGAGGAAAGGCATAGGGCAGGCCCCAAGAGAGTTGCAAGCCGAAAATGTCCAGTTGTTCTCTCTCAGTGGAGTTGTGTGAACAGTGTTTACTTGTCTCAGCAACAATGTGTGATGATAATCCAGAGTATTGACAACCAAGGAGGCTCACCCCAACCTTGGTGTCCGGAGTTTTATTGGGCTCAGTATATGGACATGGTTGACCACCAATGTGTCTGACCTTACCTTAGACTCTAACCACATTTTTAGTACAGACTATCTGGCATGCCCCAGGTTTGTAAACAGACTCTCTTTTTCTTCATTAATCCTCACCCAAGGTTATTTTTTTCCATTGATGTTTAGAGAGAGTGGGAGGGAGGGAGTGGGGTAGAGAGAGAGAGGGAGGAAGAGAGAGAAAGAAACATCGATTGGCTGCCTCTTGCACTCACCCTGACCTGGGCTAGGGATCGAACCTGTAACCCAGGCAGGTGCCCTTGACCAGGAAGCAAACCTTTGACCCTTCTGTGTTAGGACTGATTCTCTAACTAACCAGTTAGAAAAACAGGCCAGGGCTGTGAACAGACACTCTTATCAGGCAGGACATTCCTAAAGCTTAGAGATTACCTCCTAGGAGCCAAAGGTAAAAGACAAACCTGTCTTTGGGCAAGATTAATCCTTCCCTGCACAGGTACTTCATGCCTCCAGTTGTCTGGTTATCTGGCTGCCTCTCTAACTCAGCTGTTATCTGCCACTTATTTTGTTTCCTCTTTTTCACACTCATTTATTCTAGCCTCTGCTATGAAGTGATTTTGGTTTTTCCCAGATGTTAGAATTTTTTTTTGTAACCAGAAGAAGCTATTTCAGTTTCAGATAAATGAGGATTTTGGGTCTTCCTCTTGACAACCTTGCTACTGCGTGGGATGTCACGAAGGCATCTCAGACTGAATTCTGCCCCACATACAAACTTTTATTAGTGGGTGGGCAAGAAATAAGTATTAAAAAAATAGCAAAGACATATTTTGAATTCAAGAAAGTCTTGGCTCTCTGGACTTTTAAGGCATTCTGCCAACCTTGGACAGAGGTATTATTCCAGGCAGATGTGGAAGTTTTCTATCTTTATAAATCAGATAGAATCATTTTTTAATTTAAACACAGAAGCCAGTGTCTTAGACCCAGGGTATCCTTCCTGAAGGTTGTAGGTTGCCATTGTCCTCAGATCCTTACATTCAGAGTTCTGCAAGACCAAAACTATTTGCATAATAATTAAGACATTATTTTCCTTTACACAGTGTTGACATTTGTAAAAGCAATGGTGGGTACAACTTCTGGCATCTTAATATTAATTAAGGCTGTGGCACCAAACTGAGGAGTGGTCACTGCAGTCTTCAGAGTGGAAACAAACAAATACTTTCTCTTAGAAATACCTTTACTGAAACAAACTAATGTAGTAATTTTATTAAATATTGACCCTTGAGTAAACATCTTTTTAATAGTTTGTATGACCAAAGGGGAAGTACACGTGAAATATTTTTGCCTTATATTGAAGTATGAAGTCTATCATGAGGTTGAGTCCTGAGCTGAACTACAGGCTTTTTGCATGGAATGCCATTTTTTCTTGTAAGAGTCACTTATACAAACTATGGTTGTTCAGATTTGTGTATTTGACAAATATTTCCTTGACAATGTTAATTCGAGAAAACAACTACCATACAAGTTGCGGAGGAGAAAATTGGAAATTTCTGGTGAAAATTTAAAATTTTGAAAATTTGTGTCTACCCTCATGAGCCTGAAAACTCCTCAGTTCTTAAAGATTTTTCTAAGTACCTCAATGATGAGATTAACAAATGTGACTTTTTGATACTGTATAGTGAAGATTTGGAAGATGTGAATGACTCAGTAAACCAATATGTAAGTATCAATATATGATGTCACAAAATGATGTGTGCTAAAACAACATTCACTGTGCAATAGACCAATGGATTTTTTTTGTGGTTACAAATATATCTTTATTGATTTCAGAGAGGAAAGGAGAGGGAGAGAGAGATAGAAAGATTAATCATGAGAGAGAATCATTGATCGGCTGCCTCCTGCACATCCCACAATGGGGATCGAGCCCACAACCCAGGCATGTGCCTTGACTAGGAATCGAACTGTGACCTCCTGATTCATAGGTCAATGCTCAACCACTGAGCCACACCAGCTGGGACCAATGGATTTAAATGTAATAGATGATTTAAGATTTCACATTGTAACTAAATTTTAAAAAATTTCCACTTACTGACTTTTGGTTTAGTTTTAAAAAATAGTAATAATATCCACAATGACCTGAAAAGGAGCTATTAAAATATTTCTCCTTTCCTCAAGTATATATCTGTGTGAAGTTAGATATTTTCCATATACTTCAGCAAAAGCTACCTCTCAACATATTGAATACAGACCTTATGTGAGAACCCAGCTGTTTCTATTAAGCCAGATAGTAAAGAGATTTACAAAAACAGAAAACATTGTCACTCTTCTGACAAAATATTTTTCTTTGGGAAATATATTTTTTTTATAAAATATATCACTTTCTTTTAAAATAATGGATTTGTTGTCACTCATTTTGAATGAATAAATGAATGTTTGAATTTTTTAGGTTTAATATCTAATACAGTAAATAGTGACAAATATATCACATATAAACAAAACTCTTTTGGGCCTGGATAATTTTTAGGCATGTATAGGTATCCTGGGACCAAACCAAAGATGTTGCTGAAAGATATTAATTTGAGAGCCTAGACTCTAAAGCTTTGTTGGTCATAGAGATAAATTGAGAAGTCAACCTGATGGTTAGTACTGGTAGAAATCTCCATCCCTTTTGCAAGGAGTTAGACATTCTTGCTAAATTTTGCTGACTGGGGTGGAGTGTAATTCTGACCCAGAGCAGTCAGAAATGGTGTGATGATAGGGGCCTACCAGCCAAGTCCACAGCAATATTTCAGGACTTGGAGTCAAGGCTTGAGTGAAAGGCAAGAAGTCAGGCTCAGAAGAGATCAGAACCTCATCAGTCATTGAAGCACAAGTTGATGTGAGAGAAAAAGGTCTAGGGCTTTTAGAGAAAAAACAAAGTTAACCAAAATAAAGGTACCTGATGTGAGGACAGGTCACTGGCTTCAACTACAGTGTCAGATTAGATATCTTGGTGAATGTACTGTGATACTGATATGGAATTTTTGGATTGGAACCCGGATTCTTTGTCCGCCGGAATTGAAGAATGAATTCATGGACAGAAAGTGGTATAGCAAAGGTGGAGATTTATTGAAGAACAAGTACAGACTCCCATATGGGAAGAGGGAAGGAGTCCCACAGAATGTACTCCCAAGTAGGGAGGGGGAGAAGGGTCCCACTGAGTTCCTTTTCCCCATGGCTTATAAAGGCTATAGATCCTGGTGCCCTGATATCCTCTCTGATTGGTCACTATTTCCCTAGACTGGTTACTATAGTAAAATTAGGCTCAAAGGTCAACCTCACATGAGATATCTGAAGTTCTCCCCCCTCCCCTTCCTTATTGTTTTCCTATACCCTTTGGGCTTTCTTCTTCTCCTTCTGGATGAAGGGCTTCCTTCTCTTTATTTTGTAAATATAGATCTTTTGCTATTCCCAGCTCCCTCAGGAAATGTACCTATTGCAGCTTTTCAGCTTCCCTATTCTATGGAAATATACCTTCTGCTGCTCTGAAGCCCCGTGCTTCCTCCATGGTCCCCTTAATTTCCAAAATTTCTAGAATTTCCCAAACCTGTCCTATTTCACCCCCAAAATTCCTGTTTCAGTACCATGATAATTTACTCTGCAAACTGCATTTATATTTAGTAAAAAGTATTCTCAATGTAATTTTTCTAAATATCAATTTGTGTGTAGGTGGTCAACACCAGATGTTAGTAAAATCCTATGATCTGACTCTTTGCTTGTTAGAATCACTCCTAATTCTGAAATTCTAACATCCTGCTCTGAGTACTCTGTCAGGAATATTTTTTGGATAAGCAATAATGTTTAAAATATCTTTTAACCACTGGGGATATGTAGACTATTCTACCCACTGTTTAAACCACACACACACACACACACACACACACACACACACACACACACACAAATATTTACGGAGAGGTGAGGTCTAGGAAGTTATATTGTCACATGCAGAAACTCAAAGAAAAATCTTTGAGGGCAATAAACTAAAATTGTGTCTGGCCACAAAGAAAAAAAAAGGGTTTATTACATTTAGAGCCATTTAAAAAATGCCCTCCCTCCCTGCCTGTGCTCTCTGTCCAGGTAATTGCTTAAGTGCTGCACTGTCTTTAGTGCCATCTTCTCTGTTGCTGTGCAGGATTGAATATTAACTACTATATTCCTTCCCTGTATTGTTTACCTCTGAGCTTTTCCCTGTTGTTAAGCTCCTTCTCTTCACCCCATTGATGCAAACACAGGGGTGCCACTTGTGTTATTTGTGTTTGTGATTGTCTTTGACCCTACTCTCCTCTGAGGAGTGGGGCCAAAGTGGTTTCCTGGTTTTGCTCTAGTCTAGAGGTGACAAAGCACATTTGCCTTTAAATTCCTCACTGGGGAAGCCTTGGTTTCTCTTAGAAGCTGACTGACCCTGCTCCCTTCTCACGCCTGCTTCCAGCTGCCATGTTTCATGAGCCTGCTGTGCCAAAACACGTTACATTGGCAGTTGCTGACAATTTTTCATCCCCAAAGCCAGGGAAGTTGCATCAAGGGGAGGTATACCCTGTGAAAATCAAGCTGAAGAAAAGGTGAGAGAATTCAGTTCCTTATTAGTAGCTATGAATTCTCCATCTTGGAGTTCTCCATCTCCATCCGTGAGTCTGGAGCAGAGTATTAGGCAGCATGTTATAAATGGTTGTAGTGGGATTAAAACTTACAGGTAAAATTCAAATAGGTAGAAAAGTAGCTGTATTTCTCCAAAATTGGACTCCACTTGCTAAACCAACTTGAAATCCCAATCATGGTGAAATGGAATTTTTGGACTGGAACCAGGCAGGATTCTTTGTCCACCAGAGTTGAAGAATGAATCCCCGGACAGAGGGTAGTATAGCAAAGGTAGAGATTTATTGAAAAACAAGTACAGACTCCCACGTGGGGAGGGGGAAAGGGTCCCACAGACTTCCTGTTTCCATGGTTTATAAAGGCTGCAGTTCCTGTGCCCTGATATCCCCTCTGATTGCTCAATATTTCCTTTCAAATTGGTTACTATAGTGCAGTGATGGCGAACCTTTTGAGCTCGACGTGTCAGCATTTTGAAAAACCCTAACTTAACTCTGGTGCCGTGTCACATATAGAAATTTTTTGATGTTTGCAACCATAGTAAAACAAAGACTTATATTTTTGATATTTATTTTGTATATTTAAATGTCATTTAACAAAGAAAAATCAACCAAAAAAATGAGTTTGCGTGTCACCTCTGACACGCATGTCATAGGTTCACCATCACTGCTCTAGTGACTCTGGAAGCCCTCCTCCCTCATTGTCCTCCTACTTCCTCTGGGCTTTCTTCCTCCTTCTTTATTTTGTAAATATAGACCTTTTTTGGCTACTCCAAGTTCCCTTTTCCTATGGCAATGTATCTGTTGCTGCTTCCTTGTCTTATAGAAATGTAACTGCACCTGGCTTCCTTATGTTATGGAATGTACCTTCTCCCACTCTATAGCCCTGTGTTTTCACATGGACCCTAATTCTAAAAATTCCCTAAGCCTGCCTATATTCCCCTAAAATTCCTGTTTCACATGTATTGTAGCTATCATATTTTCTGTACTCCAGACCTTCATCAGAGTTTAAATTTAAGAATTCTAAGTTCCTAATAGCCTTGGTGGTTCATTGTAACCTTAAATATTCAATTTTCCATTGTAATGTGTCTTAATTGTCTATGATTTAGTAACTTATTTTTTTAAATAATGGAAATAACATTTAAGGGCTGGGTATATATGTCTGGAAGAAAAACTAACTTCTGATAAACTTGCTCACTTGTATTAAATCAGTTCCCACATGATCATTTATAAAAAATAATTCACTTTAAATCATTGGTGGTGATACAACAAAAGGAGTTGTGGTTTAAATAACCATAGCAGAGATTGGTAAGGAGATTTTGAATTTTTAGAATTAAACATCTGCTTGATGTTCTCAAAACCTGCAAAGTATAGGGTTTTATAACTGCACTCTGTTATCTCTTGTCAGATGCCTCAGTAAGCTGCAGAAACAACTATCTCTTTAGATGTAATAATGCTGGTCTCTTATCTTAACAGTATTGAGGAAATATGTAAGATGAATTGGGGAGAAATTAAAGCATATACTGTGAGAACATCTTCAATAATAATAAATTAATTTATAGGTGTGCATTAATCTATATGTTAGTTTTTATTAGAAGTAAGTTACAATTATTTCTTCCCTTGCAAGATGACAGAAAAATAGGAAATGTATTTGAAGTCATGAAGATTTAGTTGTGTATCTAGGGACACATTTCTACTTCTCAGCTAAGAAGGAACTTGTTCCTTGAAATTAGAAAATTAACTACAAGGCAAGAGTCAATTCAGAACTAGTGTTATGATTAAACGTAGCATTTGTATCACAACATATAGCTTATAGAACAGTGGTTCTCAACCTTGGCTGCACATTAGAATCACCTGGGAATCTTTTTAAAATCCTGATTTCTGGGCCTCATCCTCTGGAAATTCTGTTTCTTTGTTGTGGGGTGGGGCCACAACATTAGTAACAAAGAAACAGAATTTCCAGAGGATGAGGCCCAGAAATCAGGATTTTAAAAAGATTCCCAGGTGATTCTAATGTGCAGCCAAGGTTGAGAACCACTGTTATAGAACACTAGAGGCCCAGTGCACAAAAATTTGTGTACTCAGGGAGGGGGGTCCCTCAGCCCAGCCTGTGCCCTCTTGCAGTCTGGGACCCCTTGGGGGATGACCACCTGCTGGCTTAGGCCCACTTTCCGGGGGATTGGGCTTAAGCTGGCAGTCAGACATCCCTTTGGCAGCCCGGGAGCCCTCGAGGGATGTCTACTTGCCAGCAGGGAGCAGGCCTAAGCTGCAGTCGGACATCCTTAGCACTGCTGAGGAGGGGGGAGAGGCTCCCGCCATCACCGCTGTGCTGGCAGCCATCAGCCTGGCTTGTGGCTGAGTAGAGCTCCCCCTGTGGGAGTGGACTGACCACCAGGAGAAAGCTCCTGCATTGAGCGTCTGCTCCCTGGTGGTAAGTGTGTGTCATAGTGACAAGTCTTTCCCAGTCTTTCTGCTGTTTGGGTCAATTTGCATATTACCCTTTTATTATATAGGATAGAGGCCTGGTGCGTGGATGGGGGCTGGCTGGTTTGCCCTGAAGGGTGTCCCGGATCAGGGTAGGGATCCCGCTGGGGTGCCTGGCCAGCCTGGGTGAGGAGCTGATGGCTGTTTGCAGGCTGGCCAGGGCCCCCAGCCACCCAAGCTCCCGGTGGAGCCTGGCTGGAAGCAGGTATCTGGGATTTATTTAGCTTCTATAATTAAAACTTTGTTGCCTTGAGTGGAGGCCACAGCCGGCCAGGGCAGGTGGGAAGCTTGGCTTCCTCCATCGCCGGGGCAACCAAGCCTCCTGCTTGCTCCAGCTCTGTGGCTGCTGGCCACTATCTTGGTTGGGTTAATTTGCATATAGTCACTCTGATTGGCTTGTGGGCGTGGCTTGGGCATAGCAGAGGTGCAGTCAGTTTGCATGTTTCTCTTTTATTAGATTAGATTTCTTCATTTGATTTTCACAGCAACCTTTTGGGGAAGAGGAATGCTTTTACTAATTTACTAGAGAACCCAGCTGTTAAGTTGCTTTCACAAAGTAAATCAGCTGGGAAATAACACAGGAATTTGCATTTTATGATGATTATTTAGCAAATCAATAATAGATATATTAGATAATACAGATAATAATGTTAAATAATAGTAGTAATAGATCTTCAGATGTATTTATGTACATTATTTTATTTAATGCTTTAAAAATGCTAAAATATTGTCACTTCTGAAATATAACTTAGTTGTTAATTCAGATTCATTTACTTTGACTTTTATTAGGAAACTTTCAAGTCTATAGGAAACTACAGAGAACAGCATAATGAACACCCATGCATTTATGAGCTAAATTTAATAATTGTGTACATTTCACCATATTTGTTTTATACATTTTTGCTGAAATATGTAAAATATACATTTTGCCATATTTCATGCCCAAATACTTTAGGAGGCATTCTCCAAAAATAAAGAAATTTTCCTTAACCATTATATAATCACCCGTATGTCCTTAATATTAACTAATATCACATCCACATTAAAAATTCTTTTTACATATTTTTTTTTATTTCAGAGAGGAAGGGAGAGGGAGAGAGAGACAGAAACATCAATGATGAGAGAGAATCATTGATTGGCTGCCTCCTGCATGCCCCACACTGGGGGTCAAGCCTACAATCCAGGCATGTGCCCTTGACTGGAATGGAACCCAGGATCCTTTGGGTCTGCAGGTCGACACTTTATCCACTTGAGGCAAACCAGCTAGGGCCCCCATTAGCCTTTAAATGCCTTTTAATGTTAGTGTGTTCAAAGTAGGGTCCAATTCAGGTCCACATGTTGGATTTGGTTGTTGTCTCTTAACAACTTTTCATGGGAACTGATGCACCCCAGCTCCCCCCTTCCCCTACTTCCCCTCTATTTCCCCTATGCCATGCACCTCTTGAGCAGACCCAATTGGTGATGCTGTGGAAAGTTCCACCATCTATAGTTCTCAGGTCGCTTCCTTATTTAACTTGTTCCTCTCATGGCTGCTGTTCCTGTTAACTGCTTAAGATATACAATTTCAATTTAGGCATTTTTAGAAAGACTGTTTCAGGGTGAGGCATTCGGGGCCAACTCTAATTGACTTTTGTGACACGGATATTAATTACTATGTGAAGACAATCCTCATTTACTTCTAAAGCACTGCATTTTTTGCTGTAGTTTTCATACTTCGTAATTCATTTCAATTAATTCTGAACTCTAATACACATATACTCATCAAATTTTAGAGGTTATTTCTTTAAGACATTTCTTATAGAGTTCACAGAATATTGAGTGTAGGTATTTAATCAATATGAAAATTTATATAATGCTTTGGAGTGTATATTCAATATATCTTTGCAATTAAACTGAAGTTACTATTATTGTTAATGAGACATTGTTAATTAAAGAAGAAATGGCCACATCTAGTCTACTACCTTTCAATTCACTTTCCCCCTCAGTGACCTTCTATTTTTCTGTCTAACCATATTCCCTGTGCAGCTGTGTATGTGCAGCCTACTTTGACAACACTTTAGAAATCACAAGAGCAAATTCAAAGATTAAAAGTTTCCCTCTTCTTTACTTGCGTGTGCGTGTGTGTATGTGTGTGTGTCTATATTTCCAAGAGCTAATTTGAATCGACAGTAAGCCTTACAATTGATTACATTTGAAAATCAAGGGAATATATAAGTAAACCTGTTTTATGCAATTTCAGATGGATAAAAACACATCTCTTTATTCTATATTCTGTATACTCACATTCTTCTCTACATAGAGGTCTTGATGTGTTAATAATTTTTAATGTAGTTTTGTTTTCACTGAGTTTAGCACTTTTAAAGCTCTTTGGTGGAGGGACACATGGCCTGGCTTCACTGATATGTGAACAAGCCCTCCCCTCTGAGTACTATTGCCATCCAGATAGTTTCTTACTGAGCAGTTATGAAAGTTTAGGACCAAGTGATAAACAGGTGAAGGGAACTTATGTTAATGAGGTCAACACTGTTTTCCATTATGTCTTTGACTTAGTAAACAGTTCCCCACAGGGAATACCTTTGCCAAATGGGCTAAACAGAGATAAACATTTACCAGCTGAAGACTTAAACTGCAACTGTACTTAATGATATGAAGTTGTCCCTAAATTTACATGGAACCATACATACAATGAGAATTATGTCACTGCAACTGTTATATTAATATTTATTTCTGTATTTATACACATGATTATTTCTGTAACTATTTCTTTGCCTCAGTCATAAGAAGATACCATAGTGAATGGCTTAAACAACAGGAATTTATTTTCTCACCTTTCTGGAAGTTGGGAAGTACAAGATCAAGAGGCCAGCCAATTCGATTTCTGGTGAGAGCTCTCTTCTGGGTTTGCACATGGTTGTTTTCTCATGAGTCCTCACATGGCAGGGAGAGGGCGCCAGCAAGCTCTCTAGTGTGTCTTCTTATAAGGGCACCAATCCCATCATGAGGTCCCCACCCTCATGACCTCATCTAACCCTAACTACTCACCAAAGACCCTACCTCCATATACCTTCATCTTGGAGATTATGCCTTCAATAGAATTTGGGGGGGGGGGGGGGGGGGGCGAGGGCGAGGAGACACAAGCATTCAGTCCATAACAAGCTTCATATAGGGAGTGAGTGAATGAGATGAGAGAATTAGATCTATATTGTTATATGAATGGGTTTACCAATCAGCCTCTGGAGGTTTAGATTGTATGTGACTGCCCCCACAACCCCCTCAGCTGTTGAGTTCTGTATCAGACAAATTGTTTCTGCAATGGTTCAGTGATACTTGATAGAATGAGAATTCCGTATCACCATTGAGTTAATCCACAGGCAGACATTACAAAAAAGTTCAAATATTGAGTGCATGGTTTATAGTCCTTATAGATTAGCTCATTCTAGCACACTGAATAAGGGCATGCTGGTTGCAGTTTTGTGGTCAATGTTTCAATGCTTTGTCAATTTGTGATTATAGGATTAACCCAGAATTTGCACAGCCTTTCATAAGGAAGTCACCAGCTTGCAGTTAGGTGGGGTGGGTAACCAGACAGCTGCTCATGCATACCAATGAGGGTTTTGTCAATGCAAATTTGGAGAGGCCTTTTAAAAATGTAGCCCTAAGTGTCTACTTTGAGCTTCAGTGTGATATGTGACACGAGACCACTTAACCAGCAAGTTTACCTCTAATTTTAGCTTTACCTGAATTAAAGCTGGCGTGATATTGCATACTGCTACAGACATTAGCAACTTTCAAGTGAGAAAGAAAACCCTGAAATTAGATGCAGTACAAGGGAAGAATCACAAGAAAGTTGCTGGTGATTCTGTGTTGCTTTCCAAATTTTAGGAAATCTCTGATGAATATTAGAATAAAAGAGATAATTTGCTTCTTCACAGAAACAAATTTTTAATGCCATTTATTTCCTACTTTGGCAGCTTAAGACAATCTGCCTACATACAAAGGAAGCAAAACAAAACAAAACAGGCTGTTTGGGGAATTGACTCTCTAACAAATCTCTCTTGAGCAAGCCAGGGTCCCCAGTAAAAAAGTATGCTTTAGGGCTCCTGCTCAATCCTCAGATGTCTGACCATTGGGCTGCTGAAATGTTCCATCAACCAAGACAGCTGAACAAGCACTGTATCATTTTGTTCTGGATATGTGGCCAGCCCAGGTGTGTGTGTGTGTGTGTGTGTGTGTGTGTGTGTTTGTGTGTGTGCGTGTGTGTGTGTGTGTGACAGGAGAGAAAACATAAACTTCCTATATTCTCCCCTAGATTATTCAAGTGATCGCTCCATACATTAGCTTAACATTACTGCTTCCTGTGTGTAAGACTGGCATCCCCATATTCAACTTCAGTCCCAACAATGTTGACACTCAAGTGCCAATAAAGTGAATTGAGACTTCTTGTTTTCTTTGACTGCTGCCTATACAGGATGATGGCAAATAGAAAAGGGGGCAGTTACAATTAGTGCAAGAGTCACAAAGCAACAAAATGGAAAAAAGCCTATAATTAGTGAATTTATTATTATTATTATTTTAATATATTTTATTGATTTTTTACAGAGAGGAAGAGAGAGGGATAGAGAGTTAGAAACATGGATGAGAGAGAAACATCGATCAGCTGCCTCCTGCACACCTCCTACTGGGGATATGCCTGCAACCAAGGTACATGCCCTTGACCGGAATCGAACCTGGGACCTTTCAGTCCGCAGGCCGACACTCTATCCACCGAACCAAACCGGTTAGGGCGTGAATTTATTATTTTAATTAATTAAACAAATATTTATTTTGTGCTTGGAAGTATTAGAAGATTTTAAGATCCAGAAATGTTAAGGTGTTGTCTTTACCTTCAAGGGATTCTCAGAGAGTCAGATTGATATGCAGACAAATAAAAGTATTAACTGTTAGGAGTGAGTCAGATTCCTTCCTGGGGAGGTTAAAAGAGGCTTCAAAGAAGAGGAAAATATTGGGGGGGGGGGAATCACACAAAATTGCAAGGCAGTATTTGGTAAATAAAAATAATGAGGAAACCAAACATCTACTTATTAAGACCTTAGATAAAATTAACTTCTGTTTAAAATAGAAAGGGAAGATAACATAAAGGAGAGACAAATGGAAGTGGGATTTGAGTTACATTTGTAGTATAGTTAAAGGTGAAAGAGTTGTTTAACCTGAACTATGCTAACTACTTTAGGTCCTTCTTTTAGGAGATTTGGGATAACAGAAAGTTATAACTTTCTTGATGTGTCTGTAGATGGGAAAGATAAGGCTAACTCAGCCCTCACTAGACTTGAGATTTACATTTGGTTTCCATTTGACACAGTGGTTGTTTGTTTTTTGTTTTTAATTGTTAGGGAGAGAAGAGAGAGAGGGAGAGAGAGATCAATGTGAGAGTGGAACATCAATCAGCTGCTTTTTGTATGTTCCCTACCAGGGTTTGAGCTGAAACCTACACATGTACCCTGACCAGGAATCTAACTAGTACCCTTTCTGTGCACAAGACAATGCCCAACCAAATAAGCCACTCTGGCTAGGGCTCCGTTTACACAGTGCTTTGTTGTTGTGGGTTTGTTTTTTTTAAAACAGTAACATACTAGGTAGACATATGTATAGAACTAGCTTATTCTCCACTACAATATAGCTCCCTGTGAAACTTATATAGCAGGCAACAACATTATGGCACTAGGTAAGAAGAAGAAATTGCAAGTTAATTTTCTTTAAACATAAATTAAAGGAGGAAATTGTAGTTTATATTTTGAATTTGACTCGATAGCTCTTAGACTATTCCTAAGAAATCTTTGAGTAAATGTTTCTTGGATTCCTGAATGAATTACTTCCCCTCTGAGAATAAGTGAGATATTCTCTTTTATTAAAATTAAATTTATTGGGGTGATATTGGTTAATAAGATCATCTAGGTTTCAAGTATATATTTCTATGATGCATGATCTATATACTGGATTGTATGCCCACCATCCAAAGTCAAATCTTCTTCTGTCACAATATATTTGGCCTCCTGTATCCCCTACTATCCCCACCCCCTTCCCTCTGATAACCACCATACTGTTGTCTGTGTCTAGGAGTTTGTTTTATATCCTACATATGAGTAAAATCATATGGTTCTTAGCTTTTTCTGACTTACTTTGATTAGCATAATATTCTCAAGGTCTATCCATGTTGTCACAAAATGCAGTATTTCATCTTTTCTTACGGGTGGATAGTATTCCATTATATTTACCACATCTTCTTTATCCAATCTTCCATGTCTTGGCCACCATGAATAATGCTACAATGAACATAGGAGTGCATAGATCTTTGTAAATAAATGTTTTTTAGTTTTTCGGGTAGATACTCAGGAGAGGGTTTGCTGAGTCATACGGTAACTCTATTTTAATTTTTATGTTTTACATAGTGGCTGTACCAGTCTACATTCTCACCAGCAGTGAATGAGAGTTCCTTCTTTTCACAACCTCTTCAACACTTGTTATTACTTATCTTGTTGATGATAACCACTCTAACAGGTGTGAGGAGGTATCTCATTGTGGTTTTGATTTGCATTTCCCTAGTAGCTAGTGAAATTGCACATATTGACATATATCTGTTGCCCTTTTGTATGTCTTCTTGGGAGAGGTGTCTGTTCAGGTCCTCTGCTCATTTTTTAATTGGATTATTTGTTTGTTTGGTGTTGAGCTATATGAGTTCTTTATATATTTTGAATATAAACCCCTTGTCAGAGCTGTTGTTTGCAAATATTATCACCCATTCTATTAGTTGACTTGATTTTGTTGTTGGTTTCCTTTGATGTGCAGAAACTTTTTAGTTTGATATAGTCCCATTCATTTATTTTTGTCTTTACTTCCCTTGCTTTTGGGGTCAAATTCATAAAATGTTCTCTATGACCAAGGTCCATAAGTTTAGTATCTATGTTTTTGTCTATGTAATTTATTGTTTCAGCTTGTATATTTAGGTCTTTTATCTATTTTGAATTAATTTAATTTGTGTACATGGGAACAAACTATAATCTAGTTTCTTTTTTCTTTTTCTTTTTTTGCATGTGGCTTTTCAATTTTCCAGCATCATTTATTGAAGATGATTTTGTTTCTCCATTGTGTGTTATTGGTTCCTTTGTAAAAAATTATTTGGCCATATACATATTATTTTATTTCTGTGCTCTCAATTCTATTCCATTGCTGTGTGTGTCTGTTCTTCTGCCAATACCATGCTGTTTTGATTATCAGAGCTCTGTAGTGTTATTTGAAATCAGGTAGTGTGATACCTACTTCCAGCTTCATTCATTTTTTTCTTAGAATTGCTATGGCTATTCAGGGTCTTTTGTTGTTTCATATAAATCTGATAATTTTTTGTTCTATTTTTAAAAAATGACATTTGGATTTTGATGGGGATTGCATTAAATCTGCATATTTCCTTGGGTAATATGGCCATATTAACTATCTTGATTCTTCCAATCCATGAATGTGAAATATCTTTCCATTTCATTGTTTATTTTTCAATCTCTTTTAATAATGCTTTGTAGTTTCCAGTGCATAGGTTCTTCACATTATTTGTTAAGTTTATTTCTAGATATTTTATTCTTTTCTTTGCAATTGCAAAATGAATTGTTTTCATTTCTTTTTCTGTAGTTTCATTGTTAATAATAGGAAAGCATTAGTTACACTTTTATCAACTCTTCCTTCTAAATCTCAGAATAATTTTCTCATGCACAATAGGGAAAGCTTTTTAGGAAGGTTATAGGGGGGGGGGGGGGGGGGAGGGTAAGATTCTAGTTCTAAAAGTGTTTTTATGGAGCCCTGGTTCCTTACCTGTGCCTTGAATTACTTCTAAGACCTCAGATGAATCACTTCATTTTGGGATCCTTCATTGCCCTCCTTTTTTGATAGAATGAGTTAAACTGGTGATTTACATATTCCATATCTTATGATTCTAGGTATTCTATGAATAAACCAGAGTGATCATAGTTTCAGAAATGAGATTTTTCAAGAATCTATTGTTAGGAACATTTCATCATTTGATTCCTACAGAGCCTAATTCAAGTTGATTACCAGGACACAGCTCTCCATCATACCATTGCTTTATAATGGCAGAAAAATTAATAGGTGATTATAACCCTTTGTTGATTTTGGAGCTTTGTTGTATAATGCTAGGGAGGTATGGTTGTCAGGCTGACTCAGGACCTTTCATCTGAAGTCTTATGGGGAACCAGTTTGTAACATCCTTCCCATTCATTTTTGGCTATATATATATACACACACACACACTAGAGGCCCAGTGCACAAAAATTCATGCACTGGTAGGGTCCCTAGTGGCTGACAGCTGACGGCTGGGTACTCCCTTCCTTCCCCTGGCCGGCCCCACCCCCTGGTTGAACTCCCAGATGACCTCCTGGTAGAGAGGACAATTTATTATATAGGATATATATATATCCAGCTGTATCAACAACTGTTTTCACTCTCAAGCACTGATTACTTGCTACTATATGCAAGACATTATTCTAGGCTCTGTGGGAAATACAAAGATGGTCCTTTATGTCAAGAAAGAAAGAAAGAAAAAGAAAGAAAGAAAGAAAGAAAGAAAGAAAGAAAGAAAGAAAGAAAATCTAGTGAGGGAAACTCAGTTCATAGTAAGCATTTATTAATTATTATTGAATAACAACTGTTATTTTGTTTTTGCAAAATAAATGCTAAAATTATTATAACATTTATATGGTGAAAATTCATAGAGACCTAGAATTAAACCATGACAATATTTGGGTTTTTATTCATAAGTGATATTAAATTATGTGACAGGTAATGACTAGTTATTCTCAGAAACTGAATCTAGTTCATGCCTGATGGATAGAATATCCAAGTGACCAATGAAAAATACTTGCATGTTAGAACTACTCTTTCATTTGATAGGAAGGGGCTAATTTAATTTTTCTAAGTTGAAATATATAGGACAATTTATAATAGACCATTTTACTTCTTAAGAAATTTTAATTATTTGGCTTGCATGATGCCCTATCATGTAAAATGTTTTCTCCCTACAGCATTTTAGTTGTTCTAGTCCAATTTTAAGTCAGATTATTAGGGTACTGGAACTTTTGACATTGATATTTCAATTAAGGCCATGGTGTGGACAATGATGAGAAACCAGAGGTGTAATTTTTTTACTTGTCAATGTAGATTAATATTTGAACCTTGTCCAAAGTTCAAAGACTATTGCTGGAGTGTAAAACTCTTTGTCCTATCAGCATGAAAGGCATTATGTTTCCAAAGTAGCTTGGATGAAATAACAACTGTGGTTACAGGGCTTCTGATTCTTTGATTCTCTTATTTCTTAAATTTAGTTAAACACAATGAGACTAATTTCTAGTGCCTCATTCTTAGAGTCAGAGATATAAGAAACACATCTGAAAATATGTAAAATGTGATGGACCAGATCACCTAAAATGTTTGAGGTGATAGAACAATCTCTACTTAGAATGATTTATGCATTGAGGTTACAGTATTTAAAAATCTGGTAATCTTCACCAGGTAACTGTTTATAGTTAATGAGGTTCAGGACCCATGCAATCTTCTGTGGCCTCACAGCTGTTTTTCTGCAGATACATTTTTTCTACAGGATAAGAGAAATGAGATTTACATGCAATCCTGTCATTACTGTTTTTTGTTTTGTTTTTACATAACACTGCCCTATTAAACCAATAGAAATGCTCTGAAATATTTCCTTTCTCTTTTGATTATATAAAAGTAAAACAGGTATAGAACAATAATCAGTGAAACAATATCTTTCTTCAATAGTGATTCAGATAACTTTAAGATGAACTTTCTCTCCTTTATAAAGGCACCTCAGGTCTTCTGGCTCCCAATGGAGGTTATTCCCCTTAGGTTATGTGTTAATGGCTGGTGAAAAGCTCTATGTGGAGCCCATGATGGCAAAGGGGCAGCTGCTCCAGTTGGTCCCAGGAGCCTTGTACCAGGGGGAGAAAGGAAAACTCCACAAATTTCCCATAAAACAACATTTCCCTTGAACAAACTCTGTTCTGGAGAAGATTACATTTTAAAGAGAGAATTTATAAATTTTTAAAAATTGCAAAGTACTGTATTAAATAAAATTGAAAGGTGAATCTATGTTAGGTCTTCTCAGAGTCATCAAAATGCTAATTTTCATTGTGAACATTCTAATGGGGAAAACAGCGGGCATGGTCTTCTAAATGGATCGGACCAGGAGCCCCCTCTTTGCTAAATATCTAAATATTGTAAAAGTGTAAAATATTAAATATTGTAAAAGTATAAAATATTGAGGAGAAAAGAGTTTTGACAATGCTGCCTTAACAACCAGACATTTTAATAATTTTTTAAAAAAGGAAAATAAAAAAGAAAGCATTTAAAACCCTTATTCATAAAACAACACACAGTTGTATATGATTGGTAAGATTTTATTTTTTGCAATAAACATATTTTCGAAAGTTTCCTCCCATTTCTTTTAATGAAATACAGAGCAACAAATATGAGCACATACATACCAGTTATGAATATGCAGCAAGCTAAGCTCTCCCCTCCAACGCCCCCCCCCCAAAAAAAAAATATGGATTTAAAAAGGCAGTGTCTGGCCTGGCCAGTGTGGTTCAATGCTTGAGTGTCGACCTATGAACCAAGAGGTCATGGTTCATGCCTGTGTTGTGGGCTCAGTCCCCAGTAGGGGCGTGCAGGAGGCAGCTGATCAATGATTCTCTCCCATCAGTTATGTTTCTCTGCCTCTCCCTCCCTCTCTGAAATCAATAAAAATATATTTTAAAAATAAATAAATAAAAAGGCAGTGTCTGGTTTGATTCAGGATTCTGTCCCTAACTAGGCCTGCAGCCTAGTGGAAAGTAACCTCTCTGAGTTTAGCTTCTTCATCTGAAAAGTAAGGATAGTTATACTTACCTCCTAGGGTATTTGGGAAGATGAGTAGAGAATAAACCTGGAAAGCATGGCCGAGAAGGCAGGTGAGGTCTTTGCCTCTCGTTATTGTTGTTGCCTCCATCTTTGACCTTGCAAATGACTGGTGCAGTGAAGCCTCAGGTACTTAGCTTGGAAGGATTCCATAGGTTTCAGTTAGGAGATCAATGTGGTTGGATCCTAGGAATAAAGCCAATTTGGTTTCTAGCTGCATGCTCCAAGGTGTCTTTGTGGGCAAGACCTTCTGCAGGTGTGTAACATCCCTAGACAGAGCATAGTTCTCAGACACAAGAGTTGTGGTGTGAATCCATCATACACCTGTGAGGGCAAACTGCAGCCTGTGGGGAGCCGAAATAGGGTTAAGCCTCAGACTGAACTGTTGGCAAAGTCACAAACAGGTCTTCCGAGTCTTAAACAACCCAATCTGAGAGGTGGCTGCTGATTTACATGTGCTATCAATTAAAAAATAAAAAAGGGGGAATTTGCTGGAAGCCGGTCCATCTTTGCTGCTTGACACAGTCACTGCAGGGAAGAAACATCTACACAGCGTATGTTTCAAGGGACCTGGGGTATATGGCATACTGTTCTTAATATGTTTGCTCCCCTTCTTAGTGCTATGTGTTTTAACCAAGGTCACCTCTCCGGGAAAGTTTGTTTCCCCAGGTGGGGATTTTTCCCTGGAGTTAGGGATTAACAGGACTAAGCAAGGGAATCAGTAAAACCCCTTAACTAAGTGCCAGGCGGGTAGTTAATCACTTTAACTACCAACAATCACGCTTAAGCTACATAATCTTTGCTTAGGATAATCTCCTTCAGTTACTTCCTTGTAGCTTAACAGAACAATAGAGTAGCGACCTTGGAATAGAGATAACAAACGCCCTAACCTTTGGAATAGAATGGATAGGATTAAAATCAAATGGTATAAATACAGATGTAACAGGAGAATAAAGGAAGAACCTCGCTATGCTGATCAACTGAACACTGTCTTCTTGTCATTCCTTCCTTGCCGGCTCCATCCACACCTTTGGGAACCCCTGGACCTGCTGGGGCTGGACCCCAACAGCAGCCCTTAGATGTACTTGGAGTTGCTGGTACACTGACTGTGGCCCCATAACTCAGTTATCAGTCCATCCATTCCACCACCTGCTGCCAGGCCTCTGCATATTAAAATGTTCTTGCACTACAAAAATTGAAAGCAGCTGCTTGGACATAAAGGTTAAGATCAGACAACTCCAAGACCAGTCAGAGGGCCCAGACTTCTTCCTCCCAAAAATGCATGAAGGATGATTATTTGTCACTTTCTTAAGTAGGACATCTCAACATTTTTGAGGTTTAATGGAGGGTGATACCTAGTATTTTCTAAGTAATGCGTGGCTCAGTGGTTGAGCGTTGACCTATGAACCAGCAGATCCCAATTTGATTCCTGGTCAGGGCACATGCCCAGGTTGCAGGCTCGATCCCCAGTGTGAGGCGTGCAGGAGGCAGCTGATCAATGATTCTCTCTCATTATTGATGTTTCTATTTCTCTATCCCTCTCCCTTCCCCTCTGACACCAATAATAAATAAATAAATAAATAAATAAATAAATAAATAAATAAATCAGAAAAAACTACACACACACACACACACACACACACACACACACACATTCTTTCTCTGTTCCTCTGTCTGTCTTTCTGTCTGGTTGCTGAGCTGGTTTCTCTCTTTCTTTATCTCTTTCTTGAACTCTTTTCCCTTCCTCATTCTTTCTTGCACATAAAGATGCACTTAAAAGGGAACTTCTCTCAGACAACATAAGAAAAGGAATATCTTTTTGAACTGTAGTGGTTACTGACTAAGCATCACAAGACAAACTCCACTTTTCCTGTGCCCAGGAGAAAACAGCTGATCTTTTGGAAACAGCCAACTTTTTGAAAATAATAGTTTTCTTTTTTGTGGTACCTCTGAACTATTTACAAAGAACTCTTATGTACCCAATCTTATTTGATCCTCACAGATATTATTACCATCACATTATAGATGAGAAAAACTTAGGGATCTGGAGAGGGCTAAATAAAGTAATTTATGTGAAGTATCTTAGCAAGAGCCTAGATTCTAGGTAGGCCCTAGAATATGGTAGGTGGCCCTGGATTTTCTTTGTCTTTCCTTAGATAACATGTCCAGTCTCAGTTAAAAATCTTCTTACCCCAAAGAACAAAATCTTTCTACATCAAACCATAATCTCTAGTACAGAGAAATTGGGTGAGCCATACATTTTTGGAATAGATGGGAGAGGAGGTCGCCTACCTGGATAGTTCTCTATTTCCCTGTGTCTGCTGTCAGAGATCATTTCTCTGTAGAAATAGAGGGTGAAAGTCCTAAGAAATGATAATTTGGTAGGATAGATAAAATTCACTCTTCTGTTTTTCATGTGTTTGTAAATTTTAAATTCCAGGACACATTCTGTAGAAAGGGATAGTTTTTGTTCTATTTGCTTCCTCCCCCCTCTATTCATTTATCTTAGGTGAACTGCCATGCAGAAAACACAATAAACTACTGTGCCCTGCAGGGCCCTGAATTTGAGGCACACCTGGGATTCTGAGAACCACACACAAATGCGTGACAAGCGGTGGCACAGAAGAGTGAGCGCCAAGTGGTCATTTTTGTTGGAATGCTTCACAGAACAGATGGGCTTTTATGAGTTTCTGAAGTTGTTATTATAAATCTCAGCTGTTGTTCTGAGGATTCTTTTCTCCTATATACATTTTAATATCTCCATGTGTACTTGGTGCTTATGAAATGCAAGGACAGTTCCCCTTAGAACTGGGCATCTCAGGGCAGCATAAACTTTCCTCGTTGGTTCTCCAGAAGTCCTCGCTCTACCTATTCAAGCGGTGAGCTGGGGCAACAGATTTAGTAATAATCTATGACCACACCTGAGATATTGTTCAGCGAAGGTCATGCTGCAAAAATAAATTCACTGTTAGATCTCATAATACACCCAAGGTTTATTTCTGGCTCACACATTCCAATGCAGGTGGTAGGGGTAGAGGATGAGGGGAGGACAGGGACACTCTCCCTCACATGGTTACTCAGGTCCAGGCTGACAGAGGCACAATAAATAAATAAATAAATAAATAAATAAATAAATAAATAAATAAATAAATAAATAAATAAATAAATAAATAAATAAATAAATAAATAAATAAATAAATAAATAAATAAATAAATAAATAAATAAATAAATAAATAAATAAATAAATAAATAAATAAATAAATAAATAAATAAATAAATAAATAAATAAATAAATAAATAAATAAATAAATAAATAAATAAATAAATAAATAAATAAATAAATAAATAAATAAATAAATAAATAAATAAATAAATAAATAAATAAATAAATAAATAAATAAATAAATAAATAAATAAATAAATAAATAAATAAATAAATAAATAAATAAATAAATAAATAAATAAATAAATAAATAAATAAATAAATAAATAAATAAATAAATAAATAAATAAATAAATAAATAAATAAATAAATAAATAAATAAATAAATAAATAAATAAATAAATAAATAAATAAATAAATAAATAAATAAATAAATAAATAAATAAATAAATAAATAAATAAATAAATAAATAAATAAATAAATAAATCAGAAAAAACTACACACACACACACACACACACACACACACACACACATTCTTTCTCTGTTCCTCTGTCTGTCTTTCTGTCTGGTTGCTGAGCTGGTTTCTCTCTTTCTTTATCTCTTTCTTGAACTCTTTTCCCTTCCTCATTCTTTCTTGCACATAAAGATGCACTTAAAAGGGAACTTCTCTCAGACAACATAAGAAAAGGAATATCTTTTTGAACTGTAGTGGTTACTGACTAAGCATCACAAGACAAACTCCACTTTTCCTGTGCCCAGGAGAAAACAGCTGATCTTTTGGAAACAGCCAACTTTTTGAAAATAATAGTTTTCTTTTTTGTGGTACCTCTGAACTATTTACAAAGAACTCTTATGTACCCAATCTTATTTGATCCTCACAGATATTATTACCATCACATTATAGATGAGAAAAACTTAGGGATCTGGAGAGGGCTAAATAAAGTAATTTATGTGAAGTATCTTAGCAAGAGCCTAGATTCTAGGTAGGCCCTAGAATATGGTAGGTGGCCCTGGATTTTCTTTGTCTTTCCTTAGATAACATGTCCAGTCTCAGTTAAAAATCTTCTTACCCCAAAGAACAAAATCTTTCTACATCAAACCATAATCTCTAGTACAGAGCAGTTGGGTGAGCCATACATTTTTGGAATAGATGGGAGAGGAGGTCGCCTACCTGGATAGTTCTCTATTTCCCTGTGTCTGCTGTCAGAGATCATTTCTCTGTAGAAATAGAGGGTGAAAGTCCTAAGAAATGATAATTTGGTAGGATAGATAAAATTCACTCTTCTGTTTTTCATGTGTTTGTAAATTTTAAATTCCAGGACACATTCTGTAGAAAGGGATAGTTTTTGTTCTATTTGCTTCCTCCCCCCTCTATTCATTTATCTTAGGTGAACTGCCATGCAGAAAACACAATAAACTACTGTGCCCTGCAGGGCCCTGAATTTGAGGCACACCTGGGATTCTGAGAACCACACACAAATGCGTGACAAGCGGTGGCACAGAAGAGTGAGCGCCAAGTGGTCATTTTTGTTGGAATGCTTCACAGAACAGATGGGCTTTTATGAGTTTCTGAAGTTGTTATTATAAATCTCAGCTGTTGTTCTGAGGATTCTTTTCTCCTATATACATTTTAATATCTCCATGTGTACTTGGTGCTTATGAAATGCAAGGACAGTTCCCCTTAGAACTGGGCATCTCAGGGCAGCATAAACTTTCCTCGTTGGTTCTCCAGAAGTCCTCGCTCTACCTATTCAAGCGGTGAGCTGGGGCAACAGATTTAGTAATAATCTATGACCACACCTGAGATATTGTTCAGCGAAGGTCATGCTGCAAAAATAAATTCACTGTTAGATCTCATAATACACCCAAGGTTTATTTCTGGCTCACACATTCCAATGCAGGTGGTAGGGGTAGAGGATGAGGGGAGGACAGGGACACTCTCCCTCACATGGTTACTCAGGTCCAGGCTGACAGAGGCACCAACATTGCCACATGACATTTGCCGGAGCAAGAAAAGAAAAAACCTGGAGAATTACAAAGAGAATTTCCATTACCATAGCTCAGAAATGATATCTATTATTCTGACCCAAATTTCATTGACCAAAACTGATCACATAGCCTTGACTCCCTGCAAAGGGATAGGGAAGTATAGTTTTCCATAAGCCAGAAAGATGGAATAGAAAATAAAATTTGATGAACACAGAGCTTTTCACCAACTCTACCAGATGTTTGCAGAGATGGGGATTTTTATCATGTGCAGCCTCCTCCTTCATTCAAGAAGAACAGAAATACATGTAATAAGAACAATCATATAATCAAAATATTTTTTCTTTCCTTTGATTAAAATACTAATTATTTTATATATATAACTAAAATTTCTATATGAAAGTCACCTTTTAATGGTCATTTTCTCAAATAAAACTACCTTGCATCCTCTATGCACACATTAATATTGAACCAGGAAAGACTCTAGAATTTCCTGGGTAGTCAGGACAAGCCAAAGTGGCATGAATTACACGACTTTGATATAAGGGCTCTAGACATTTAAAAACTTAATGTGATAGAATTTTAAACAGAATTTTTTGGGGACTTCTTTTGCTGCTTCAGACTGAGAGGGGTACTTCTTAAGTTTTTTAGTGTATATATGTATCTATTTTAAATATGGAAAAAAATCTGAACATTTGAAGGTGAAAGGAAATCACTTGCCTCATGCATTCCTGGTGGCATTATAAATTAACTAGGAGCCCAGTGCGCAATTTGAAATTGCGTGGCGCCGCCCACTCCCTCTCTGGCCCTTGAAGCAGCCATGGCCACTGTTGATCAGGCCCTCCCCCAGCACAGGCGAGCAGAGGCCCCTGTCGCCCCGCCCCTGACACTGCACGTGCAACCTCCTTCTGTCAGGTTGACCCATTACGGTGTCCCAGTTAATTAGCATATTTCTCTGATATATATATCAGAGAGATATATATATCAGAAAGAGAAAGAGAGAGAGAGAGAGAGAGAGAGAGAGAGAGAGAGAGAGAGAGAGACATTCCTTTGGGAAAATAATCCAGCAAAACGTATTAAAAACTTTGCAAGTGCTCTATTGCTACCAATGTGTCAAGAGTCATAAAAAGGCTTATAATCTCACTAATCCCACCTCTGGAAATCTAACTCAAAAAACACAGCAATCCTTTATTAACCATCTCAGGTAAAATTTATGAAAGGCAGTGTGGCTGGCTGCCTCCCAATAAAACTACTTTGAGAAGGTCATGATTTAGTTAAAATTAATGGGATAGGAATAAAAAATTATGCATTATGTAGATTGTTCTCAAAATTAAGTAACTAAATATTCTATAAAACATTTATTTACCTAAAACTAGGTTATTTGACATAAAATCCTGGTTCTTTCATTTTTCTGCAAGATCACTATTGATTTGATGAGCACCTCTGGCAGATTCATGAGCAGTTTTCTGTTCTACAGGCTGTATTTCTCTACAGTTTCCAAATAAACACTCACAGCCTGAAAATCTAGTATTTTCTTCAGTTGCATTCTTGTGTGTTTTATATCTTAAGTGTTGACAAAGTGCTTACATAACCAAGTGGCCTTAAACATATTCACGCTCCATATTGACACATTCTAGATCAGGTCTTCCATCCACATATTGAGAGTATAGATGATATATATAGACTTTTGTCATGGTATGTCTATAATCTATTACTTAAAGAGCAAAAAGGATCTGCTATTTTTGTCTGTTATTTTTTAGGGGACTAGTTTGAACAGTCTATTTATAGAAAAAACATTAGCTGTACATTTTCGTTTCTCCTTAAGCAATAATTTGTAAAAGTTACTATTTCATAATTTGGGTACAAAAGGCTATTTGCCTAAAGTTCATCATAGATTTATTTCAGCACTATTTATTTTAAATAAAATTTAAGTACCACCTATATATATAAAACATTAAAGAAAAAATAATAAATGATCCACTATATGAAATATTATGCAACTTAAGATAATTTTTAGGAAGACTATGAATTGCTCTCTTATAATGCAATTTTTTAAGAATAAAAACAATAGCCACTTTATATTGCCACCTACTCTGTGTCAACAATGCTCTCTCCTCCCTCACTTCAACCCCAATGTCAAACATTTATCCTTGTAGAAATTCACTATTGAGCTGACAGAGGGGTTGAAGGTGAATGTAACTAGGTTTTGGAAAGCATCTCTCCAATCTTCCTGAGCTTTCCAGAGTCACTTGTTATGGAGGTCTTTGTGGATTTCAAAAAGCTCAGGTATATAGTGAATGTGGTGTAGGAGAGTACAAGGTCTGCTTTTACCCTTTTCATGAACCCAACCACAGCTCTAACCCTGAGGCCACATTGCTAAGAGAACTTGCTAAACAGATATACAATGATTGACTCAACTGATTGAGGGAAGAACTAAGGTTAGAGAGGAGGTACATTAGTGCAAGATGGTGGCAATAGGAGAGTTAGGGGGCTAATCCAAATTTTTTGTTTCATTTTGTTTTTTGATTTATATTAAACTAGAGGCCTGGTGCACAAAAATTTGTGCACTTGGGGGGGGGGGGGGGTTTCCTCACCCCGGCCTGCCCC
>NW_005371078.1:530331-535434 GCF_000412655.1 Myotis brandtii | reverse complement strand
TGTGGCTGAGCAGAGCTCCCCCTGTGGGAGAGCACTGACCACCAGGGGGCAGTTCCTGCATTGAGCGCCTGCCCCCTGGTGGTCAGTGTGTGTCATAGTGACCAGTCATACCCAGTCATTGTGCTGTTAGGGTCAGTTTGCATATTACCCTTTCATTATATAGGATAGAGGCCTGGTGAATGGGTGGGGGCTGGCTGGTTTGCCCTGAAGGGTGTCCCGGATCAGAGTGGGGGTCACGCTGGGGTGCCTGGCCAGCCTGGGTGAGGGACTGATGTCTGTTGGCAGCTGGTCACACCCTCTTCAGGATAGGAGTCCCCACTGGGGTGCCTGGCAAGCCTGGGTGAGGGGCTGATGGCTGTTTTCAGGCTGGCCACATCCCTTTTAGGGTGGGGGGTTTCCACTGGGGCGCCTGGCAAGTCTGGGTGAGGGCCGTTTTCAGGCTGGCCAAGCCCCCTGGTGATGGAAGCTCCCAGCCTCTCCTTTTTTTCTTTTTCTTTTTTAATTCTGGGATTTATTTACCTTCTATAATTGAAACTTTGTAGCCTTGAGAGGAGCTCAGAGCTGGCCAGGGCAGGCGGGAGAGAAGTCTCCTGCTCACTCCAGCTCCGTGGCCACAGCCGGCTGAAAGCAGGCATCTGGGGTTTATTTACCTTCTATAATTGAAACTTTGTTGCTTTGAGTGGAGCTCAGAGCAGGCCCAGCAGGTGGGAAGCTTGCCTTCCTCCATCACTGGGGCAACCAAGCCTCCTGCTTGCTCCAGCTCTGTGGCTGCTGGCCGCCATCTTGGTTGGGTTAATTTGCATATAGTCGCTCTGATTGGCTGGTGGGCATGGCTTAAGCCATAGCGAAGGTATGGTCAATTTGCATGTTTGTCTTTTACTAGTGTAGATTATTAAGTTTCCCAGCTTTATTTGAGGTACAATTGACGAATAAAAATTGCATATATTTATGTTGTTCAACATGATTTTTAAGGTATACAACATAATAAATATATGTGAAATTAACACAATCAATATAATTAACACATTCATCACTACCCATGGTAACCATTGATATATGTATATTTTGAGAACACTTAAAATCTCTTTTAAACAAATTTCAAATGTATAACACATTACTATCTACACTAATAAAAGAGAAACATGGTAATTAGCGTACGACCGCTACCCTTTTAATTGGCTAATCAGTGAGTATATGCAAATTAACTGTCAGCCAAGATGGTGGCCAGCAGCCAGGCACTGAAGCGAGCAGGGAGGCTTGCTTGCTGCAGACTCAAACGTTCCCCGCCTCACTTGCCGGCCTCTCAGCTGCAACTCTAAGCAACTATGTACTATGTTGCAAATAAGAAGCTAAACAAAACCCCAGAAACCGGCTTCCATTCAGCCGGGCTCGGACCGCAACATTGTATCGATGTTTTCAGCAGCGAGGCCTCAGAGCTAAAGCTGGCCCAGAATAAAAAAAAAAAAAGAAAAGAAAACAAGGAGCGGTTGGAAACTTTAGTCACTCGCCAGCCGGAAAACAGCCCTCAGCCCCTCACCCAGACTGGCCAGGCACCCCAGTGGGGACCCCCACCCTGAAGGGTGTGTGACCAGCTGCAAACAGCCATCATCCCCTCATCCAGGCTGGCCAGGCACCCCAGTGGGGACCCCCACCCTGAAGGGTGTGTGACCAGCTGCAAACAGCCATCATCCCCTCATCCAGGCTGGCCAGGCACCCCAGTGGGGACCCCCACCCTGAAGGGGGTGTGACCAGCTGCAAACAGCCATCATCCCCTCATCCAGGCTGGCCAGGCACCCCAGTGGGGACCCCCACCCTGAAGGGGGTGTGACCAGCTGCAAACAGCCATCATCCCCTCATCCAGGCTGGCCAGGCACCCCAGTGGGGACCCCCACCCTGAAGGGGGTGTGACCAGCTGCAAACAGCCATCATCCCCTCATCCAGGCTGGCCAGGCACCCCAGTGGGGACCCCCACCCTGAAGGGGGTGTGACCAGCTGCAAACAGCCATCATCCCCTCATCCAGGCTGGCCAGGCACCCCAGTGGGGACCCCCACCCTGAAGGGGGTGTGACCAGCTGCAAACAGCCATCATCCCCTCATCCAGGCTGGCCAGGCACCCCAGTGGGGACCCCCACCCTGAAGGGGGTGTGACCAGCTGCAAACAGCCATCATCCCCTCATCCAGGCTGGCCAGGCACCCCAGTGGGGACCCCCACCCTGAAGGGGGTGTGACCAGCTGCAAACAGCCATCATCCCCTCATCCAGGCTGGCCAGGCACCCCAGTGGGGACCCCCACCCTGAAGGGGGTGTGACCAGCTGCAAACAGCCATCATCCCTCCCGATCTGCCCTGCTCTGTGCATGACGGGGCGGCGCCCCAACTCCCCAATCGGCCCTGCTCTGAGCCTGACCAGGGGCTGCACTTAGGGATTGGGCCTGCCCTCTGCCACCCGGGAGCAGGCCTAAGCCAGCAGGTCGTTATCTCCCGAGGGGTCCCAGACTGCGAGAGGGCACAGGCCGGGCTGGGGGAACACCCTCCCCCCTGCCCCCCGAGTGCACAAATTTTTGTGCACCAGGCCTCTAGTCTTATATAATAAAAGAAAAACATGTAAATTGACCATCCCTTCACTACGTTCACCAGCCAATGAGGGTGAATATGCAAATGAACCTGGCAAAGATGGTGGGTTAATTTGCATGCACAGGCACTGGGTGGAGAGCAGAAGCGGGAGAGCCGGCAGCTTGGGGGGATGTGGCTCCCTCAGTTGCTCCCAGCGTGGGGAGCACCAGGAATTCTGGGAATAGTAGTTCTGATGGCAGACGGATCTCCTAGACACTAGAGCAAAGTGAGCCTGGAGCAAGTTACTGTTGCAGTGGGGGATGGAGGGAAAGCAAAGATGAGAGACATATATAAAATCAGAGTGTCTAGGAAAAATTAAAGGGAAGATATCCTAAAACTCCCAGGAAATCTCCACCAATGAAGCAAAGAAAAAACAAATGCCTCTATTATTCTGTGAGCAACAAACCAAACTGGGTTGGGGGTCTCAGACAATTCGTTCATATGATTGCAAAGACAGACAGAAACTCCCGGATTGGAGAGGGCTCCCCTGAGGGCTGCCAGATTGGAGAGGGTGCAGGTCAGGCTGAGGGACCCCCCCACCCATGCATGAATCTTCATGCACCGGGCCCCTAGTTAACTATAATCACCATGTTGTTCATTAGATCCCTAGAACATATTCATCTTATAACTGAAAGTTTGTATACTTTGAAAAATCTCCCCATTTCCCTACTCCTCAGCTCCTGGCAACTACTGTTCTGTTCTCTGTTGTTTTAAGTTTGACTTTGTTAGATTCTACATTTAAGTGAGATCATACAGTATTTATCTTTCTGTGTCTTAAACCAAGCTTTTTGAATAATCCTTGATTTTAACACACATACCAAAATTTAATTTTTCAACACAAAAAATGGACTGTAAGCTAGCTAATTGTAAACATACACAAACAAAATGTATGAATATCTTTCCTTATGTAAATATTCATTTAGTTTCTTGGATTTTGATCATCTATAAGATTCCAAGAAGCCCCTGTGTAAATTTTGCATATATGTGCTTCTTTCAGCAGACTCTCAAATTCATCTGTGATGAAACCCTTTCACTAATGTTTAAGAACCAGGCTTTATAATGTTGTAACCCTTAAGTAAGGTTCACTTATTTTAATGAAAAGCAATGTAAATACCAATTTCTAGTTGATCCCATTTTTAATGAAGATTTAAACCACCTGATTCATATACCTCACCTCAAGACAGCTAAGGATTTCTAACTTGAGTGCTAAAATGGATGTTGAGACTTGATATTTTATTTAAGTCCAGTCATTCAGATGGTTTATTTGAACAATGAGGAGAACACTGAGCCTTAAAACATGCCACAGATTTACATAGTTCTAAATTCAAATGCCTAAAGAATTTAATTCAGACATGAATTTATATTCATGAAATATGTAAAAATATTGACATTTTTGAGAGCTTCCCCAGAAAGAAAATATCTTTGTCTACCTCACATTCTCTTCTGACCCCAAAACATCAAGAATGTCTCCTTTTGCCCTGCTGGTGTGGCTCAGTAGACAGCATCATCCTATGCACCAAGAGGTCACTAGTTCAATTCCTGGTCAGTATACCTGCCTGGGTTTCAGGCTCCATCCTCAGTGGGGGACATGCAGGAGGCAGCCTGATGTTTCTCATAAACATTAATGTTTCTCTCTCTTCTTCTCCCTTCCTCTCTCTAAAATCAATAAAAACAGATTTTTTTAAAAAACAGAATTTCTTGTTTAAATTATTCTCTTGGAATTTTTTTCCTTTCTATGAAGCAAGGCTGTTGTCATCCCATTTCCTCATAATTTACATATCATTGAAATCTCTGGTTTGCAAAGATGCAGGATGCTACAGAGCCTTAGTGCTCCTAGTAAACTGAAGAGAGAAATATGTTCAATTACATTTCTATTAGAAAACAGAAAAGAACAAACATTGTTTCAGCTGAGAAGTCACAAAACCAATAGTATAATTTGAAAGTGGGAAAAATGTGGGAGGGCACATATGAATCACAAGATGTAAATTCTCAAGGAAGGTATCATATCTTATTTATTTTTGAAACTCAGTGCCTAGATAAGTGCCAGAAACCTTGAAAAACACTCAATATCTGTTGCTAGAACAAATGAATAAATGCCCCTAAAATTCATATGCATGGCATTGATCACCAGAGGCTTGATGACCATGACATTCATTGCCAGATACAGCAAGCTAGTTATAATCAGCGCAAATATGTTTACATTATTTTAGATTCTTATATTTTTACTAGAGGCCCGATGTACAAAATTCATGCAAGAGTAGGCCTTCCTTCCCCTGGCTGCCGGCATCGGCTTCCCTCTGGCACCTGGGACCTGGGCTTCCCTTGCAGCCCCAGCTTCGTTCGGAAGGTCGTCCAGAAGGACGTTCAGAAGGTTGTTTGGCTGTCTGGTCTAATTAGCATATTACACTTTTATTATTATAGACTAGAGGCCCGGTGCACAAAAATTTGTGCACTCGGGGGGGTCCCTCAACCCGGCCTGTGCCCTCTCGCAG